>NW_004444188.1:2640196-2689940 GCF_000243295.1 Trichechus manatus latirostris
AATGATCCTCTCTGTGTTTTCGGTTTTCTCCCTCTGTTCTGGAATTCTGATCACTTGCAGATTTTTGCTTTTAATTGTATCCCACATAATTCTCAGAGTTTCTTCATTTTGCTTTGTTCTTTTTTTCTGATTTTTCCTCAGAGTTGTATCCAAGTGTTTGCCTTCAATTTTGCTGATCTTATCTTCCATCGTTTCAAACCTGCTCCTCAGCCCTTCTATGACACTGTCCATTTCTGAAATCTTGTTTATCTTTTGGATTTCTAATTGTTGTTTTTGTATGGTTTCTAGTTTTGAATTTATTTTAGCATTTTGTTCCTGTATTATTGTCTTGAATTCTTCCTTTTTTTGTCTCTATTTTCATGAATTTTTCCACATTTTCCATGAATTTGTGTATTTTTTCCTCATTTCTGTCTGGTTTTTGCTTCAACTCTTGGATAATTCTGAATGGTAGAGTTTTGAATTCCCTATCAGTTAGGTCTAGTGCCTTTTCTTCTGCTGGAAGGTCATCTGGTGTTTTATTTTGGACGCCTACTGGAACCATCCTGTCTTGTTTTTGTAAACGTTTTGATATTGTCTGCTGTCTTTGGGGCATTCAGTGGTTATTTTCCTCATTTATTGATTGTAGATTTGTTTGTTTCATCATTTTTTTTGTTTTATTTGGTTATGTCTGAGCAGACAGGCTGTGCATTCTTTGTTGTTTGCTCATCTGTGGGCACGATACTTTTCACATCCCTCTCCAATGGGCAGGGTCAATCACTCAGGTATGGTACCGGAGGGCAGATCCAGCTGAAGGGGACTTGCTGGGATGGGTTGTTTGTGGCATGTACCAGGGCTGACAGTGCAGACTGGGAATCAGTGCAGGGCAGGTTCCAGCAGGCAGTGCCTGTGCTGCTTGGGAGAGTGATGTTCAGCACACAGTACAGGTAGGCAGGAAGGAGGGGGTAGGTTATGATGTGTGGAGCTAAGATGGGTATGGGAAAGATGAGAGACAGGAGAGAGGAACAGGAGCCAAAAACATACACACTAACAAAAAAGAGTGCTAAGGGAGCTTGCTATTGGAGTGGAGAGATGAAAGACTGAGAAATGGGGAAAAATAAATATAAAAAAAAAAGGTAAAAGAAAAAAGAATAAATCGAGAAATTGGAAATGAAGAAAGATAAAAAGGGAATAAAAGAGAGAAGAAAATAAAAGAAAGAAACAAGAAAAAAAACCAAAATCAAAACTGAAAAACAAGAAAAATGAAATGCCCGCAAGGATGTCCCTGTGCATTGACGCAGAGTAAGGGAGTAGCTTCCAAGCCGCACAGTACTGCCTGGCTAGAGGTGGCTCCCAAGCCAAGAAAAGAAAAAGAAAACAAACAAACAAATCAAAACAGAACAAATCAGAGCAAACAAACAAAAAGCCCTGGGGTCCCACCAGCTTGGCGGGCCGGGCCGTGAAGCAGTTTCCCAGTCCAGTGGCGTTTTGCAGCCTTTCATCAAGAAGCAAAAGATGGCGTGCAGAGCCAGGTATTTGAGAGAAAGGAGGGGGAGGTGGTGAGAGGTAAGGAAGAAATCTAAAGAAGTGGAAAAAAGCAACACTAGCAGCCAACAAAAGGCACTCAGGGAGAGCTGTCCAGTGTGGGCGGGTGGAATCCAAGTGACACCGAAGTGAAGCTGGTGCTTCCAGACCAAGAGACTGTGGCTGCAGGAAGCAGAGGAGGCTAAGTGGGGGTGAAGAAGGGTGGAGGATGGGAAAGCCTATATTGCTGGTTACTGGTTGTTCTGTCTCCTGCTGGAAGCTCCATGAAGCTGCTTTCTCATACCCCCTGTTTGCTGATCTCCAGTAGGAGTCCAAGATGCCGGATCTGTGCTAAGGTAGCTGATGGGGGACCTCTGCATGTATCTCTCCTCGCTGTCTCTTCTCAGTCAGTTTTCTATTCCATTTGGTGCTTGGCTGAGTTATTTATCTCTTCATTTGAGGCTTAGGGTTTCAGGATTGATGTGTGACTCTGTTTGACTTAGTTTTTCTTATCTTTGCTGCAGAGGGACAGCGTGGTGCTTCTGACTATAGTACCATGTTGCCCAGAAGTATTCTCAGTCTTTCTTGAACAGTCCAAATATGGGAAAAATTTTTCCTCTGAATTATATCTATGTGGTCTCTTAATTACACATTATTTTAGAAAATCTTATAATAAAACCATAATAGATATTATCTTTAAAAAACCTTCCCCTTTGTTAACCAAGAATTGAAATAAATTCCGGGCATAAAAAAGTTAACTTCATGTGACTTTCTTATTCCAGAATCTAATTTGATATAGATGTCTGATTTTGAGCAATAATTCTGGCTTGGAAGAAGAAAATGGCAAATCTTATGAAAAACGATCCTGTGTTTGTGGAATTTTCAGCCTTATTTTCAAGGTTCATTCTTATTCTTTTATATTGTTAAGTCATTGTCACTAAATGTGCTTTTATAGTAGTACAATACCATAGTAAAACCACTGGAGAATGGGAGATTTACGTAGTAAGTGTGTTAGAGGAAATCCCTCATTGAATGGCAAAACCATGTGTTAAATTTCAAGTTTGATGAGAGTGACACTAGACTTTATTTATAACGACAGCTGCTTATAAGCTGTGGAGACAAACTAGATTAAGAATTTCCTGGTATTTTTGCTCTGAAGATCGTGTGGCAGGAAGGATCCTGAATTTGGATATTGAAGTAGAAAATATAAATTTAGTTTTTCCCTTACCCCTAGGGGTTAAGAATAGGGGTTGACTGTGTAATACATCTGTTATTGACTTTGAAATGAGTAAAAATGGACCTGGATACGAAATCTAACATGCCCTACCTCCATTTCCAGAAATATATGGATAAGAACTCTATTTATCTTGGATAGAAAACGTGGATTAGTATTAACAAAGATGAAATTCTTCAGGGAAAGGAGGCATATGAAAAGAAGAACAATATATATTTGCTGTTTTATTTTCCTTTAAAATATAAAACAAGGAAGGTAGAAAGGAATGAAGGAAGGAGGAAGGAAAGGTAAAGGAAAGGAACTGAAGAAATATAAAAAGAAAAGAAAGGGAAGGGAAGGAAAGGAAAGGAACACACACAAAATGACAATACTCAATGAGCAATGCTTTGCTAGAGGCGTTCCATGGTTCTATGTGAACTCCGAGGAGGGAGGTATTAACACTGTCTAGGCATTGGGGTCCCAGGAAATACGTCATTTAGCAAATATTTGTGGCATAGGAAAATCTTCACAGATTCCATGACATCCGAACTGCACTTCGGAGAATACGTAGCATTTTACCAAATGGAGAAAGGAAGATAGGGTGTAGGTGTGTGTGTGTGTCTGTCTTCTTCACTGTAGTATAAGAACCTCAAGGGCAGGCTCTGGTTTACACATATTTTTTTTTAATGTAACACCTAGTTTAATGTCTATAGTAGGGGCTCAAGAAATATCTGCTACATGGATGAATGATAAATGCCTCTTTTTATTGCTAGGCAATAATTAAGCTATTTATTTTCATCTTCATTTATCAGTGAGGAGAGGAAGACATTAAATAATTTGTTTAAGATTACATTTGTAGCAAGTGGCAGAGCTAACAGCATGTGCAGACTCATACAGGTGCAATTTTAGGATGAGCTGTCACAGTCTAGGTGGTTAAAACATATGATACGTGGATGGGCACCTGGCAGGAGGTAAAGCTATGGAAGAGATGAGTCAAAGATTTTGAAAACCATAAAGAGTTAGATTATGGAGAGTTATAAATTCTTCTGAATTCAAGAAAGGGAAAGAACAACTGTTTATCGATCATGGCCCCAAGCTTTGAACAGTATTCACCAGAATGGTTTTTAAACCAATCACATCCTATCAACAATTTATCTTCATTAATCCCATTTCTGAAAGTCAGCCACTCAACAGCAGCCTTGCTTTTGAGAGGTTAAAATATCAAGCAATCCCTAAAACTCTTGCTTGTAAAAGCCTGCATATCTCGGAAGTGTATACTTCCAAAATTCTCTGCAAGACCAGCAGTTTCTTTGTTCAGAGAGATGATGTCATGCAACTACAGCTATCCCTTGCTTAGAAAGCAATGAACTCAGCTTTTTATTACAGATTTTGACACTATTTGAAGTCTTTATTATTGTGTCTCTCCCCCTCCTTCATTTTCTAAAATATTTAATGAACAACTGATTATGTGCCAACCTCAGTGTGGTCAGAGGACACAAATGTGGGTTATGACACATGGGAGTCACCCCAGGGTATCGATTCAGTGGATCATATGAATGCTAACACCCTTTAGATAGTCATGCTCTTCTGTAAATGAGAGCAGGTAGAGGAGAACTAACAGTTGTTGAATATCACAATGTATCAGGAATTCTATTGGTTACTTCATATAGTTTTCTTCCTTTAAATATCACAGCAATGCTCTAAGGTTGATGTTATCATGTCCATTTTCTAGATGAGGAATGAGTATGTCCAAAGGTTTAGTAACTTTGATAGAGCAGCAAAGTGATCTCATTTTGGTCTGATTTCAAAGCTGGTGGCCTTGACCTTTCAGAGTCTGTAATCTTCAACATCCAAGGGTACCGCAAGAAGGCTTGACGTTAAAGTAGCCTACCCTGAAATGGGAAGAAGCTTCTACATTGTGAGTCATGAAGTGGAAACCTCCATCCAGCGCTAACCTTCCAGACAGGTAGTTGAAATAACACCTCAGACTAGCAAGCGTGTCATGTGTTTACTGATATCACTAAATATGTAGAACAAGAAAGTTCTTGCATAATGCTCCATTTTAAAAAATTTTATCTTTTATAGAATTACAAATTATTATATTATTGTACTTTGTATATTACTGTAAGACATACACAATAAAAATTGTTAATATACGAGGACTTACACTGATATTTATTGAGCAATTAATTACTATGTATACATTGTATTCTCCCAACAATCCTCTGTGATTGAAAATTATATTATTCTTATTTTACAGATGAGAAAATTGAGGCATAGGAGGTTATGTAAATTCCCCAAGAACTTATATCTAGTATACGGCAAAACCAAAATAATGACATTTTCTGCTTCAAATATTAACATCTCATAAAAATAATACTTGTAAATAAAATACTAAACAAATGGGTAAAGGAAGTCTTGACAATGTTTTAAACACTTTCCTGTGACACTTCCCTGTAGTTAAAGGCAATTGAATTTATCTCCTTTTTGTTCTCATTCACAATTAATAAAAAGATGTCAGATATTTATGTGTATTTTCCCCAATTTCAGATTAAAACTGTTGGGGTCCTTTCTTTGATTATTTATGATTGTGATTAAAGCCTAAATTACCTATACCCCAAATTACACATCCATTCCACAGAGAGGGATATGAGGATAAGTAAGTCAGACATGGTACTTGACATAATCATGGAGAATGCTAACTGGTAGGCATAAATGGTTTCCTGTAATACTTTTCCTTTACTGCTAAAGACCTAGTAAAATGTTCAGTCTGTAGGATTAGAAAACATGTAGGAAGCACAACTATTTTTAAAAGGCATAGCATCAGGTTCCTGAACAGTGGCAATAAGTATCTCTCATGTCTTGTATTCTGACTTCTAGAGTTCTACTCTCAAAGAATTACTTGCTAAAACTTACAGGAAATAGCACAAACAACATAAAAGTGTGGATATCCCCTCCTCTCCAAAAAAGGAAAATTATCTGTGCCTTTCTTGCTGTGGATCTTTTGAAGTAAATCTCCTGGGGCACTGCCCTAAGCAACAACTTTGTCTGTAGGTCTTTAATATAACAGGATCAAAGAGCTTATTAGAATGAATTACTTGAGAGGATTCATTGGTTACATTTCCCTAACCTATAAAAACAAACCAAAAATAAGAAAAGCAGAAAACAATCTCTAAATCATAAGGGAGCAGATTGGGAGGAATCATACTCCTGCTTAGTTCAATCAGATGGCAGGACAATATGTTGATAATTATAAGCTTTTACATATGCTCTACCTCATTGAATTGTTAACAAGTCCCCTACAGTATATAAACATATTTGACAGCTTTACGAACCAATTTCAACAAACACTTTATTTTGAAATAATTTTAGATTGGCAGAATAGTTACAACAATAATACAAAAAGTTCTCGTAAAATTTAACCCAGTTATGCATAATATTATCATCTTGCAATACCATGGATGTTCATCATAAGTCAAGACATTAATATGGTATGCTATTTATTAACTAAACAACATATTCATTTTAAATTTCTCCAGAATCACACTAATGTTTTTTTCTGTTCTGTGATTTTATCTAAGATGCTACATGATATTTAGTCTTCATGTCTCCTCAGTTTCCTCCAATCTGTGACAATTTTTTTTTTTTCCCCTTGTCTTTCATGGTCTATGACACTTTTGAAGAGTCCCGTTGTTGTTCTTGTTGTTGTTAGGTGCCATCGAGTCAGTTCCGACTGATAGTGACCATATGTACAACAGAATGAAACACTGCCCAGTACTGTGCCATCCTCAGAATTGTTGCTATGCTTAAACCCATTGTTGCAGCCTCTGTGTCAATCCATCTCATTGAGGGTCTTCCTCTTTTTCACTGACCCTCTACTTTACCAAGCATGATGTCCTTCTCCAGGGACTGATCCCTCCTGACAACATGGTCAAAGTATGTGAGACATAGTCTCGCCATCCTTGCTTCTAAGGAGCACCCTGGCTGTACTTCTTCCAAGACAGATTCGTTCGTTCTTTTGGCAGTCCATGGTGTAGTCAATATTCTTCTCCAATACCACAAATCAAAGGCGTCAGTTCTTCTTCTGTCTTCCTTATTCATCTTCCAGCTTTCACATGCATAGGAAGCAATTGAAAACACAATGGCTTGGGTCAGGTGCACCTTAGTCTTCAAGGTGACATCTTTGCTTTTGAACACATTAAAGAGGTCCTTTGAGGCAGATTTGCCCAATGCAATATGTCATTTGATTTCTTGACTGTTGCTTCAATGGGAGTTGATTGTGGATACAATTAAAATGGAATCCATAACAACATAAATATTTCTCCATCTATTATGATTTCCCTTATTGGTCTAGTTGTGAGGATTTTTGTTTTCTTTATGTTGAGGTGTAATCTATACTGCAGGCTGTGATCTTTGATCTTCATTAGTAAGTGCTTCAAGTCCTCTTCACTTTCAGCAAGCAAGGTTGTATTATCTGCATAAAGCAGGCTGTTAATGAGTCTTCCTCCAGTCCTGATGCCCTGTTCTTCTTCATAGAATCCAGCTTCTCGGATTATATGTTCAGCATACAGATTGAATAGGTATTGTGAAAGGATACAACCCTGACACACACCTTTCCTGACTTTAAACCATGAGTATCCCCTTGTTCTGTTCAAGCAGCTTCCTCTTGATCTATGTACAGGTTCCAAATGAGCACAATTAAGTGTTCTGGAATTCCCATTCCTCACAATGTTATCTCTATAATTTGTTATGATCCACACAGTCAAATGCCTTTGCACAGTCAATAAAATACAGGTAAATGTCTTTCTTGTATTCCTTGCTTTCAGTCAGGATCCATCTGACATCAGCAATGATATCCCTGGTTCTGCATCCTCTTCTGAATCCAGCTTGAATTTCTGGTAGTTCCCTGACCATATACTGCTGCAGCCACTTTTGAATGATCTTCAGCAAAATTTTACTTTCCTGTGATATTAATGATATTGTCCGATAATTTCCGAATTCGGCTGTATCGCCTTTTTTGGCAATAGGCATAAATATAGATCTCTTCCAGTCCGTTGGCCAGGTAACTATCTTCCAAATTTCTTGCCATAGAAGAGTGAGAACTTTCAGCGCTGCATCCATTAGTTGAAACATCTCAGTTGGTATTCCATCACTTCCTGGAGTCTTGTTTTTCACCAATGCCTTCAGTGCAGCTTGGATTTCTTCCTTCAGTACCATTGGTTCCTGCTCGTATGGTACCTCCTTAAATGGTTGAATGTTGACCAGTCCTTTTTGGTATAGTGATTCTGTGTATTCCTTCAATCTTTTTTTGCTGCTTCCTGAGTTGTTTAATATTTTCCCCATAGAATTCTTCAATATTGCAACTTGAGGCTTGAATTTTTTCTTTAGTTGTTTCAGCTTGAGGAATGCAGAGCATGTTCTTCACTTTCGGTTTTCCATCTCCAGGTCTTTCCACATTTCATTATAATACTTTACTTTGTTTTCTTGAGCTGCCCTTTGAAATCTTCTGTTCAACTCTCATACTTCATCATTTCTTCCTTTCACTTTACTACTTGACGTTCAAAAGCAAGTCTCAGAGTCTCTTCTGATATCCATTTTAGTGTTTTCTTTCTTTCCTGTCTTTTTAATGACCCCTTGCTTTCCTCATGTATGATGCTCTTGATGTCATTCCACAACTACTCTGTTCTTCAGTCATTAGTGTTCAGTGAGACAAATCTATCCTTGAGATGGTCTCTAAATTCAAGTGAGATATGCAGAAGGCTGTAAATTGGCTCTCGTTGACTTGTTCTAATTTTTTTCAGTTTCAACTTGAAGCTGCATATGAGCAATTGATGGTCTGTTCCATTCTGCAGTAGGCTCCTGGCCTTGTTGTGACTGATGATATTGAGTTTTTCCATCGTCTCTTTCCACATATGTAGTAAATTTGATTCCTGTGTTTTCCTTCTGGCAAGGTCCATGTATAGTTGCTGTTTATGTTGGTGAAAAAAGGTGTTTGCAATGAAGAAGTCACTGGTCTTGGCAAAATTCTATCTTTCTATCTCTGGCATCCCTTCCATCACCAAGGCTATATTTTCCGACTACTAATCCTTCTTTGTTTCCAACTTTTGCATTCCAATCTCCAGTAATTATCAGTGCATCCTGATTGTATGTTCGATCAATTTCTGACTGCAGAAGTTGGTAAAAATCTTCAGTTTCTTCATCTTTGGTCTCAGTAGTTGGTGCATAAATTTGAATGATAGTCGTATTAACTGGTCTTCCTTTAAGGCGTATGGATATTATCCTACCACTGACAGTGCTGTACTTCAGCACAGATCTTGAAATGTTCTGTTTGATGATGAATTGCAACTCCATTCCTCTTCAAGTTGTCGTTCCCAGCATAATAGACCATATGATTGCCTGATTCGAATGGCCAATACTAGTCCATTTCAGCTGACTAATGCCTAGGATATCAGTGTTTATGAATTCCATTTCATTTTTGATGACTTTCAATTTTCCTAGGTTCATACTTTGTACATTCCATATTCTGATTATTAATGGATTTTTGCAGCTGTTTCTTCTCATTTTGAGTCGTGCCACATCAGCAAATGAAGGTCCTGAAAGCTTGATTTCATCCATATCATTAAGATAGACTCTACTTTGAGGAGGCAGCTCTTCTCCCATCATCTTTTGAGTACCTTCCAACCTGAGGGGCTCATCTTTTGGCACTATATTAGACAATGTTCCACTGCTATTCATAAGGTTTTCATTGGCTTAATCTTTTCAGAAGTAGACTGCCGGGTCCTTCTTCCTAGTCTGTCTTAGTCTGGAAGCTCAGCTGAAAACTGTCCAGCATGGGTGACCCAGCTGGTATTTGAATACCGGTGGCATAGCTTCCAGCATCACAGCAACACACAAGCTCCCACAGTAGGACAAACTGACAGACACGTGGATATTGAAGAGTCCTAGTCAGTTATTTTTCACCACATGTTTGTCAGTTTGTCACATTGTGGTGGCTTGCGTGTTGCCTGGATGCCAGATGCTATGCCACTGGTATTTCTATTACTAGTATGGTGACTCATGGTTGACAGGTTTCAGAGCATCCAGCAGAGCATCCAGACTGGGATTGACTAGAAAGAAAGGCCTGGGGTTCTACTTCTGAAAATTAGCTAATGGAAACCTTATGGGTTACAGCAGAATGCTGTCTGGCTCAATTACTTTGGGCAAGTTGTCAGGAGGGATCAACCTCTAGAGGATATCATGTTTGGTGAAGTAGGGGGCCAATGAGGCTTTAGAAGACTTTTGGTGAAATGGATTGGCACAAATGCTGCAACAATGGACTCAATGATGCTGATGACTGTGAGGATGATGCAGAACCAGGTAACATTTTGTTCTGTTGTGCATGTGGTCTCCATGAGGCAGAGTTCAACTCCACAGCAGCTAAAAACACAACTACAGTCAGTTATTTCATAAAATGCTTCTCACTGGAGTTTGTTTGATGTTTTCTCGTGATTTGTTGAAGGTTATAGATTTTGTCTGCAGAATAAAGACCTGGCAACCTACTTCCTTAAAGATTACAGTCAAGAAAACCCTATGGAGCAGTTCTACTCTGTCATATGGGGCCGCTATGAGTCAGAATTGACTTGAAGGCACCCAGCGACAAGACCAACAACAATAGATTTGGGGGAAGAATATCACAGAGGTGAAGTATCCTTTTCATGGCACTATGTTATCAGGAAAATCATAACATGACTTATCACTGGTGTTATTGCTCTTGAACTTTGATAAAGTGTTCTCTGCTGGGTAAAGTATATGATAATTAACACTCCCTTTCCATAGACTGACTATTCCTTAGATTTGAGGCACTAAATCCAACTATACTCAAAGGCCAGGGAAATAAGCTCCCTACCCCCAACCCCAACCCCAGAGGGAAGACTGTGAAAGAATTTGTAGTCATATATTAAAACTATCACTGTAATTAATAACTATTTTGGAGGAAATACATTGAGTCTAGGCAAATATCCTGTTACTCATTAAAGTTTTGACCACTAATTTTATCATTCATAAATTGCCTGAAGTAATTATTACTGTGCTTTTCTAATGGTGATATTTTGTTTTTCTTATTCCTTCCGAATTTATTATTTGGAGTTCTTCTGTAGGGAAAATTCATCGCTTTTCTCTCATTTATCTATGTCAGTATGGACCCATACTACAAAACTCACACGTTAGTTAATGTTTGTACTCTATGTTAAGACTTGGTATGTTTTACCTTTATTGCTACTGTTAAACATTTAGTAAACAGCTGTAATGTACTTAACATTACACAGTTTATCCAGGAGACTTAGTCCAGTTTTAATGGGATTATATAAAGTAAGAGGAAACACACATGTCATATCAAATCCAGTTATCATCTTCCACTTCCCATCCCAAGGAAAAGTCTCCTGAGTTTTGCTGTCTTTTTTTCCCCTAACTTCCTAAAGTCACTTAATTTTTTTCCCTATTTTTTGGAAAAAGGAAAGCATAGGGGGAAAACACAGGAAAGAGAAGAAAAATAAAAATTTCAGATAAGAAATGCCAATCATGTAAGAAGTTTCAAAGAGAGGAAATGGTTAAAATACAAGTGAAGAAAGATAAACAAAATCTATTTATTTAACATATAATGTAAAGGCCCAAGAATGGGGAATTGGCTTAAAAATTATGATCACCCATAAATCAAAAAACCCATTGCCATTGAGTCAATTCCAACTCACAGTGACTCTGCAGGACAGTAGAATTGCCCTATAAGGTTTCCAAGGCTGTAAATCTTTGGAAGAGCAGACTGCCACATCTTTCTCCCATGGAGCAACTGGTGGGTTCAAACTGCTGATCTTTCAGTTAGCAGCTGAGCACTTAATCATTGCACCACTAGGGCTCCTTCTTGATCACCCATAGGAACAGATATTACACAGCCATTCAAATAATGTCTTTAAAGAATTTACAATTGCATGGAAAAAGGTCACAGAATACAGTGGAGGAAAAAATGGCAGCATACAAAACTAGGTATGCAGTGTGATCCTGAATTTGTTTAAAAACAAAAAAAAAAAAACAAGAAGAAAGGAAAACAAAAGAAGAAAATAAAGGAATAGTGTATATATTTTATTATATATAAGACACACACACACACACTATTAGTAGATTATCACAGTGCCTTGTAGCCAGCTTGGCATCTACTGAACTACTGAATGAGTTATTGAATAAAAGACAATATTAATTGTAGTTATGGCTGGGCAGGGGAATATTTGATAACTTAATATTTCTTCTTTATGCTGTTTGTGTATTGTCAGAGATTTCAGTTTTGAACATGTATTATTCAGCATCTCAATAAGTTGCAATTTTTAAAAAATTCAGAGAGCTGTTGGCCTTCAGCTGTACTCAAGCTTGCAAAAGTGACCCTTGATAAGAAGTGCTTTCCTGCTCTGTCACCTAGACATTATTTTTTGGAGAAGAAATACTTTGGAAAAATAATCTAAATTAAAACAGATCTCTTCTACTAAATCAACTCAAGAACTTGGCCGGTCAATATGAATGTGGTAGATCACCTGAAAAGCAAACAGCATGATTACAACTTCTCTAGGAATCTTTGAAATTATAAATTAAGGCAGTGGGAAATTAGCCAGATTGCGATTATAGCTGAAAAGTGCAGGAAGGCCCTGGCAGCCAGTGTAATTATGCAAGCTTTGTGAGCCTTGAAAATTTTGTGATTGTTGTGTGTGCTTTCAGCCTTCATAAAGTTCTGCACCAAACTGTATTCTTCAAACTACTGTCTGGCCCAAGGCAGAACGATAAACTAGGGGAGAAAAACAAACATTATAGCAAGCCCTTCTTTCACAGCAGGAGTGCCTGTACTTGTGACATTCCTAAAGGATGCTGGGATAGACACCCACTTCACCCTCCAGTGACTAACTTGGCTTGGGTAGAGTAGAGAAGCTGCCCTTTCATGAGTCTTTTCTCATAGGGCACGCATGCACACACACACACACACACACACACACACACACACACACACAACAAAAGTGTCTAATTATGCCTCGACTCTTAATTATAAGGGAGGACAGCTGGGTGTAGACAGGGATCATTAATAAGATTAGGGACTCATTGTCTGCTAAACTTGCAGGGTAGTGGTCTGAGGTGTTGGGGAGGTTAGTCCAAAATGATGATGTGATAATCACACTTAGTAAATGTGTTTTGGGCCTTCTTGCATGTGAATGCCTCTTTGAACTCAAATGTCACTGAGCTGGAGAGTGAACTACGAGAAAGGAAGGTCTGGCATGGTGTGAACGTGGACGTTAAGTAGTGAAGAATTAACAGAAGGGGGTGAGAGGGGCAACACATAATCAAGGGTAAAGGGTGACCCCCAGATAGCGGCCTATCTATGGAAAATAGCACCTAGGGTAATTAGTGTTAAATTGCTGAATGATCTCTCACAGCTGGTGATGGAAACTGTGATGGCCAATAGAAGCTGCTCATTGGTGTCCTGCCTCACGCATGGCCCAAGGCAGCTACCCTATCTGCTATGCCTTAATTCCACCTCTGCACCCAGAAGAAAGGCTTCCATTCGCATTTGAAGGTGTACACTCTGAGGGTAATGGAGTGGAGGGAAGACTCTAGAAAGAAAGAGGAGGCTCAGCTAAGAACATGTGTATTCCATCAAACTCAAGGAATAAAATCTGTCTTGTGGGTAGCCATTAGTTCTTCTGCAGATTCCCTGCCAAAGACAGCATTTCAGACAAATAGCATATGGTTTGGAATATTTGACAAAAATATAATGTTCAGGACAGTGACTCTTACTCTTGAGGGGCACAGATCACTTTAAGAATTTAGTGAAAGCTATTGATTCCACCTCCCTCCTATACATATTTCCCCATGCACTCAGGACACATTATTCAGGGAGTTCAGAGACCTCGCTGACCCTCTCCTAAAGCACATGAACCTATGAGTCCTAAATTAATAATCCCCAGTTTAGAACTTGATGACAAGTCATTTCTTACAATCTTTTCTCCTAGGAGTTGGAGAAATATTTCTGAAATCTCTCAGCTGCCCTAGCTTGAGTCTTTAGAAAAAAGATAGACTCTTTTTTTTTACAGATAGGGGCATTGAGGCAAAGAAAAGCCAAATGATTAATCACAATTATTTGGCAGTGATTCAAGACTGAGAAATGGGGCCATTAATGTCCTATTTTATTGTTTATGAGTCCATTGTTCACTTTCAGTCCACAGGTTGGTTTGTAGAACTTTCAAAGAAGTTTTGGTATTGGTGGAGATAAGAATATTCAGTTCAAAAAATAAAGCTAGGGAAACTATTCCTTCGTGTTTTGATGTATCCTTACATATTGCGAACATAAAGCCACACAGACAAATTTTAAACTGTTTCTGTAATTTAAAATGTTTTAATACACTCAAAAGATTATTCTAAGACTACAGAAGGAAATATTTATTTTAAAACACTTGATTTAATCACATTTAAATTTAGTATTTGTGTGAGGAAGAGAAAGTATCCCTAGCTATTACAAATAAAATAGTAAACAAATTCATAGAAGTTTCAAAAATAAGGAGAATCACGAATTGATATTTGAAGATAAATATTGTCATAGCTGCCACACAAATTTTGAAATATCTCATTCTGCTCTCTATACTGAATTCTGTTTCCATTTATCACTAGTTTGATATGAATGCTGATAGTAAGTTCTCTAGAATTCCTTTATGTGTATTCTTCCCTTCTCCCAAAGAAAATGTAGAATTTCTAATTAACCTTGGAATCTGGGGCATTTTACAAGTTTGTATACACTTACAAATTCACACATGCACACTTGTACACACACATAGACACACATCTGTGTTCATGGTAATATTATGTTCAGTTTCACCATAATGTTGTTGTTAGGTGCTGTTGAGTTGGTTTCCATTTGTAGCGACCCCATGTACAACAGAGTGAAACATTGCCCAGTCTTGTACCATCCTCACAATCATTGCTATGGTAGAGCCCATGGTTGCAGCCACTGTGTAAATCCATCTCAATGAGGGTCTTCTTCTTTTTTGCTGACCCGCTACCAAGCATGATATCCTTCTCCAGGGACTGGTCCCTCCTGATAACATGTCCAAAGTATTTGAGATAAAGTCTCACCAGTCTTACTTCTAAGGAACATTCTGGCTGTACTTCTTCCAAGACAGATTTGTTCCTTCTTCTGGCAGTTTTTGACATTTTAAAAGAATCTTTGAAAGGTATTTTATAGGATGCCCTTGATTTGGTTTCATCTGATGTTTTCTCCTAATCAGACTGAAGGTTATAGATGGGCGAAAATTCCAGGGGCAGATTACCCAGTAAGCAAGGTATGCATAAGCTTATAGCAAGCAAGGTAATTACTGATGTAGTTGTGTTTACTTACTAACCTGTAGTGCACAATTTCACAAAGATGTGATGAAAAACAGGTGAAACTGCACACTACAGATTAGTAAATCAGCACGAGTAATCCCATGCATACCTTGCTTACTGGGTAATCCATTTCTGGAAATTACCACAGAGCTGATATGCCCTTTTCATTGAATCATATCAGGAGGGGACGTTATATAACATAACTTATTACTAGTGATTTTAACCTTTATTATTTCCTTAGAGTGACTTCTGCCAGATTTTTCTGCTGTAAAACTACTCTTTCCCTTTCCAGACTCTCTCCTGAAATCACCCTCTAGTGAAACTCCTGCACACGACTCTCCATCTCAGAGTCTCTAGCCCAATTAAGAAAATGTGTATTGCAATGTTCACCCATTTTGTTTTTAATGAATGTCCTATCGTTGCTGAATAATTTAGTCTTTGAAATGTAACATATGTCAATAACCATAAAATGGGGCAATACAATTACAGTTTATATTAGTTTTGTAGTCATGTTAATGGTACATCAAGAATTATAGGCTTTTACACAGTTTACCAGCTAAGTTACTTGTGTGTAATAGCTTGAAGTCAAAGAGCTCATAGAAGTAAAAATATTTTTAAACAATGAGATGGTTAAGGTTGCGTGTCAACTTGGCTGGGCCATGATTCTCAGTGGTTTAGCAGTTATGATATAGTTTGGCAGCTATGTAATGATGTAGTCACTTCCACAATGAGGTCTGATATAATGTAAACACTTCCATGATGAGATCTGTTATGAGCAGCCAATCAGTTGAAAGGGAGTTCTCTGGGGGTATGGCCTGCATCCAATATAGGTAGGCTTTCTGGCCAACCTCCTTAGCTTTTGCTTGCTCTGGATCCTGCAGCTGGCTCCTTTTCATCTGACCTCTGGTTCTTGGAACTTGAGCTAGTAACTTACCTGCTGATCTTGGGACTCTATCAGACTCCACTGGCTATGAGCCAGCAGCCTGCCATCTTACTTGCTGATCTTGGGATCCGTTGGCCTCTGCAGCCTGTGAAGCAGAGACCTGCTGTCTGACCTGCTGATCTTGGGTTTGCCAGCCCCTGCAGCTACATGAGTCAGGAGAAACCTCCAGCTTGACCCATGGACTTGGGACTTTCCAGCCTCTATAACCACGTGAGCCATTTCCTTGATATAAATCTCTCTCTCTACATATATATTTATAAGCTGCAGTGGTTTTGCTTCTCTAGAGAACCCAGCCTAAGACAAATAGCCACATACATATTATTGCTCACATTTATGTAGTTACTTGCTGTGGTTTTATGTGCAAAACAGATAAAACTCCTATCTCGTAAAACTGTGGTACAAAGATCTACACCTCTGTCTTTATGATTGTTCAGATGAGTAACTAATCACACCAGAAAGTCACACATTCTACTCTGAATCCTTTTAAACCAATTCAATAAGATGAAAGTTTATGAAAATAACTATCATTAGTAAAATGCATATTGAAAATTACTGGATACAACATTCATTTCTTTGCCACTTCAATATCTTCATTGGAAAAATCTTTTTTGGAAAACTCATTGAATTACATAAATTCATTGTCACTTCATTTTCTCTGGCTTTTCTGTTATTTTCAGAAAAGAAATATTTATTCAAGAAGAATAAAGTTAGTGATTTTTTTTTCTTTTCTCAACTTGTTTTATCCAAACTGGAAGTTGTTAAACAAAAACCCACAAATTCTTTTTGGGTCAACTCACCCTGATATTATGGTATGTGAACATATCTGCCAAATTTTGAGATATAAGATAAATTTTTTTCTTCTCATTAACTAAATTAACTACTTTGATTGCAAAGAAAGTCATGCATCTTTTCACATATTTCAGAAATGCAGTAGTATGCAGTCTCAAAAAACTTACCTTCTTTTCTAAGGAAAAAAATAGTGTACTTGATACTTTTTCTAAATTAAAAAAAAAAAAAAAAGCACAGAAGAGGTGATAATTTAGGCCATAGCCTTTGATGAAGTTTAGTGCAATCATCTCTGAAGAGAAAACATTTCTTCATTTTTGTAGCAAAGCCTTAGAGGAAAGTACATGTTGATGGAATACATTATGTGTGATCATGATACCAGGTTGTTTTTTCTTCACAGAGGACACAAATCTGGAATTTCCTCTCCCTGACATGGCAGGGTCATCCCTGGTATAAATCAATCACATATATTAAGTTAAAGTAAAAGTCTCTTTTGGGAATGAATAGACTGGTTTCTTTCATGCTTCAATGAAATGGCCCAGATGGGCCTTCATGCCACCGCTTCCTTTGATTCACAGCTCAAATGTTACCTTATCAGTGAGGTCTATTCCAAAAACCCCATGTCAAATAGCACGCTCTCCCCCAACACTACACTCTCTATCTCATTTCCTTGCATTTGTTTTTCCCCATAATGCTCATTACCATCCTAATGGACTCTGTATTTTGCTTGTTGTTTTAGTAATTTATTTTATTTTTTGTTGTTGAGAATATTCACAGCATAAAAACCAAAACCAAATCATTTCTGTCAAGTCAGTTCCAACTCATAGTGACCCTAGAGTGGTCGCTATGAGTCGGAATCAACTCATTGGCAACGGGTTTTGTTTTTGGAGCCCTGGTGGTGCAGTGGTTAAGGACTATGGCTGCTAACCAAAGGGTCAGCAGTTCGAATCCACCAGCTGCTCCTTGGAAACCTTGTGGAGCAATTCTGTTCTGTCCTCTAGAGTCCTATGATTCACAATGTAACATATACCAATTCAACAATTTCTACATGTACAATTCAATGACATTGATTATACTCTTCAAGCTGTGCAATCATTCTCACCCTTCTTTTCCAAATTGTTCCTTCCACATTAGTGAAAACTCACTGCCTTCTAAGTTTCATAGCTAATCTTTTGAGTTGCTGTTGTCAATTTGATCCCATGTAGGTAGTTCTTAAAAGAGCACAATGCTCAAGGCAGACATTCTTTACTAATTAAGCTTAACTTTTTTTTTTTAATTTCTCAGACAAAAATTTCTACACATTGTTTTTTGACATTAGTTGTAATCTGCACAATCTGACGGCACATTCCCCCTTTCCACCCCAGGTTCCCTGTATCCATTCAACCAGTTCCTGTCCCTCCTGCCTTCTCATCCTGCCTCCAGAGAGGAGCTACCTATTTGGTCTCATGTATCTGATTGAACTAAGAAGCACGTTCTCACATGTATTATTTTTTTGTTTTATTGTCCTGTCTAAGCTTTGTCTGAAGAGCAGCTTTTGGGAATGGTTTCAGTTCTAGGTTAACAGTGCGTACGGGGGCCATAGTTTTCGGACTTCCTCCAGTCTCTGTCAGACCATTAAGTCTGGTCTTTTTATGTGAATTTGAGTTCTGCTCCACACTTTTTCTGCAGAATCTTTGAGCAAAACTTTTAGTAATAGTATCCAGGCACCATCCACTTCTTCAGGTCTCCTTTTTTTCTATAATGTCAAATATGTGAGGGTGGAGATTTCTCTTTGTAGTTCATGCTATACCCTATTGCCTAAGATAGTGATTGACACATAAACCAAACCAAACACATTGCAGTCCAGGTGATTTCAACTCTGTGTTGCAGAATAGAACTACTCCATAGGGTTTTCAAGGCTGTGACCTTTTAGAAGCACATCAACAGGCTTGTCTTCAGAGATGCCTCTAGGAGGGTTCGTAACTCCAAACTTTTGGTTAGTAGTTGAGTGCTTAACCGTTCGTGCTCCTTAGGGACTCTGTCTGACACATGTTGTCGTTACTGTTAGTTAACATTGAGTTAATTCTGACTCATGGTGACCATATGTGTGCGGAGTAGAACTGCTCCATAGAGTTTTCAAGGCTGTGAACTTTGGAAAGTAGACCTGTAGGTGTTTAATAAATTTTTTAATGAATGTATGAATGAATGCATTTATTTAACAAACATATGTGGATTGTTTGCATTTTCCATCCATAGAAGGAAAGAAAATATGTCATGCTGATCTCTATGTTACTTTAAAGCTAAAAGTATATATTAACAATTTTAATCCACTTCTCTCTAAATTAATTTTTTAAACACTATATTACGAAAAAACTCTCTTTACTATAAAATTAGTAGTTATTATTCTCTCCCCTCCTTCTCTAAATGTACTATGAATAAAAGGGCCAGTGTAATGCATGCCTTTCTCCTTTGACCACCTCATTCAAACTATCAAATTAATTTCTGCAATGGAAGCGGGTGATATTTTTACGGTTATACTTTTTATTGAGCAGGATTCATCACCTTTAAATAATATATTGAACTTGCCCTTGTCACAAACAAGATTTACCCTTCCATGCCTGTAAATGTGTGTATTTCTACCTTATATAATTGGGTTGGCCATTAATTAGGGTTACTTATGGCCTCTTTAGCCCTGGTATCATAGTGGTTAAGAGCTCGGCTGCTAACCAAAAGGTCAGTAGTTCAAATCCATCAGCTGCTCCTTGGAAACCCTATGGGGCAGTTCTGCTCTGTCTTATAGGGTCACTATGAGTCGGAATTGACTCAACGGCAACAGATTTGGTTTAGTTTTTTGGTTATGGCCCCCAAGATTAGACTGTAGTTTAAGTAGTCCCTTCATTCATTCCCTATCCATTTTGTTAGATGTGTTGAGGTTTCTTCTGTTTGATATTAATTTTTGCAACTTTAGAAAAGATAGTACAAAGTTGAAAACATAAGCATTTTTTGTTACTTCTAGAAAAAAATAGATAGTTGGAGATGTCACAAGATACCTTCTACAAAGATGCCATTATCAAAACTTTAAAAGAGCAGTACCGTGAAGCCAAATCTTCAGAATTATATTCTAGTTAGTCATGACTGTTAGTTGAAGTTTATGGAAAAAGATATCATAATTATGTACCATCCTCCTTAATATGTTTAACCAATCTTGAAGATGGTATGTGAATTGTAACTTTCAGTTTAAACAAATAGAATAACACCACACAGATTTCAGAACCTAATCATTAATGGTGTTGTGCCTAAAGTAGCCACTTGCCAAAATTATCATCTTGTACCACTTTTCAAAAGTTATGATTTAAGAACTTTATTTGGGAAATGTGAAACTAGCAAACCTGCCTTTGTCTATAACTTTACAAGTGACATCCACAGAAGGATATGTCACAGGTAATAAAATAGAGAAGATGGTGAAAGGAGGTTGAAGGAACAGACATTCATTGTTTGTGCAGTTGGGATTGTTGCAGGCTATGGCAATAGGTTGCATTCTTACATCTTGCCTCTTTCCAATGCTATTAGAAAAATTGCCATCAGGTTGAGACAAAGTATACATCCTTCCTGTCGCTTTGATGGTACTCATCACCCAAAGACATTAGCCCTTGCTGGAAATATCTTTCTTTTGGTTTCATTAGATTATATTTGATTTGCTATGTTCCCAAAAGCACCATGCATTCTTCTTACTTCCAAGTTCAATAACTTATTTCAATTAGGACTTTTCAATTACAGGAAATATTCTATTAAAATCTATTTCAATTCATGACCATTTACTTTCAATGTGTTTTTCATCACTTTTCTTCATTGTCAAAAATGAAATTAGGACAAAGTCTGCCATCTTTGACTGGAGCAATCCTCTTCACCCTTTCAAAGGGAGTTATTCATAAAACAAGGAAGATGGAATCCATTTCACATGTTTGAAAATGGTATTTTTTTTTTTTTTTGCAATCCAAACCTCTTGTTCCTGCAGTGAAATGATCATAATAAATATAGTTTATTTCTCACTATAATTTCAACCACAGGAAAATTAATTGTCCTAAACATAGAATTATACCACTTTCACTGTAAAATCAGTCAGCACAAGAGTAAGATTTTTACTTTTTTAAAATAAATTTTATAGAAAAAAATTATTAAAAGTAGCTGTATGATAAACTTCCCCTGGAATTGGTAAATATTACCTTTGGGAGAAAATTGAAAGTTGAAAACTTACTCGGAGGAATCACTGAGAGACTTAGAGGGTGAGAATCTCAGGCTGTTTAAACAAACTGGCAGAAAATATTCATCCCAATGAAGTCCCTAAATATATATATATACGTATGTACATATGTATATACATATACAGCCTTTAAAATGTTGAGGCTTATCTTTGAGGTATATTGTTTTTAAAATTGTCATTTGTCAGAAAATTTTTAGGAAAATGTAATCATTTCTTACAATGGAAACTCTTTATTTCATCAATTAAAAAACCAAACCCACTGCCATCTAGATGATTCTGACTCATAGTGACCCTATAGGACAGGGTAGAACTGCCCCATAGGGTTTCCAAGGCTATAAATCATTATAGAAGCAGACTGCCACATCTTCCTCCTGCAGAGCGGCTGGTGAGTTCGAACCTTGACATTTTGGTTAGCAGCCATATGCTTTAACCACTGTGCCACCAGGGCTTCTTACTTTATCTATAGTAACTATAATATCCACTAGAATATCAGTTCCTTTAGGTGAAGATGTTTTTCATAGGTAGTATTAGCCTACAAATTTTCCATTGCCTTGCACATATGAGGCATTTATTGAATATTTGATGAATAAGTAGACACTGATTTTCCTAATAATGTACTTTTATCAGTTGTTTTTGTGTGTGTCTCTTGCTGACTTATACTCATTTATTGAACCAATATTTATTTAGCATTTACTATGTCAGAGGCTCTCTTCTAAATATTGAAGATACATCAGGTACAATATAGCCAAAGATCCCTGCCTTCATGATGCTTACATTGTAAGAAGTCTCCCATGATGAAATGCATTCACTTGGACTAGTCAACATGCTTCTTACTCTCATGTATTCTTTTCTGTTGGGGACAAGGGAAAGGATGTATCTGGTAGAAAGAGCTAAGCACTTCATTTCATATGTTGAAATACTGTGTATCTGGACTGTGGTTTTCTCATCTGAACATTGTATGTAACAGTTGAACATAGGCTATAACGTGTTCAAATATGGAACTACTACTGCAGAAAAGATTTTAGAGTTTACATGAAAAGAGATTGTCTTTCCTCATTTTTAAATCTTCTCAGTGTTTGGCTACCAATTTTCAAGGGTATTTACAGGCTTTCTTTAAATACTATCCAAAAACTATCCAGGCTACAGGCTCCCTGCGTATTTCCTTAAGTGTATATATTGGCTAAAATTGACTGAAACCATCTGGAAAGAGCAAAAGGGGACCATTTTTAACACCTGGAAGCTTTTCCTCTGGGTAATGGCCAGAAATAACCATTCTGTCAGGCATATATCTAAAGTCCCCACCACCTTCCCCAGCAAATTCCCCTATAATAGGTTGGGGTGGGGGCTGAGCTAGATAAAATTGGTGCGAGTAAATTTACAGTTACTAACATTTATTCCAAGAGGCTGTGGGAAACTACCTGGAAATGTGGAGTCCGCACAGATATAGACTCCAAGACAGGTTCTGAAACTTAAATATTCTAAACTATATTTCCTTCTTTTAATGACGATTTTAAGGAGGCCTGGTGGTACAACGGTTAACTGCTTGCTGCTAACTGAAAAGTTGGCAGTTCAAACACTGCCAGAGGCTCTACAGGAGAAATATCTGGCAGTCTGCTCCTGTAAAGATTACAACCTAGAAAATTCTATGGGGGCAGTTCTATGCTGTCACATGGAAGCATTGCTATCAGTTTAAATTTACTAACGGCACGTAACAACAACAATGACTATTTCAGGTACCTGAGTTGGGCAAAAGGTTTGTGCTAGACTACCAATCTAAATGTTGGCAGTTGGAACCAACTCAGCAGCACAATGGAAGAAAGACTTGACAATCTGCTTCCATATAATTACAGCCAAGAAAACTCTGTTGTGCACAGTTCTACTCTGTAACACATTCAGTCACCATGAGTTGGAATCTACTCAGTGACAATAGGTAATGACAGAAACCCTATGGGGCAGTTCTACTCTGTCCTAGAGGGTTGCTATGAGTTGGAATCTACTCTATAGTAAATTTTTTGGGTTTTTTTTTATGTTATTATGATGGCTAATTTGGATCATCTATGTCAAGTAGTTAGAATAATAACTAACATATTCTTAAAGTAAATAAAGTGCAAAGTTTTAGATTACTACATTAATTTTGACAAGAGGAAATGGAAGTCACATTTTTATTTTTACCTGATTAAAAGAGTAATACCTAGTGGTTGGAAACAGTTAAGAGAAATACATAAAAGCATAAATAGGAAATCACTCTAAATATCTAGCCATTTATATTTTGATGTATTAAATATTTCATTTTTTTCTCAAATATTTCACTATTTTCAAATAATGGAATAATTAATATCTTGGAAAATAATCTTCATCTCTGTTTCTGATTATGTCCATAGGATAAATTGCGAGACAAAAAATGGTCTTTTTCTGCATATTGTCAAATTTTTTTAAGAAAAACATGTATCCATTTACATTACAGCAATATGATAGTTCCTGGATGATCTCACCTGACTAGTGTCTCTTAATTGTTATCCATTTATTAAAGAAAAAATTTAACTCTGTGCTTTTTTTTAATTTCTCAAATTATGATTAACACTGTCTTAATTTTATTTTTATCTAATTCAATTTCTTTTGTCTGAAATATATGTTTTCTTGTTTGATATAAA
Source organism: Trichechus manatus latirostris (assembly GCF_000243295.1). Taxonomy (NCBI): domain Eukaryota; kingdom Metazoa; phylum Chordata; class Mammalia; order Sirenia; family Trichechidae; genus Trichechus; species Trichechus manatus. The sequence continues at coordinate 2,663,914 of NW_004444188.1, forward strand.
CTATTCTTTTTGACAATCTACATGAATGTAGTTTTTATTTTGAGTCCCAATATTAATTTGGGTCTATAATGTTAGTGGAAATATATATTTCTCAATTTTCTATTTTGCCTTTTGCTTCTTTCTATGCAGTTTTTGTTACATTACTCTTTTGGTGGTCAAAACTTTTCATTTTCATTTCTCACGTTACACTATAGAACTCTTTCTTCACGGAAAAATGCAATATATTTACAATTATATTTTTCTCGATTTTTTTGCTCTTTTAACTTTTTTGTATTTAGCACTTTAATTCCTCTAATTTTGTGTCTGTAAGAGAGTGTATGATTATGGGTGTGTGCACCTGTGTATGTTTGTTATTTACTAAGAAAAGAGACTTTAAGTTTTTCCAGAAGGCTAAATTTCCCAACAATATGGACCATTTTGGTTGTTTGTCTCTTCTTCATGGCTGGAATATATGTGTGTTGTTGCTAACTCCATTAACAGTTTTCCTTATTTTTCATAGACATTCTTTAGTCTTTCTTTTTTTATTGTAAGATTTACTTAATGTGATCTGCTTTCCCATTCTCTTCTCTAATTTGGAGTATTAGATTCTTATTATAATTACAAAAGTACTTTTTTTTATTATATATATTCTCTTCCAAGTCTTTAAACTGATATTTGTAATTCGACAATTGTTGATACTACTGTACTACATAACATTCTAGTACTCAACTGCAAGTCTTGAATTTTTAATTTTGATTCATTTTTTTTTTGGCCGTAACGCATAATTTAAGAAATATTTTCCAAAAAGTTCACATGGCTGAAATGATTCCTGAGATTTTGCTTATACAGGAAACCTACAGCATTAATTGTAAGCACAATTTTTTTGCCTCTTTAAGCCTCACATTCCTCCTCTGAAAAATAAGATGATGATATTGCCTTAGTTATAATTTGATGTTGGTATAATCTGGTTGGTATGGAAATTAAATGAACCGAAACTGACGAACAGTTAATCACCATGTTTGATACTATTCAATTATTATCATTATCATGAGATTACTTTAGCTTCTTTACTTAAGAAATGTACTCACTGGCAAGAAAATCTTGGTCACGAGATTCATCCCTCAAAACTCTTGTCTTTTATTGTTTAATGTGGTAGAGTAGAAATCTGAAGTTGCTCTGAATTTTATTCCATTTAAAGTGATATATTTTTGTCATTGTGGATAGATGCTTACAGGGCACTTTTTTTTCACTTAATGAAAGGATATGTAGATTTCTCATGAATTTGTTTTTATTTAATTCAATTAGTTTGGCTGAAATGTATTTTTTGTTTGTTGGAGTTAAACTATTCTTTTTGGCAATCTCCCCTGAACAATGATGAAGCATTTCAATCAGTATAGCTATAGTCGAGTTTCTTTATTAGCTATGAAAGGTCTTCTTCAGTTATGTCCATGAGTAGTATTTCTGTTTCAGTCATGCTGTATTCTGAGGTCTTCCTCCAATACCCCTATAATTTGAAGATTAGTCTTCCTTCATTTCTTTATCACGTCGGAAATGTTTATCTTTTTCCTATCTCTGGCAGATCGTCTATTTATTACAAACTTACTGATTTAATATCCCAAGGTAATCTGTTTTGTGCTTTACAGCCTCAGATGTGACTTTAATTCAGCTACTGAATGCTTAATGTTCCTTTATCTCTTTCTGATCATACCTATCTTTTGTTTCATTTAGATTTTAAAATAGTCATTTCCATTCATTTTTCTTTAGTAAGTGACAATTCTTCCAAGCATCAGGGAATAAGTTAACTATCAGTCTTAATTTTATTTTTTTTCACTTTTTTCTTTGCATTTCTTTTCCTTTACTTTTTTTCTTTCAGAAGTATTTTGATGGACGATTAGTAAGGTGTCAACAGGGGGTGCTAGCCAAATGTCATTTTAAAAAATACTTTTATTGACAAAAGAATACTTGCTTAATTATAACATCAGGGATACAGTGAAGGTCAAATCACCACTTAGTAAATGATGTAGGAAAAGAGAACTTAGCTCATCATATTACATTTAATATTGACGTGTTGCTATAATGCTGGAAGCTATGAAACTTTTCTTTTCAATACTAGCAGGGTCACTCATGACAGACAGGTTTTAGCAGAGTTTCCAGGCTAAGAAAGATTAGGACGAAAAGCTTGGTTATCTACTTCCAAAAATCAGCCAGTGAAAACCTAAGGTTAATAACAGAACATTGCCTGATAACCTGCTGGAAGATAAGCTCCTCGGGTTGGAAGGCACTCAGCATACGACTGGGGAAGAGCTGCCTCCTTAAAGTAGAGTTGACCTTAATGACACCAATGGAGTCTGAAACAATGGACTCAAATACACCATCAGTCATGAAGACAGCCCAGGACTTGGCAACGTTCCGTTTTGTTATACATAAGGTCATCATTAATTGGCGCCAACTCAATGGCAACTGACAAGAACAACTAGAACAATGTTTTGTATTTATAACTCTAAAAAGAATCTCCTTGAAGATGTATATTTGAGCTGGTAACTCTGGAAACTATAGTAAACCATGTGCTTTACAGTCATTCCACCCAAGTGGGGGCAGAGCTGAAGTATTTATACACCAACAGCATTCTGCCATTGGTTGGGGGCTGCTCCTGGAGTTGAGGTGGCAATGTTTCCTGAACACCTCTGGCTTGCTAATTATATGGCAAATCAGGCTCTGGTAGACAAAGAAAGCTCTTAAGGAAAGAAATGCAGGTATTGTCAACTGAAAACCAGGCTCATGTTTCCTAAAGCAGGGCTTTGAACCAGTTTGAACCAGTTCAGTCATGGCCGATGAAGCAAAACTGGAACAGATTCGAATTTTTACAATTTAGGTGCTCCAAAATGGTCAATGGAATGGGTGATATTATGGATCACAGCCCTGGAATGGGAGACTTGGAAGAGGCATAGTAAGCCCTTTCAGGATCCTGATGCATGGGGCTGGATTATTGCCAGCACTCTGGAGAGTGACACACATTCAAAATGGCATGGTCAGCTGCCATCTTTGAGCTGGGCATTGCTGTTCCCTCCTGTGCTCAAAATAAAACAGGCAAGAGATTTGGTTGCTATGCAACGCATATGTTGCCCTTGTTTTCTAAGAAGGATATTAGGTTTCTAGGAAGGCTTCAATCTGTAATTTTTCCCATTCTCGTTGCTGTTCCAGTTCATCCAATTTTTAATAATTTGGATCTGTTCTGGTTTTGCTTCCTCAGCCATGACTGAACCAGAAAGAACCAATTCAAAGCCCTGCCCTAAAGTGGTACGAAAGCATGAGCCAGCCACAAATAGTGTCTGCTACCATGGCATTAAAAACTGGGTTCCTTTAAAAAATAGTGTAATCCCAGGATTAGCTGTTGCTAGCATTGACACCAAATGGACACAGCACTGACACAGTAGGAGCACTGGGTGGCATTTCAGTATTCTCTTGACCTTTCTGTCATGACTGCTATTTGGCTGTGTTAGCACTAAGCCTTATGTCCTTTTAACTTCAATCAAAGAAGAAAGAAAAGGAGTGATGCTCAGCAGAGATTTTCTCCCCATGAGTCTCTCTTTTATCAGGAGGGAAAAATCTTCCTCAGTATCCTCCCAGCTGACTTCTTCTTAATACCTCACTGATCAGATAGAAAAAGGACTGGCCCTATTTTCCTTCAGTTCAAGGGGTACCAACATAGCATCTGAACAAAACTGAGGTTTTGGTAGCAAGGAAGACATGGAAAGTAGAGGTGGATTTTGGATAACCAACAACCTATGTCTAATATAAGATGTGAAAGAAAACATAAACCTCAGGATGTCCTAGGGACAAAAAAAAAAAAAAAAAAAAAAACTCGATTCTATTCCTGCAACCATGACTGTTTTAAAAAGATGTACAGGGATGTACATACATCTTTGAGTTAGTTGCATCAGTATAAGCTAAAATTCTTTGCAATGTTCCCATAATGTAGGAGGGTTGTTTTATATTTTTGAGGTATTATACAACACATCATTTTCTGGCAGCCAGTATGCTATGTAATCAAAGATTTTAATCATCATTCCCATAAATATTTAAGCTTCTTAACATGTCTAACAAAATATATAAAATTAAGGGACGCATATTATTTTAAGGATGCTAAAAGAATAATGAGTCTCCTATAGGACAGAGTAGAACTGCCCCATAGGATTCCAAGGAATAGCTAGTGCTGTCCTTTTGCTTAGCAGCCAAGCTCTTAACCACTATGCTATCAGGGCTTCATATTTTTTTTTTTTTTTTTTTTTAGTATTGCATAAATAGGAGAGAATGGTCTAATAAACATGTGTGGCCTTCTGTCTTAAGCTGGGTTCTCTAGAGAAGAAAAACCAGTAAAGAGTATAAATATATATATAGAGAGAGATTCATATCAAGGAAATGGCTCATGCGGTTGTAGAGGCTGAAATGTCCCAAGTCCGTGGGTCAGGATGGAGGCTTCCTCTGATGCAGGTAGCCACAGGGGCTGGTGAACACAAGATCCACAGGTGGGAGAGGAGGACTTGCTCACAGGCTGTGAAGATCAACGAATCCCAAAGATTGACAGGCAATACTGCAGGTAAGCTGCTAGCTCAGGTCCCAAGAACCAGAAGTCAGAGGAACAGGAGCCAGCTGCAGGATCCAGAACAAGCAAAAGTCCACAAGCCTTACCAGAATATCCACTTATATTCAATTCAGGCCACATGCCCAAGGAAATACCCTTTCAACTGACTGGCTACTCACAGCAGATCCCATCATGGAGGTGATCACATAATATCAAATCTCATCATGGAAGTGATCACACTATTATATGATTATGAAACCACCGAGAATGATGGCCTAACCAAGTGGACACACAACTTTAACCATCACACTTCCACAATATTTCAAAATATTAACATTGACGCACATGCTATCTTAAACAGAGAGATCATGTATTTCTATAGAAAGAGCCCACCCCTCCTACACATAGATAATTAACTCTGTGCCATGAATATATGTCATCATGCCTGTTTTATATGTATACTCGTATCATTTAATTTCAACCCATTATACTGCAAAATTTGTTGAGAATTTATTAATATTACCCCCAAAATAAAATATTCATAAGGTTTTTCTCTATTTTGGATTTGTTTGATAGATGGTGTTAAAAAAAAGGAAGATATAGCTGAATCTATTTAAAATTTAAAACAAACAGACCAATATCTCCCCAAAATATTAAACTAGTTGCCATCAAGTAAATTCTGATTCATGGCAACCCCATGAGTGCCAGAGTAGAACTGACTGATTTTTTGGAATTAGATCTCTAGGCCTTTCTTCTGAGGCACTTCTGAATGGACTGTCTTTTTACATATGATAGAAATAAGATACCTCTCCATTTCATCAAAAAATAGAAGCACCTGGTACAAAATTTGTTCTGTATTATTAAGATGACTTCTCTTTTGAGATGTACAAGGAATGATAATTGGCCTCATCTAGTATTTGCATCTGGAACCCTGGTGGTGCAAGGGTTAAGCCCTCAGCTGTTAACCAAAAGGTTGGCGGTTTGAATCTATCTAGCACAGTGGCTCCGCAGGAGAAAGACCTGGGGATGTGCTCCCATAAAGATTACAGACTAGAAAACCCTATGGGGCACTTCTACTCTGACACATGAGGTGCTATGAGTTGCAAATCGACTCAACAGCACCTAACAACAATAATTATTACAGGCCCAAAGGACGTAAACATGTCAATATTTATAGATAAATGTATCTTCTATATTTAATCCAGATTTCTTTAGCGAAGGGCATCATTTATTGTAATTCAATGCAATTTGTTCTTAGAGTTAAAAATTTAAAAAATAGTTTCATAATTTTTTCATATAATTCAATAAACACCTATTGATTTCAACTATGTGATAACTACATCAAATATTGTGGTGTTAGGAAACAGAAAAATTGCCTTAGAGAAGCACATGGGTGCTGGATGCACAGGTGTGCTATCTTATTAATTGTCCCTCACCAGCTCCTATAATGATTGAAATTAAAGAAGTGTGGTCAAGTGACGGTTGTCATTCTGAGAAATGGTGGTAATTAAATTGGCTTCATTTGGTGGCATGCTCTCAAATCAGTGTCTGCATTCAACCTGTGGCATTATCACATATTTAGATAGCCTGAGAAATATTTCACAGTAAGCTTTCAAAAGAATGAGAGTGAAAAAAGAAAATAATATCTTAGTGTTATTATAAAAATATTTTTACACTTGGACTCCCTGAAAGGGTCTTGAGGATCCCCATGGGTTCTTGGTCCACACTTTAAAGACCTTTGGCCTGGATGTAAGGCGGTCAGTGAAGAAGCCATGTGACAGTCTAAGCTATAGACAATTAGTGGTTTGTGTCTAAAATAAAATCCTTCACTTATTCTTTGTGCTTTTGTGGATTGGTTTATAGTGTGCCTACTATTAAAAAAAAAAAAAAAAAAAAAAAAAAAAAAGATGAGACAATGGGAAGGAAGATGTTCCAGGCAGAGAAAATACATGTGTATAGCCTGGAGACAAGAGAATGCATTCTATAACTGAAAGATATTTTGTTTGGCTTGAATATTGTGGCTGTTAGGCGCCATCCAATCAATTCTGACTCATAGTGACCCTATATACAGCAGAAAGAAACGCTGCCTGTTCCTGCGCCATCCTCACAATTGTTATACTTGGGCCCATTGTGCAGCCACTGTGTCCATCCACCTCATTGAAGGTTTCCTCTTTTCCGCTGGCTATCTGCTTTACCAAGCATGTATCTTTCTCCAGGGACTGGTCCCTCTTGATAACATGAATATAGATGTCACTATATGGCCTCAGCATAGTAAGCCATGGGAGGAACAGAAAGGACATCATAAAAAAATTGAGTAAAGAGGGTAGTCTCACATGCAGTTCAGATTTCCCTGGATCTTCAGAAGATGGGACAACAAAGACCTCTATATTTCTATCCTCTCTTTGGCCAGCTTCAGTTCATAGCCACATGTGTAGGACAGACCTAAGTTGGATTGTGTTCTCTGAATGGGAAAAGATGGGAAAGTGTTTCTTTAACATTCATTTCAAGCACAGAAGTGATTCTACGTGCATTCTTCTCAGCTTTCCTTGGGGTATTCTTTTAGAGGCTGATTTCCTTGTAAAGTTTTTTTTTTCCTAGTTGAAAGCCCGTTTTATTCATTTAAATGCACTATTCTTTGGCTAGCCTTAGGAATTTGGTTACTATAAATGATTCCCCATAACATTATTGTATTAGTTTCCTAGGGCTGGTATTAATTATCAAAAAATGAGTGGCTTAAAACAATATAAATTTATTACCTCACAGTTCTGGAGTCTAGAAGTCCAAAATCAAGGTTTTAGCAGAACAATACTTCCTCTGTAGTTTCTAGGGAAAAAGCCTTCCTTGCCTAGCTTCTAGTCGTTGCCACTGATGGTTGACATTCCTTGGCTTATAGCCGCATCACTATGATCTCTGCCTCTGTTGTCACACGGCCTTCTTCCCTCTGTGTGAATCTGTGTCTCTCTGTGTTTCTTCTCATATTCATATAAGGGCACCAATCATATTGAATATAAGGCCCAACCTAATCCAGTATGACTTCATCTTAACTAATCATATCTGCAAAGATCCTATTTCCAAACAAGAGCCCATTCTGAGGTTTCAAGTGGACATGAATTTTTCAGGACAATATTCAATGCAGTACACCTGACAATTAGTGAGGATGTTGAATGTAATCAAATGAACTAGTTTAAGCAAAAAAGGGGAGATTATTTTAAGGCATCTGTCCAATTAACTGTGGCTGGAAGGGCTGGAATCAAATTACATAAACATGGCTTATAGAAGTCATTGCCTTTACGGATTGGGACAGATAATGATATTACTGTGAGCTGGGTACATAAGGGTGCTATTGCAACTATAAATGCTAAATTTTTAAAAGTGTATCACAAAATTTTAAGTTTACTTTTTATATATATTTACATAATAATCCGCATTATTTTAGGAAAATGTTTTGTAGAATTGACATACATAGGATGAATCTACAGAAATTCGACGAAGTGTTGGTCTTAACATTAGAACTTATTTCTAAAAGCTAAGTTCAAAGAATTATTTTATGAAGTTCACACTATATTATGCAGCCACTGTGTCCATCCACCTCATTGAAGGTTTCCTCTTTTCCGCTGACTATCTGCTTTACCAAGCTTGTATTCCTTCTCTATATATTTCCTAGACAGCCTAGTGTTCTATTTGAAATGTAATATTCTATATAAAGGGGGCCCTGGTTGAGCCGTGGTTAAGAGTTCGGCTGCTGACCAAAAGGTTGGCAGTTTGAATCAACCACTCCTCGGAAACCCTATGGGGCAATTCTACTCTGTCGTATAGAGTCACTATGAGTTGAAATTGACTCGATGGCAATGGGTTTTTTAACTCTATTTGAAATATTCACATATAGTAAATCCATCAATCTTCCTTCTGAAAATTGCCTAAATCCTAATTGGAAGTTTTGGTCTGCTGAAAAGAAATAGTCTTTACTTATATTGATAAAATACCTGCACGTTTTTAGTTATTGACATCAGATAATTCTATGGAAACAGCATAGGTAAGAATGCTACAAATTTCATATTAACAAAGGGCCAAATAGTTAGAAATCATTTATATATCCATAAAAACTATAGCACCTCTTTCAGCATAATCCTCTCCTATAATAAACCAAAAAACCAAACCCGTTGCCGTTGAGTTGATTCTCACCCACAGCGACGGTATAGGACAGAGCAGAATTGACCCATAAGGTTTCCAAGGAGCGGCTGGTGGATTTGAATGGCCGACTTTTTGGTTAGCAGCTGAGCTCTTAACCACTGCTCCACCAGGGCTCCTCTCCTATTATAGTCACGTTAATTCCCACAAAAAGGGGATTTCTTCCATAGTGGAAAATTCTGTACTTATTGAATGTATTAACTGCTTGTAAGATCTAAAAATTATTAAAGGAAGGAGTTACATGATGAATTGGTGATACGATATGTACACTCTTCCATTAAGATCTAATCAGAAAGCAGGATCTCTCTCAACATATACTTTTAGTAGCCTGGCCTAAATTTGAACCTGTGATTGAGAGACACAACTCTTTATTTTTTAAAATTTAGAAAGTAAATGGGAGGAGGTCATATTTTCCCAGAGAATATTATGTGAAGGACTCTGAATGATTTAGGATAGAATATCCAGCTGGGAATTATCACTCTCCGAAGTGTCTGCATATTTACCCTTCTGTCTGACCTTGACTATTATGAGTCTATGTTACTCCCATATTTAAGACCAATACATGATATAAATCCACTGTACATCAAATACACTGTAAATATAATGGCCCCCAATCTTTGCTGCTGGCCGTCTCCAGAGCTAAAACATTCTTGCCCTCTTCTCTTATCCCACAAAGCTTCAGCAACACAAACTCATAGCTTACAAGAGACGTTTAGAGAACATTTGGAGAAAATGAAGAGTAGAGCATGAATAGCATGCAACTTTAAGATGAATGTCAAATATGGTTGCTGTTAAGCAACGTTGATCCATTTCCCACTACAGAAAACTTCTCAGTGATCATGTAGCTCCCCTACCTCAGCTGCCACCGTAATATGCGTGCTCCACTACATCTTGAGATTCTTTCTCTCATTTTCTCTTTTCAGGTTTCCAGTAGACTTCTCTGGGAATCATGATCTGTTACTGTAATATGCAGAAAAAAATTGTTTTCTGGTTTATCATCTACTCTATATCCAGAGTCATTTTCTTTTAGAGTCATTAGCTCTAAATGTTTTCCTTAACAAAAGAGTAATTCTCCTTATAAGAAGATTGTATTTCTTTAGTGTTTCCATGGAAGATGACTCAGACTGTACCAGTACCAGTACCAGCTGCTGTCAAGTTAATTCCAGCTCATGTTGACTGCGTGTGTGCCAGAGTAAAATGTGCTCCATGGGGTTTTCAGTGGCTGATTTACTGGAGATAGATCACCAGGCTTGCTTCCGAGGCACTCTGTGTGAACTTGAAACTCTAATATTTTGGTTAGCAGCTGAGCATGTTAACCGTTGGCACCACTCAGGGACTTCAGATCATACTATAACCCTGTATTAATATAGCATATGTGCCCCCACCTACACCATGTAGAGCAGAGGATACTGAAGTGATATGTGACATGAGCATCGTGGCTGGCTATCCTTAGGTGGCCAAAATGTAAAACAGAAAATATTATGAAAAAAAAAAAATCCATACTAGTTCCTAGGAGGAAAATCCATGATAAATATCCTCTTTATTTTGGAAACAGCCATCCTTTTTTTATGAGAGTAGCATTTATTTCATTTCGTAACTATGAGTCTGTGTTGAAGAGAAATACATCTTGTCTTAATTTTCTAGTGCTGCTGTAACAGAAGTACCACAACCGATGGCTGTAACAAACAGAAATTTTATTGTCTCACAGCCTGGGAGACTAGAAGTCTGAATTCAGGGCACCAGCTCCTGGGGAAGGCTTTCTCTCTCTGTTGGTTCTGGGGGAAGGTCCTGGTCATCAATCTCCCCCTGGTCTAGGAGCTTCTCAGTGCAGGGAACCCTGGTCCAAAGATGCTCTCCACTCCCAGTGCTTCTTTCTTGGTGGCATGAGGTTCCCCCTCCTCTCTACTGGATTCTCTCTTTTATATCTTAAAAGAGATTGACTCAAGATATAACCTAATCCTGTAGATTGAGTCCTACCTCATTAACATAACTGCCTTTAATCCTGCTTCATTCACTTCATAGAGGTTAGGATTCACTACATATAGAATAATCATATCAGATTGCAAAAATAAAAAATGGTGGGAATCATGGCCTAGCCAAGTTGATATACATTTTGGAGGGACACAATTCAATCCATAATGTATCTTCTCAAGGTGACTAACATTTCTTAGCATTAGTTGATGTGCTTATATAACCTGACTTCATAAATAATATTTTAATATATTCCACTTTTTAATTTTTGATTACTTAATGAATTTTTTAATTCTCCTTTCAACAATCATTCCAACGGAATTTACAGAATTCCATTTACATTCTTAACAAAAGGATTTGAATGAAAACTTGGTAATTTACTTTGGCTAGAAGACCAGCATGAGCTGCGGGCATAAATAGAATGAGATATTAACTCTACTGACTTATATTTTGCACATACATACAAGGCTAAAATCATCTGCAGATTTAACTTAAGGAAGCAATTTCTTCCTCAGGACATTTTGGCATTTTGGCATGGATGTGGAGTTGCCTTTTCTTCCCCCTCCTAGCTTTTCTCTCTGGGGCACTGAGGCAGGGACTATCCATTAGGATCAGATGCATGTAATCATGATCAATTTCCTGCAAGTGAAGAAGGGGTGAGCACTAGAGATCCTGGGCCTCTCATTTTTTATCCTGTTTCCACGGGTGATGTTTTTCTATCTGTAATAGCAGTTGGAACCCAACTATGTGATATAGAGGAGGAGAGAGAAAATGAAACTTCTCTTAGGTATAAGAGTATTCCCTGTTTGTCTGGTTTCTACTTCTTTGAGAGAATTTTCTGTAGTTCCATTTTCTCTGGTGCATGCAATGTAATGGGAGCAATGGGAATCCAGACTCAACCCAGTGTTCACATATTTGATGCCACAAATCTGAAGAAATGTCACTTTACTTCAAATGTCAGGATCCAGTGTTTTGTGGAGAACAAATCTGCCTTAGAAAGTCCCCAAAGTACCTATAACTGCTTGTTGCTTGCTTATTGCTTCAGCTGTGAAAAGGCATTTTTGTTTTTGTTGGCACTCAATATATTTGGGGCTTGATGGAGTCCGGGTACATTGGCAAGTTGTATACCAAATAATAAAAGAAGAGCAGAAAGAGCTTTTCTTTCTCCATGTACTACAGATTTTCCATCGTGTGTGTGTGTAACTAATTTTAACTATGAAAATAAAGGTCATGACTTTATTAAAAGAATTTCCTGAAATATCAGGTATTACAATACCTTGATACCATTTTTTCTCAGTCCCCTTTAGAAATACTTTTCTAGACCTACAATTTTCTTATTATGCTCTTAGCTTTGTATCAAGAATGGAGATTTCAAAACTTTGTCACATGGGGAATGCTCTGCATCTTTTGTGAAATCGCTCCTGCAGAAATTGTTCATTATGTCATCTAATTCCTCCAATAAGCAGATGTATACAGTAGCAGCACTAGGAAAAAGTATCTTTCTTTATGTAATTATTATTGTATAAAGAGGGTATATGAAATAGTTTCCTTCTTGTATGGCAGGACGTTCGGGGCTAAATTTTAGGCTCACTTGCAGTTACTATCCTTAGCTCAGGCTTTCAGGTAAAACGATTCACACCTCATCTTAATAATTAATGGTAATAATTATTATTGTAATAAGGAGGTTTACTTCCTTCAGCAAACTCAGCTAGACCTCTGGGTGAGGGGTGTGGTGCCTTAAAGTCATTCTGGAGCACTGTAGGGAAGCATGTTCATGAGGTAGCTGGAAATTAGCAAAGGTGACAAGCCATGGCTTACACCACATGGTTCCTAGTCCTACTGAACAGCTGGACAGCCAGGAGGCTTAGTGAAAACAGCTAGAAGTGTCTCTGCTCACATGATGACTGGCCCAGGTTCTTGGTCCAAGTGATGTTAATTTTCTTTTATGTACAAACAGCATAGTCATCTGGTGAGGGCTCCAAGGCAACAGAACTTCTGGGAATGTAAACAGTTACCCTTGCAGTAGATTTTTCTCCTGGCCTATTTTACTGGCACCCCCTGGACAGCTGTCTCAGTCTCAAAACAATCCCTTGGCTGAGGTTCCCCTTTGCTGCGATTATCCCATCTTTCTACCTTCCTACCAAGCCTCTCTAGCTTAATGCACACATCTCTTAATCCCTGCAAACCAAAAGCCCTAGTCTTATCTTTTCTTAATAGAAGGCCTCCTTGGCTGTTCAACAAGAACCTAAATTTACCATTTAAATTGGACTGTAAATTATTAGCAACAGAAAGTTGCCTCAAGCTTCCTTGAATTCAGAGAGGACTCAGTCTACAGGAACGTGACCAAATGACATGGATCCCTGAAAGGGAAGAAAGATATATATATTTTTTTCCTACTTCAACCTGACAAAACTGTCTCTCCACTCCAGGATGTTTAAAACAATTCTTATAATGCAACAAATAAATAAGTTAAACTTGCATGGGCAAATAGTCTTAACATTGAAATTCTGCTGATTTCTGAGGATCATCAGTGCAGTACACTTTATAATTAGATTTTTCATACATTCCCTTCATCCTCATAACAACACAATTAGTGAGGTGTTATCATTATCTGTAATATGCAGATGAGGAAATAGAAACAGCGAGATTTTCACTTGCCTAGGGTTGTAGGGAAGTAATTGGAAATCTAGAAATTAGGATCTGTTTTCTTTTTATTCCATATTTACACATACAGCAGTGTTCTCATGACAACCCCTTACCTCTTCTCACTTTGTCTTACTGGTTTTAGGATGAACTTCCTTTTTGTTTTGTTTTGTTTTTTTTTTTACAACTCTTACCAGTTCATTGTTTTTACATAATAAGGGGGTAAAAATCTTAAATACACTAAAGAATGGTGTTCTATGCTTTAAGAAGCAATGGAAATTCCACTAATATTATCAATCAGTTAAACTTCCAAGCTGCAAAAGAGAATACATTGTAGATGGTGAGGATATGTTGTACCTGTTTCAGACATGATTCATGATTAAAATTTATCCTTAAGTAATTCTCCCCAAGCCCCAGAATATAATGTGATGAATTAACCACTTGGGTAACTCAGATCTTAATTCTAGCTTTATGTACAAATTTTTACAGGCAGTTGCTGAGTTGTGAGCACCCGAATTACAGACAACTCCTACTTGCCCTGTAATGATATATAGATTTGACCTCACTTTGTAGTGATTGACCAAATCCTCCTCTAACAAATTCTTCATCACAATCACCTTCACTTGCTGCGTGTGCAGTTTTTAAATCATTGAAAAGCCTTCCAACCTTTTCTTGCACTAAAGTGCATGTAAGGATAAAAAAGAACCATTTGCACCTGTTCTGACTTAGCTACAAGTTCGACTTAAAAGACACAGTTAGGAATGGATCTCGTTCGTAACCTGGGGACAGCCTGTACTCATTCATTTCAATGGGATGGACTTTTAGCCTCAATCATTCACCTTAAGAAACTAATGAGAAAGTTAAATTAAGTAAATGACTGGAAATGTCAAGTAATTAAACATCTGGTTTTTACCATATAAAATAAATCACTTCATGACTGTGGCCTCAGTCACTTGATCCCTCCCAGTGCTCTTAGTCTTTAAGCTGCTTTTGGCTACATTTAACCTTTTAGCCATGCTAGATGTTAACTCCCAAGTTCCCATAGTAGCTCTTGGACATTCTTGTCCCCAAGGTCTTCTTCTAGGTTTGCTGAGTCTGTTGTTCAGGCCCAGATTGAGAGTCAAATTTCTCTCTCTCTACCTACTTCAAAATAGAGCTGAGGAAAGCAGTCCTGATAGATGTTTAATTTCAGCTTGAACTCTTGTAGTTTCATTGTGAGTGAACACAGTAATGGAGGAAATCGCCATTCCAGCTGAGGTCCTTTTCCTGGGATGAATACTGTCTCATCTGATTTATGAGATGGTATACTTGGACCCCTTGTTTATTCTCTCTTTAAGGTTGTTTGATAGGACAAATTTTGCAAAGCTTCCACTAGTAAAAAAAAAAAAAAAAACAGTTGCTGTTTACTCGACTTGGACTCATGGCGACCCCATGTGTGCTCCATAGGGTTTTCAGTGGCTAATTTTTTGAAAGTAGATTGCCAGGCCTTTCTTCCAAGGCAACTCTGGGTAGATTGAACTTCCAAACTTTTGGTTCACAATTGAGCATTGTTAATCAGCTGTACCACCCAATAACTCCTAAGAGTTCCACTAACAACTAGAAAACAAAGAAGTGGTTTCTCTTGTACTTTCTGCAGGAGATTTAGGGTCTCATAGTAAATCTGTTTAATAATGCATAGAGGTGAAGCATGTTTTTTTCTCCATACCATCCATCCTAAAACCACAATATCTACAAGGTTGGTAGGTACATTTTTCCTCCGTTACTGTATAGCTGTTGTTTCGTTTTGCCAGAATGTGTTTGTCTTTGGAGACCACATTCATACAACCACTCTCAGTCCATGTGTTATGACTAGGCCATCTTCAATATCCTTTCAGGGCTAGACTTAGCTGATCAGCGTATTCCATCCTCTACACCACAGTAACTACTCTATGTATGAACAAGTTACTGACCCATGCCATTTCAATATGATTCAATCCTGGGATTTTGCTGAAAGTATTAGGAAGGAGAAGCCCTTTTTTTGCTGAACTTACTGAAAGAAGAGAATATAAGCATGAAGTTTATGCTGGTAATTTTTTTTTTTAATAAAGCCAAGAAAAAATAAACCAGACCTGAAAATAATACAAAGTTGGGTCTAATATGTAGCTACTACCAAAGCCTACCTTTCAATAGAATACACCAATGCATTCCTTTTTTTGTTTAAACCAATTTTATTTGAGGGTTTTGTTTTTGATTTTGCTTTTATTTTGGTGTTTTTTTTTGTTTTTGTTTTTTTTTGTTTTTTTTTACCATCAGAAGATTCTTGACTGATAATACTCTACTTTGAAGGCCCAGGTAGTTTCAGTTTAGAGAGAAACTCTGTTTTGGCAATGGTATGACATGCATTTTCCGACGAGATCGGGCGTGTTCAGGGTGGTATGGCCGTAGACTTGACATGCATTTTCCAATCTATGCTTTTCATGGATTAAAATCCTATTTTGATCCCAGTTTGATTTATTGATTGTTTTCTAATTAATTGAAAGAAGAGGAATTAATTAGGTTTTCTTAAACTTCCAACATTCCATAACTCTTTGATTATGCTCTTGTGAGAAATGGCTGGTTAAAATTCTTCTCTTCATCCTGTAAACCCATAATCTCTTCTGCCTGTAGCTACTCCCCTGCCTTGGCATAATCATTTCACTGAAACGCCTGGGATTGTATCATATGTAAGGTTGCCAAATAAAACACAGTCTTGGGACATATTTACACTAAACATCATTCATGATTTAACGGAAATTAAAGTTAACTAGGTGCCCTGTATTTTCAGTTGTTAAATCTGGCACTCTACTCTTGCGTGTTCATATAACCACATGAAAGAACAGCCACTTAGTCTGATTTAATTTGAATTTAATGCTAAAATTCCCTTCATTACAAACTTCATTCTATTATCAACCATGATAGCAAGGTTTTATCTAACTTTTGGTTTTATTTATGTTTATGGCAGTTTCATCAAGCCTTAACAACTGTGGAGCATTCAAGGAAATATGAACGAGATGGGGAAAAATATGAGAGGTTCTTGAACATTCAGGGAACCTTAACTCTGGAGAAGAGAAAACTAAGTGTTAGAGATGGAGCAGAAATTTCATCAAATAATCAGATATATCGTATAGAAGAGATAGCAAAAATATCCATATTTTTCCAGAACATGAAGCTCAAGTCAATATTGCAAGTTATAGACTAGCATATCATTGTTGCTAGGTGCTGTGGAGTTGGTTCTGACTCATTGCGACCCTATGTACAACAAAACAAAACACTGCCTGGTCCTGCTCCATCCTCACAATTGTTGCTATGTTTGAGCCCAGTGTTGCAGCCACTGTGTCAGTCCATCTCATTGAGGGTCTTCCTTTTTGACCTGAGCCTCAATCTAAGTGGCATATTAGAGTTTATTATAAAAGGAAAGCAAGTGTTACTATGGAATGCGGCAGAATAGATTTCCGTTTCTTGAGAGTGGTGGTATTTGAGGAAGCTCACTCTGTCACATTACAGAAGACACCCCTGAATTGCTGTTTTCTGCTAGAAGCCTCTGGAAAATAATTTGGGGAGGTCTATGGGCCTGAGGTAAGAGAAGAGATGATGAAAATTTCTGGGCACAGAGTAGATGAGAATGATTCCCACAGAAAGGTATGTGCATGAGATTATACAGATTAAAGAGGGCAACGAAAAATTTGTCACAGAAGGATGGTCAGAGAATTTTAAGAAGAAGGAAGACTAATGCTCAATTTGGAATTGTGCCCTGCTCTCTGTTGGGATGTGGTTTCCCTCTATTACATCAGAACCTTCTCTAAAATGACATGCATGCAAAAGTATTGTATTAATAAAACTTTGGGGTATCAATTGTGAGGAGCTGTGGCTTCGTGGGGGTAAAACTGTGAGGAAAAGGGAAGGCAGTCATGGGATTCCAGAAAATGAGAGAAGGGCTAGAAAAGCTAGCAGAGAAGGAAAGCTAAGAAGGGCGTGGTTAGGAAAATTCAAGGTGTTATGTGAAACATCACACATTTACAATGTAATGATAGACAGCATAGAAGATAGTGTCTCACACCATTTTATTTGAGTATTAAATCAAATTTTTATCTCAAAATGGAATAGTGCTTGGGGATATGCCAGTGACATGAGGATAAGCTTTATAATGTTTAGAATTTTCCAACAATGAGATGAATTGCTTTATACTATGGTGGAAGCCTTAAATGATTCATGCTATCTGTCCAGAACATTATAGAAGTCATCCTTGCAAGGTGTGAGGGAAGAAGGAGAACCTTATCATTCGTTATATCACACGATTCTTTCATTGAGCCCCCCACAACTTTGTATACAGCTATTCATTCATTGCTTACTAAAATATGTTCAGATTTCCTGAGTATCCCCAGATGGAGCTTCCTGAGTAATTACAGATTTATTGTATGTCTTTATATCACCTGTAACGTAGTATTAGAAATCATGTAATAGTTAATGAATAACTTAATGACTCAACACGCACAAGAAGAAAAACAAAAAAACAAACAAACAAAAAACTCCTTATAACCCTCATTGACACTTAATAAAGAAAATGTGGAGACAATTGCAAAACAAAGACCAAACAGTGTGTTCAATTTACTGCAAGGTTAAGAGTCTATAGGATTCGGTAACTCGAAAATACCTTAACTTAGCCTTAGACTGCCATAAGAAGAGGGTTGTGAAAAAGATGGGAAGATCATGACCTCATTTTCTCACACTGTAAAGTTTACACCTGAAATACTATTCTTAGTTCTCCACTCCACTAAAAAATAGGTAAATTATGTGTCGTCTAATAAAAATATAAAAAGGTAATTGGCTGAATGCACAAATATTAAAATATACAAAAAGGAAGTTATTCTTATACTCATTACCTTAAGCAACCACTATTTGCTTTTTGTGTTTTTCTTCTGAATGTTTACTGTTTTCCAAAGTTATGGTTATAGCAGATATAACAGTATCTACTGCTTTTTTCTCAGTCCAATTTTTTTAATTCTGCAGTTTAAAAATTCTTACAATTTTAATGGCCACCTAATATTCCATTGTGCGACCGTAACACCATAGTTTAATGATTTCCCTACTGTAAGATTTTAAGATTATTTCCAAGTTTGGGCGATAATAAATAGCAGTAACATAAATGTCTTTCTAAATCAGGATTCTCTATATTTTAAACTATGTTTTTGTATTAGATTCACAGAAGTAGAATTTCTACGTAAATGAGAAAGGACATTTTAAGGTGCCCATAAATATAATCCTGTCCAATTTAAATGCCCATATTTGTATTTTATAAACTTTCTCTGAGTATTATTATTTCTGAGCCTTTCTAATTTAAGAGATTTAAGATAAAAAGTTGTATTTTTTAATATACTTCTGAGTTTTTTTTTTTTTAATTGTGCTTTAGGTGAAGATTTGCAGAGCAAATTAGTTTCTTATTAAACAATTGATACACATATTGTTTTGTGACACTGGTTGCCAACCCCACAACATGTCAACACTCTCCCCTCTTGACCTTGAGTTACCAGTTACCAGATTTCCTGTCCCATCCTGCCTTCTCGTCCTTGCACCTGGACTAGTGTGCCCATTTAGTCTCTTATACATGGTTGAGCTACATGTATTATTGTTCGTTTTATAAGCCTGTCTAATCTTTGGCTGAAGGGTGAACCTCAGGAGTGACTTCAGTACTGAGTTAAAAGGGTATTTTGGGGCCATTCTCTCAGGGTTTCTCCAGTTTCCATCAGACCAGTAAATGGTCTTTTTTTGTGATTTAGAATTTTGTTCTACATTTTTCTCCAACTCTGTCTGGGATCCTCTATTGTGACCCCTGTCAGAGCATTCAGTGGTGGTAGTTGGGTACCATCTAGTTGTGCTGGGCTCAGTCTGGTGGAGACTGTGGTAGTTGTGGTCCATTAGTCCTTTGGACTAATTTTTCCTTCGTATCTTTGGTTTTCTTCATCCTTACTTGTTTAATATACTGGTGAGTTTTAATATTTTCCCCAACATGTATTAGACATTCAGATTTCCTTTTCCTTACTTTTTTCTTCGTTTGCTGAAGCTTTTACACATATATAATATTTCATAAAAGCTATAAAAATGTTTTACGTAGAATACATTACTTCTGTGTGTTTTAATCTATTATATTTAGTTTTACTCCTTGATATTTGCATTTTAAGTTCTGTAATGTCTGCTCTTTAGATTAAAGCTTAGAAAACTGCATGGGGCCGTTCTACTCTGTCATGTAGGGTAGCTATGAGCTGGAATTGACAGTTTTAAAAACTTTTATGTGCAAAAATCTTTTCATCTTTTATTTAGTGTATCTTGCATTAAATTTAATATTAGGAAATCTTCCCTATCTAAGAATTAGTATGATATGTTAATTTTTAGAGGTAAATTTATTTTCGTCTCATATGTAATCAATCTATAATATTATGAGATCTAAATGGCTTTTTCTAAATGATTAACTAATTGGCTAAATTCTATTCATTCATCTTTACTTTCCTTATTGATTTGTGATAACTTTGTACATCTATTTAATTCTCTTATAAAATTGAATCAATTTTTAGTAAAACTATTTTTCCATTGACCTATATATATTTGGATCTTGTATAATACACTTTTAATGATGATTTATTGATCTATAAAATAATTTAAAATTAATTAGGATTAGGCTATCATTTCTCTTCTATTTCCAAATTCTCCTATGCTATGCTCAGAACTTTTTCTATTAGTTAATTTTAAAATTGTTTTATTAATTAAACAATCACCATAAAGATATTAAATCATTTGGGGCATACTGAAGACTACAATTCCCAGCTATTTTTGGATTAAACAACGTTATAATTAGTCCTGGTCAGTGAGATATGAGTGGCTATGAGTGAAGTGACATGTATTACTTCCGGACCAAAGCATAGAGGAACAAGGAGCTCTCCATGGACTTTCTTTCCTAGCAAGTCCACTAAGGAAGTCACGTTTTCAAGATGGTAGGGTCCCATCATCATGGAACCTGAGTGATGTGGTGTTATGGACTGAACTGTGTCTCCCAAAAATATGTGTGCTGTAAATCCTAATCCTTATGCCTGTGGATGTAATCTTATTTGGGAATAGGATTTCCTTTGTTACGTTAATGAGGGCATATCAGTGTAGGGTGTGTCTTAGACCAATCACTTTTGGGATATAAAAGGAACAGATTCATCGCAAAAGCAAGAAGCACAAATAGGGTAAAGATAGATGCCACTTAGAGATCTCCAAGGAATGTGGAGAACAGTAGAGAAACTGAGACAAGGATTTTCCAACAAAGCAGACAGAGAGAGCTTTCCCACAGAAATGGTGCCCTGAATTCAGACTCCTAGACTCCTAAATTGTGAGAAAATAAATTTCTGTTTGTTAAAGACCCCCACTTATGATATTTCTGTTATAGCAGCACTAAGAATCTAAGACATGTAAGAAGCACCATTGCTTACAAACCTTCACTGGATATATCTTGAGAAAGAATTAAATCTTTGTTGTGTGAAAACACTGAAATTGGTGGTTAGTCTTCTACTCCAGCCTCAACTAGGCTATTTAACTAGCACTGTAGCATTTTTTTAATTGGATTTATTTCTCCTAAAGGCAAATCTGAAATGCATACTTTTTTCTTTTCTTGCAAATTTTGTCGTAGGCTTTATGTGGTTTTCTTTATTTTTCCGGAAGTGATTCTACATAGAGAATTATGGACTTTGTGTTGTACTTTTGTCTCTCAGGTAGATTATTTCCATACCTTTTTGATATTACTCAATTAACACTTCACTCAACAAATACTTTTGTGTCTCTGCTATGGCATTGTACTAGATGCTGTAAATACAAAAGTGATAACCAAAGACACAGTTCTGCCTTTACTTAGTTTAAGTCTGACTAGGGAGAAATGTTTTTAAATAATCAGTGACAATAATGTGATGATCACTGTGACACTGGAGAACGTAGAGATAAGTAACAGGGGCAACAACTGGTTGATAATTTATATAACCCATCTTGATTACTCTGGAAAAAAACCACACAAAACAAAATAAACCAAACTATTCTTTGACTTTAAACCCACAACACAATTTATATCCTTAACTGGAACACTATTTTGTTGATTGCAGGACATTAGAATTCAAAATCAAATGAAAGGAGAGCTCTGTCATGGAGGCTAACAATTGCAAATCCCATGTCTAAGGTAAGGCCTGTAGAATCTAAGGCCATTTAGAAAAATAAACATTTAAAATGCCCTGAGGCTAGAGACTCTTCACCCAAACACAAGAGCTAAAGCAACTGGAAAGAAATATTTGTGAGTATGCACACATGTGTGTGCGCACGCGCATGCGTGTACATATTTTCTCTAATGAGTCTGTATCGACAGTTTGTTTAGCATCTCTCTATTTTGAGCCTCTTTAAAGAACTGTTAACAGTTTTTGGCTTCCTCACAGCCAAACACACTGAGAAACAAACAAAATGCCCAGCTGATTATGTAAAATCTGGAAAGCTAGAAGTTCAACTCTAAACATACCCCTTTATAGAGACCTTTGTGATAAGATTTTTCTCCAGGTCTCTCTGTAGGACTCAGCTGTACACTGCTAATTAGTTTTGTTTTGTTTTGTTTTAATTAGCTCACCTTTTCCTGAAAACTGACACTAACCACTTTACTTCTTACCTTCCTCTCATCTAATATTATTCGGAACACTTACAAGAAGTAATTATTTGTGCATATGTATTCAATTTGTTGATTTGGAAAGCATTCTGTATCAGCAATTAAGTCTAAGCAACAGCCTTTGGAGGAAAGATAATTATGGGGAAATTTTGATAAGTAGTAATTATGGGTGTGGCAAAGCATGCACTTTCATTCACATAATTGCCCCAAAAAATTTGAAATTGGAGATTGAGACAGAAATCAAAGTTGTGTGGACATCCAAATGACAGAAATCAGAGTTGTCATGGACTCCTGAGCTATATAGCCATGGAACCCCAGTTCACTAATTACTGGTGAAAAATGAATAGTTCACTTCACAGATTTATATGGAAAACCAGTGATCCTGATATCAAATAATTTATGGAATAAGTAACTGATGTTTCATTTTTCAGCTAATAGAAAGAACAAGTGATTCTAATGATAAATGGATTGTTGTTAGCTGCTGTTGAGTTGGCTCTGACTCATACTGACTCCATTCATAACAGAATGAAATGCTGTCCAGTCCTGTGTCATCCTCACAATAGTAGGTATGCTTGATTTCATTATTATAGCTGTGTCAATCCATTGAGTGTGTCCTTCTTTTTCTCTGACCATCTACCAAGAATGATGTTTTTCTCCAGAGATTGGTCTCTCGTGAAGATATGTCCAAAGAAAGCCAGACAAAATCTTGCCGTCCTTACTTCTAAGGAGCATTCTGGCTGCATTTCTTCCAAGACAGATTTATTCATTCTTCTGGCAGTCCATGGTATATTTAATATTCTTCACCAACACCACAATTCGAGTGTATCAATTTTTCTTCAATCATTCTTTTTCATTTTTCAGCTTTCCCATGGATATGAGGCAGTTTAAAAGAACATGGCGTGGCTCAGGCACACCTTAGTCATCAAAGGGATATTTTTGCTTCTTAATGCTTTAAAGAAGTCTTTTGCAACAGATTTTCCCAGTGTAATACGTTATTTGATTTCTCGACTGCTGCTTCCATGGGTGTTGATTGTTGATCCAAGAAGAATGAAATCCTTTGACAACTTTAATTTATTTACCAGTTATTATGATGTCGTTTATTCGTACATTTGTAAGGATTTTCATTTTCCTTATGTTTAAATGTAATCGGTAATGAAGACTTTTGATCTTCATCAGTAAGTGCTTCAGGTCCTCTTTCAGTCTCAGCAACCAAAGTTGTGTCATCTATATATCTCAGGTTGTTAATGAGTCTTCCTGCAATCCTGTTGCTTTACTCTTCTTCATACAGCCCAACTTCTTGTATTATTTGTTAAGCATATATACTGAATAAGTAAGATGAAAGAATACAACCCTGTCACATGCCTTTTCCAATTTTAGACTACACGGTATCTCCTTGTTCTGTTCCAATTATTGTGTCTTGATTCATGCACAGGTTTCACATGGGCACAATTAAGAGTTCTGGAATTCCCATTCTTCACAATGTTATCAATAATGTTTTATGATGCATACAGTCCAATGGCTGTTTAGTCAATAAAGCACAGATAAACTTTTTTTTTTTTTTTGGTATTTTTTGCTTTCAGTCAAGATCCGTCTGACATCAGCAGTGATATTCCTTGTTCCAGGTGCCCTTCTGAATCTGGCTTGAATTTCTGGCAGGTCCCTGTCGGTGTACAGCTGCAGCCATTTTTTAATTATCTTCCCCAGAATTTTGATAGCATATGATATTAATGACATTAGATTACACAAATTGTAAATTTTCTTTTCACTATGTCAAGATACAAATATAATTTTATAGACGACTACAGTAACCTTTTCTCTTAAAATATATATGCAAATGTGTGCACACATTTGTATGTGGATTATTCTTTTATAAAAATAGAAACGCCTCTACAATATACCTATTATGTTCTGAATGAGTGTTTATGGTTCCATTTGTTCTGTAGTGAAAATTGACACCCTTCTAAACCTACTACTTATATTCCTATTTCTGGCAGGTTGAGTAAATGCTATTTTGCATTAGGTTGTAGTTTGTTCTTATAGATGTGGTTTATAAGATCGTAAGTGTGTTCTTAGAGAAATATACACATACACAACAACAACGTATTTCTATGCCCTGTTTCCATACCTCATGAAAAATGTAACATAGCACCCATTTTGATGTTTCCTATTTACT
This sequence comes from Trichechus manatus latirostris, assembly GCF_000243295.1. NCBI lineage: Eukaryota > Metazoa > Chordata > Mammalia > Sirenia > Trichechidae > Trichechus > Trichechus manatus. The sequence continues at coordinate 2,688,136 of NW_004444188.1, forward strand.
GGGAAAAAAATAGTAAACACCAAAATACACACTATGTCACATTCTTCATGGAGTAGGAAGACAAAATACACCCTGATTTGATCATGTGTGTTTGTAACAAAATTTTCTGTTTCCATCTTTTGCACAATTCTTTCCTAGATCTGAAGTCATTTACTCCTAACTAGATAGGACCTGCAGCAGAGATTGCTAACAGTCCACCAAAATTCTCTCTCCCCTTATTCTGTAGATATAGAAACATAGTCAGTATCATGGTACACTATGTTTGCCAGGTTCACTTGCAGCTAGGTGTAGTCAAATGCCTAAGTTCTGATCAGTGGAATGTGAGCAGACATGATTTGGGCCACTTCTAGGCTGGGCCTTTCAGGGAACAGCTGTGCCTCCTGCATTTTCCCTTTCCCGCTGGTTATGACCTGAATTTTGGCGACAACAAGCTTCTACTCACACCAAAACCAACTCAATCCCACTGCCTTCAAGTCAATTCCCACTCATAGAGACCTTATAGGACAAAGTAGAACTGCCCCATAGTGTTTTCCAGGCTGTAAATCTTTACGAAAGCAGACTGCTACATCGTTCTCCCTTGGAGAGGTTCGTGGGTTTGAACTGCAGACCATTTGGTTAGCAGCCAAGTGCTTTAATTACTGCACCACCAGGGCTTCTCCACTCACACAGAGGAGAACAATTTCTTAGGCAGCGGCTGAGAGAAAAGTGGAAGAAATCTGGTTCCCTGAATAACTTTATGTAGCAAAACCCATTGCCAATCTAGAACATAGGCTCAGGGCACAAAATCTATTTCATCAGAACCATTGCATTTTGGGATCTCTTTGTTACAGAGTTTAGTCCTTCACCCTAAAATATGCAGCACCTCTCGTAAACTTTAATAAGACAAATATTAGTAATTGCAGCTCAACACAAGGGACTTTGGACCTTGTCAATCATTGTTTTATGATAGCCTTGACTTTATGGCACCAATTTTAAAAACTCCACATGTTTTATGTGCTTGAGTTGTTATCTTGAAAATTTGTCTATTTTTATGAAACTTGGACCCTCATCACCGTGCCAGTATCTCTGATCAGACAGAGAAGTTTTAACTTGATGACTTGAACTTGCCGACTTTTGAGTCTGAAAACTTCCCTAGCTACCTAGATCTCCATATGTAGCTTGCTTTAGATTCTGCCTTACTGTGCACGAAAGGATACCCTTTTGCTTCGTGTTTGATATTTTCTCTGCCCAACCAACCTCAGTAATACTACATGCCTACTGTTGGGTACTTCCATGTTGGGTAGGTGTGGTTACAAGACCAAACCACTCTAAGTCAGTGTCATCATAAGGAATATACAGAACACAGCCAATCAAGACCCAGATAGCAGGGCACAGCTTATGGAGTCCATTTTCCACTCAGCTTTTTCTAATTTTATTTCATTAATTTTTTTAGTGGTAGATAACCTTCCTAAAAAAAAAAAAAAAAAAAGTAGAGAAGCCAATATATAAAACATATGTAAATAAAGACCATCTCAGAAAGGGTCACATAAACCAGAGACTCCATCAGCCTGAGACCAGAAGAAATAGATGGTGTCCGGCTACCACCAATGACCACCCTGACAGGGAACACAACAGAAAGTCCCAGATGGAGCAGGAGAAAAGTGGGATGCAGAACTCAAATTCTAGTAAGAAGACCAGACTTAATGGTCTGACTGAGACTGGAGGAATCCTGGAAGACATGGCCCCTGGACTCTCCATTAGCCCAGAACTGAAACCATTCCAGTAGCCACCTTTTCAAAGATTAGACTGGACTATGGGTCGTAAAA
>NW_004444188.1:2690315-2692097 GCF_000243295.1 Trichechus manatus latirostris
ATAGATCTGCTTTAACTCCATAATTTTATAAATGACAACATTGAGGCCCCAGAGCATTATAAATGACTTAGCATTAAAACATGTCAGAGACAGAGCCAGAGATAGAACCTGAGTCAGTGGACTTTCCTCCTTGCACCCACACCTTTATCCCATGACCAACCCCAGGTGTTAATGCACATTCCTAAATAACAACCTTAAGGTACATTTTCCACGTGAGATTAAGCAAAAAGCATGTAAGAGTTAATACTCATAAGATTTGAGAGAAAGATTTTGCTTTTTCTGATACTTAATTTGATGGATAAAACACAATTCCCTCCCAACTTTTTACTGATAATTAGAGATAAGTCTATTTTCATGATGGTGTTCATATTAATACGGAACAGCACTCTTGAAGAAGCTTTACCCCTAGATCACTGACAGAGGCATTTGCCTCTCTAGAGTTTGGTGGTCTACATTAACACCGTCTAAGGAAAAAAAAAAAAAAAATGGTGGGATGCCTTTTAAGTTAGCCAAGTATTAAAATAGCGTCGGTATAACATACTGGCAAATGTAAAACATTAATGTTTCTAACTGAAAATAAAATCTCGTAATTCTCAGTGGATAAGAAAATATTAGAAACTGTGATCTAAACGGCTCATATAATTATGCTGATCACATTTTGTATTCTTATAATTTTATTGGGTTATAAATTATTCCATGTATTCTGTCCAATAAAATTATTTAATTGGTAAAAGAAATTGCAGTTTGGAAAAAGATACAATTTAGCTTGCTTTACACATTTTGGCATATTATTCCTTTGTGAAATTTATAAATTACAATGAATGAGGTCATGTAAGTGGCAGTGGAAAATAAAATGCATCAATATACATGCATTTTTAATAGGATTCAGCACATTTCAAGAACACAAAAGGACTGTGCAACAGAGGCTCTTTGTAAATATTGAAAAATAACATTCAAGGGACTATATTCCTAAAGTAAATTTTCCTACCCTGCTCAGTGATTCAATCCTAAAACTTTTTCTTGCATTTTGTTTCTACTTTTCATCCAAATAACTGGGTTTCATTATCATTTTTGTTGTTATTATTGTTAGGTACCATCAAGTCAATTTAGACTCATAGAGATCTTATATGTAACTGAAACACTGTCCAGTCTTGTGCCATCTTCATGATCATTGATACCCATTGTTTTCAAGTGTACTAAAATTAAAAAAAAAGTAAGACAATGTTATTTATTAATAACTCTGTCACAAGATAAATTGTCATTAAGAGATAGATGATAAATGATAGACAGACATAACTCTACACACACAACTTGACACACACACACATACACACTATATCTATATATATAGATATAAAGTCCATTTCGGAAGTATCATATCTTCCCATACTTCTATTACCCTGTGTCCAAAAATCTAGTATTTTGTTGTCTAAGTGTATTAAACAAACTGATGTCCAAAAAAAAAAAAATTCTATGCTTTTTTTTCATATCCCTGCCTTTGCACCTATTTTTTTTTTTTTTTCCTTTTGACTGGGAAATCATCCTCCCTCTATGCTTCTTTCTATGCCTAATAAATTTTTGAGCTCAGACATTATCTCCTCTCTGAACTTCCCCTGATCCACATTTCTGGAGTTTCTTGGTTTCCCCCTGTGCTATGTCTAGGTTTTAAAATATTTTCACATATCTGGCATAAGTTGATAGTTCTAATGTTCTAAGACCTCTAAGCTTCTAAAGTGCATCACATTTGTCATCCTGATGAAAGATGGAAAACATAGTTTCTAG
>NW_004444188.1:2694577-2703492 GCF_000243295.1 Trichechus manatus latirostris
TTGCCACCTTATCAGATATCAATTTCCCACTGTAGAACTCTGAGCTCTCTAATTGTTATTTTTGACTATTTTTCAGTTCCCACACGAGTGCTTTACTTTTTAATTTTTTTAAACAATATGTTTTTGTTATACTGTGATATCTGTCTTTATGACTCATGAATTTATATTCTTCCAAATAAATTTAAAATGAGTTTATGAAATTTATCAAAAAATAGTTAAACTATCACTAAGATTGTGCTGAACTCATACACTTATTGTGAATGTATTGACATCTTACATTATTAGTTAGCTGCATTCATGAACATGACCTATCTCCATTTGTTCATAATTCTTTGTGTTATTTAATTTTATTCTCTGCATATATAGTGTGTATTCTTCAAGTCACTTATTAATCATCTGATAATTTATGTTGCTATTATATATTATTTTCTGTTTTTTTAAGAGATTTTACTATTACAGAGAAACACAGTTCATTTTTTTTTTAAGTTGCATATGAATCTGACAATCCTGTTGAATTATCATTTAGTAGAACACTTTGTTGATTATGGTGATTTTTTAATGTATAGGATCACATTGTCTGTCCATATGGAGAATGTTATTCTTTCCTTTCTAACCTTTACATCTCTCTCTCTCTTTAACTTTTCTTTGTGTTACAGTGTTGGAGGAGCTGACATAAACATTAAAGCTGATGATAATGATCATCCTTGTCTTTTCTCTAATCTTTAAGGAAATACAGCTAAAGTTTCTAAGTATAATGTTTGTTGTAGGTTCTTGTTAAACAAACTTCAGTGAGGTAAGAAAATATAGTTTAATTTTTATTTTCTCATTTTATTTATTATTATTATTTTACAGAGTTTATCATAGTTAAGAGTACTAACTCAAAGCAGATCAACTGAGTTCAAACTGTAGCACTATCATTACTAGCTGTGTGACTTTCTGACTTCCTAAAATATGTAAAGTATGGCTAACAGTAATAATATCTTTGACATATGGGTTTTTGAACATTAAATGAATTAACATATAAAAATACATTAAAACACTGCATAGTACATGGGGAGTGCAACATATTAATTAATATTTATTTAAGTTTGCAAAAAAAAATCATTTATTCAAAGATTTTCAGATATATATGCATATGTGTATTCAGAATATATGTAAGTATGTATGTATATTTTTTTTCTGGGATTCTTAGTACTGGGATGTTTTCATTTATTTATAATGCCCTCCATATTTCTTAAATTTTCATTGTTACCCATTATCTGCTGACCACTCAGATAATTCCCCTACTAAATTTTTTTACTCATAAATTTACTTTTCACCTGTATGTATTCTATTCTTTTGTGTTATTTATTTAAATAGTCTTTCTTATGCTCGCAGTTTTGACATGGTTGTTATACTGGAGGTGAGGGGTAGACAGATTATATTATTACTTAGGATCATAGTTTTCTGGATGTATGTATGTCCTTAAGTTCTTATTTTTGCAGTAACACTTTTAAACATATTTAAAATATGCGAAAAACTGTGCATAGACATACAAAATGTATAAAAAGTATTGTAATAATTGCTCATATATCCATTACCTAACTTAGATTAAAGAATGGTACTCAATACATTGATGCTCCATCTACAAATCTTCTTGAAGGCAAATCCTATCTCCATGGCAGAAGAAGCCTCCATTGTGAATTGTATGCTTGCAGTCTGTTGCTTTTATTTTTTAATTTGTGCAAATTATTTAGCAATGTATTTTCTCATTTTGCATGTTTAACACACAGAGCTTATGTATTCTTCTGTGACTTGCTTATTTTGCCAAATATTATATTTGTGAGATTTATCTATACTGATATATACACTTCCAATTTATTTATTTCCTAAGAGTATAGTATTTTATTTAATGTATTTATGCATTATTTTCCTAAAAACAATTCAACTATAAATATTCTTGTACATGCCATCTGATACACATTGTTAAAAATTTCTCTATAATGTCACCAACTCTTCATATTTTAGCCTGTCATTTATTCCAATATGGTAGGAATAAACTTGTATTTCATTGTGATTTCAATTTTCAAATCACTAAACACTTATGAGATTGCATTTTTCATATTGCATTATCCATGCCCTCTTCCTTACTGTGAAATGTCCATTTATGTCTATTGCCCAAATGTTAAATGTTTTGTGTTTTTATCTTAAAAAACCTATAAATATTTTTTATGTATTCTTGATACTAATCCTTTTCCAGTTATTTGTATTCCAAATATATGGATTTACATTCTAACATTTTTAGATAATATATTTTGCTACACAGAAATTTTAAATTTGAATTTATATTCATTTACCTTTTTCTTTCTCTGACTTCATTTATTTCTCAAAAAAAATTTTTCTGAATGTATAATAGCATTTTCAATAATATCAGGTAATTCACTTTCGACAGAATAAATTCCAAAAACTTAATTTGATTTCTTAAACTGAATTAAAAAAAAACAAACCATTATTTGAACTAACTAAAAAGTTAAAGCATCTGCTGGCATTGCCATAAAACTGGAATAAATCAACTGCTTATAAATTTTTTTCTTCTGCCAATGCAGCCAAAACAATAGCAGCTATTTGTTCATATTTCCTACATACAAAAACACTTGAATTAAAAAGTGAATGAAATTAATTTAATAGCACATTTTATGTAAGTGAAAGATAACGTTTTACAGAGTGTTATGTGATGTACCTTCTGGAGCTATAGGTGTTTTTGGACACAGTTTCTTTATGTCAGCTCCTAACTTTTGAAACAGATGTTAATGCTCCTTCCACAGATTTATGTCTCCTATTTTTCACATAGTCAATGACATAGCTAGTAGCCACCATTATGGATGGTAAATGTCAACAAATATTTTTGCAACTTACATATTCTATCTTGATAAGCCAAAATTAAGTACTTTTTTCCTTACATATGCACCTTTAAATATGAGCTCATTCACGCTAAAATATTTATTTCAAACCTTTAAAAAGCATTGCCAAATAAGTTTCAAAAGTGGCTGCAAATGTTTGCTAAACAACAAATGATAATACCGAAGCAGAGGCCAGGGCTTCAATCATCCCAGCGTATTTCTGTTTCTTATCTAACCTTCCCCATACTCCTTGCTTAACCACTTTGTTAGCTTGTTTTGCAAAAAAAAAAAAAAAACCCAGTGTTTCAAGAAACCAAGGCCAGAGTGTTCAAAAACAGCCTAAACCAGATCTGGCCCACAGATCATGGGTAGTGCGGACATGCGACATAGGACCACTGCACACACACTCTCTCAGCCCCAAATTACCAGTGTATAAAATTCCCAAGAAAATTGATGAATATGTATAACTTCCAGATTAGAATCCCAATAAAGGCTGTAGCCTAGCCCCTGCCTGGGGAGTCAGATCTGGGCAAGTCCCCTGGCTCGTTGCATTGCTGCTCTGCAATAAACTACTTTCTCTTTCCTCAAAACTCAGTGTGTCTCTTGGCTTTACAGTGCACCAAGAAGGGACCTACTTGGTCCCGCAACAATACTACTGTAGCAAAACATTCAGACTATTCTCTATATGCTGTACTGCAGGACTGGTCAGGCTCCATTTCCCACACATGTACACTTTGTATACAAACTGTCATGTTTCTGCTGATCCAACCAATCAGTGTCTTGAGGCTTTGTTCATCTCACAAGCCACAGCCTAGGTCCCTGCACACCTGCCTAGTGCATTAAATGGCCAACAGTAATAGTGATGTCTAATACTTCTTTCACAATTATCCACAACTTGGAGGAGGTAGTTTTGCCTATATACTGCTCTCTGAGCGCACTTGATTTTATTAGAGAAACCCAGCTCTGTTGCTTAAATGAAGTACTAGCTTGTGTTTAGAAAGGTTTGAGAAAACAATGGCATTTTATTTCTGGTCATATTTCAGATTTAACCATGTGTTAAAATAAGTGTTCACATGTGTTTCACACACTACTAGTTGAGACCATGGCAGAAGCTGCAAGTAAAAAGTAGAGTACTATCAAACCTATTTGGTTTATTTAAAGCAATAATTAATGACAGTATTTTGTTTTAAAGAAATTGGACATAAAAATTAGAAAACAGGCATAAACTGAGAGGGATGGTCACCCTAACTTTAGGCAACCATTCTTAATCATCCTGTTTTTTGATAAATATATTTAAACTTACAAATTTCTCTAAACACTAGCAGAACTGTATCTACAAATTGTAGTGTGTAAGGTGTTCTTTGTAATTTAGTTCTAAATGCTTCTTAATTCACCCTTTGAACTCATTTTAAAGTGTGTTTTATTTAAAATGTATAATATAGTTTCCTTGTGTATAAATATTTTAACTACTCTTCTATTTCTGATTTCTAATGTTATTGCAGTATGCTCAGCATATATCATTTCTAAGAAATTGATTTTTCAGTGTCCATTGAGGCTTGCTTTATGGCTTTAAACTTATTTCAGTTTTCTTAATATTTCATGTGTGCTTGGAAAGAATAATCTTGTGTTTTGTGTAGATGATAGCTTGGGTTTATTAACGTTATTTTTCAGATCTTCAGTATATTTGCTTATGTTTGTTTGCTTGATGGATCAGCTAAATTTGATGATTTGTATATTTCTCCCTACAGCTCTCTCACTTGTTTTAATATGTAACATGAAGATTTATTATTAATTATATGTTTGTTTATACAGATACATCTTTGCCTTTATGTTTCTTTCATCATTATGTATTATTTCTTTCCCATATGATATGTTTAGCTTCAAATTTTATTTTGAAAGATTTTAAGAATGCTATCCTAGATTTCTTGGTTCATATTTGCTTAACATGCCTTCTTTCATGATTTTATGCCAATCTTTTTTTTTTAAGTTTTATTTTTTTTGTGTTCTGTTTTGTTTTTTAATCACAAGATCACTAGAGAACAAATTTTCAGTATTTAAGATCATTGGAACAGTGTGACAGTGATAGCTTGGAAGTGAACAAAATACTCACTAGAAGGACACGTATATAAACATTTTATATAATGTGGTACTACAGCATGACTATATGACTAAAACTAAAAAATAAATAAATGAAAGAGTTGCAGAGGAACATATATATAGCAAGATATAGTTTATGTATATTTCTAAAATTTTTTTGAAAGTACTAACTATAGTGAGCTGTTTGTCCTCCATTGGTTGAGTGATAGAGAATACTTGCATTTTACATACAATTAGCTATTTTCTAAAAAAATCTGTCTTAAAACTATTATGATAATATGGAAATGTCTTTTAACTTTGTGTGGTAGTAACTTGGATGGTTGATATAGTATTTGTTTTCTTTCTGTGTTTTCAAAATTACAACAAACAAACAAAAAAATTCTACCAACTCAAGTGATTAAAACCCAGTGTAAGTCATAGAATAAGTCAATTTAGGAAATCTCATATTAGTATAAGAAATAATTTTAAGTAACCGACTGATCTAAATTGGTAAAGTTGGAACCTAATTTGTATTCATGTAAATTTCAGACAAATGTTTATTAAAAAATAACTTACATTGTTTTAACCTCAACAGACTAAAAGTAAAAGACATTTTATGACTACATGTTTTCTTAAAAGTTTGTTTAGTTCTTGCTGCATATTGTTGTAAATACCATGAAAAATTCTCTCATCAATTTAAATGATATAGACTTAGAAATATAGAAGCACAAAATCATTTCTATCCTGCTTAATTAAAATAAAAAGTAACATTCTTGGGGCACTTATTTGTTCTTCTTGGTATTATTAAAGACACAAGATTTTTGTTTTTGTTTTTCAAATATTTAAATGTCTTAGAGGTCTCCTTTTCAAATATCAATAATTAGAATAGGAGCAATCCATGGTTAAAAATGATTTTCTTCCTAAAGTAAAAGACCTACTCAAGGTGGGATTTTGAATCTAGCAAAAGGTAAGGACTAGATGCTCCAATGAATTAGTTCTATACTAAAAATTTATGCCATTTCCAATAATGGAATAAGAAGGATTAACAGATAAATGTTAATGGCACCATTTTTTTTTTTTTTTAATTTAAACTCCATCAGTATCAATTTCATGCGATCTGGCTGTATCAGTTAGAAACTGTGAAAGGCATATTTGATGCAACTGCAGATAAACTGAGATGAAGACTTCAGATAGATCATTGGATTTGGCAATGTGGGAGTTGAAGTTCACCCTTGACATGAGTATGGGGAGACCAGACTGGTGTGGTTAAGGACCACATGGAAAGATAGAAAGTGGAAACAGTGAGGATAGATAATATTTTTAATAATTTTTACTCTAAAGAGGAAAAAGAAGATAGAGAAGCACTTGAGAAGACATAGGGACAATAGAGAATTTGTATTTATTTATTTATTTTTACTTTTAAGTTATTTTAGTCTGGAGAGAGTAAGAGTACTTACTTTTAGTAAGAGTAAAATGCATGATGTGGAAGAAAAAGGAGATAACTTTAATACCCAATTCCTTGAAAAATCAACACAGAATGAGAGATGAAGGTCAAAGACAGCGTAGTTTTTAATAGAAATAAGAAATATTTGTCTAGTGTGGTAGAAGGAAAAACAGACTATGCTAGGACAAATGATTATAGGCTAGTAGGTTTAGTGATGGAGTATGAGGTATTTCTCTTCTTGCTTCTATTTTCTTAATAATGAAATAAATTGCTGAAGGTTTGAGAAGAGGATATAAGAAAAGGTACAAAATAATTGTTTTCAGTGACTGATATGGTCATTTCATTGGGGAATTTTAGTAGGACTGGTTGATATTGTTGAAGGTTCACTTGGGACTTACAGGTTCAATTGTAAAATGAAGTTCATGATAAATGTTTCCCCAACCATCTTCAGTTATGCAGGTGTAGACACAAAATAGAGATGTGGTTTAAGTAGAGCTGAGATGCTGGCTGAAAAATGTAATAAAAGGGGAAAGGGATGAGACATTTTACTATGTATGTGAGGACTGTTTAAAGGGCTGAAACATGGAATTTGAACTAGTTCACCCATGCTATAGAATGTTCAGTTTTTCAAGGTTCCACTTAAGTGCCAGATTTAGCACAAAATACAGATTTAAGAGTGTGCTATGTTTCAGGGAGGAGTACCTGGGTGGTGAACATGGTTAAGTGATGCTGATGAAAAGGTATGTTGTGAGAGAATAAAATGGGTTTGTGTGTGTGGGTATGTGTGTGTTTACCTGGTAAGTTGAACTGTCACCATTTTTATAGGTAAAAAGCAGTCAAATATCAGCAATTTCATATGGTTCAATCAAACATACATATATGAATATATTTATATATAATAAGAGTATTTGTATATTATCATGTGCTACATATTAACGGAAAGGTTTGTGATTCGAATCCCCAGAAGCACCTCAGAAGAAAAGCCTGGTGATCTGCTTCCAAAAGTTTACAGCCATGAGAACCCTCTGGAACGTTGAGTCAGAATCTGCTTGACAGCAGCTGGTTTGGATTCTTTTATGTATGTTTCGGGTAAGGAAATACAAGGTTCTAACTGAATTAGGGTCAGTGACAGTGACCCCCTTTGTTAGGTTAACAGTATGCATGGACAGCTAGAATCCTACATTTTTGCAAATTAGTATAGTGGACAAAAATTTCTCAGTAAAAACATTTAGCAAGAAAAATAAAACAAAAAGAAGCTTCAAGACTTGACAATTCTGAAAATATCTTGTGAGTTTATTTTTCTGTCTGTTCCTTTGTTGGAGGAATGTGTTTTTCACAGTGTGTCTTCCTAGCCTGGCCAACAAATTGAGCGTAATGAAAGTGACACTATCAGTTCTGAGAGAAGAACATCAATCAACTATCACACCGTGATTCCGTTCAGTGATTCATGTGCTAGGTTTGCACAAATTATGCCTTAGTGGCAACTCTGCTTCTGAATTTAGGCAGCTTAGGGAGGAAGGGTAAATAAAATTTAAAAGAATATTTTAACACAGTGATAAACCTCGGGAACAAAGAAGGTGCCTCAAATGTCTCTTGTTTTAAAGTTGTTAAGGAGCTGTTCACAGAGGCACTTCTTTCAATAACGTTCAACATACTGAAGTCTGAAAAATGTTTCCTCTGGTAGCCAAAGCTTAGTTTGCCACTTTTCTATACCTTACAATCAAACTAAGACATGTAACTAAACCGTCTCTGAAATTACTAGGGAAGATTGTGGCACAACTTAATACCTCAAAAGGAATTTTCTACTGAAAATGTGTCACAAATCTCCAAACAAGTAGTGGTTATTACGGGAATTTTTGGATAAATTTACTCTGCCATTAGTGGTATTTCTGAGTTACTTAGTAATGACACAGATGAAAGAGAAATCCAAAAACATATAACCAGTCAGTAATAACTTATGGACTCAATGAATGTAGTTCTTACACAAGCTCAACGAAAAAATGCTCTTCTTCAAAAGAGCCTTGTCAGCATAAAATTAATGTAATCTTAACAGTCAGCCTTTTTTTTAACCACTAATTTGAGTTGAATGAATCCATCTGGCTTGGTTATTGCTGATGAAAAGGTATGTTGTGAGAGAAAAAAATGGGTTTGTGTGTGTGGGTATGTGTGTGTTTACCTGGTAAGTTGAACTGTCACCATTTTTATAGGTATAAAGCAGTCAAATATCAGCAATTTCATATAGTTCAATCAAACATACATATCTGAATATATTTGTATAAAATAAGAGTATTTGTATATTATCATGTGATACATATATATGATTGTATTGTGACAAAGAATATTTTGAACATATAGAAAACATAAAACCTCCAAAAAGACCTGTTGCCGTTGAGTCAATTCTGACTCATAGCTACCCTATAAGACAGGGTAGAACTGCCCCATAGGGTTTCCAAGGAGAGGCTGGTGAATTCAAACTGCTGACCTTTTGGTTAGCAGCCATAGCTCTTAGCCACTGC
>NW_004444188.1:2704123-2705170 GCF_000243295.1 Trichechus manatus latirostris
TTAAGATGTCAACAAGAGCCTGTCTTTATTTTAGAATTCCTCATAATGATGCTCACAAAACAATTGAATAAATCAATTAAGTTCTGTCCTAGGAGGTACTGCATTCTTGATGCCTCTGAGGCCTTTCTTAAAAAAAAATTTTCAATTGGAGAATTAAAGTTTAATGAAGTCTATTTTATTGGGTGGTTAATAAACTTGAGAAGTTTTTAAGAGGCATAATGTTTGTCTTGGAGGCTGAAAAACACAATAGCATGTTTAGGCTAGCATTTTCTCCTCAGCTTGAGACATTTCTTGTATTTTCTGCCACCTTATTATTGATTAAATTATGTCCTCCCAAAATATGCATTGAAATCCTAGCCCCTATACCTGTAGATATAGTCCAGTTTGAAAATAGAGTTTTCTTTGTTTTTAAGAAGCATCATGTTTGTCTTGAAGGCTGAAAACCCCAGATAAGGTGGGTTCTAAATCTATTCACTTCTGAGTTATAAAAAGAGCAGATTAGACACACAGATACTGATACACAAGGAGAAGAGAAATATTTCAAAGGCAAATGCATCTAACTGGGATTGCTGGCAGCTTCTAGAAGCTGAAATAGACAAGGTAGGAACTTCCTGTACAGCCATTCTCTGAATTCAGACGTCTAGCCTCCCAGACTGAGAAAATCAATTTCTGTTCTTTGAAGCCACCACGTGTGATATTTGTGTTACAGTAGCACTAGGTAACTGAGACATACCCCATGCCTAGGCCGTTTCCTTGACCACTTGCTTTTATCTGTACTTTTCTCTGCATATCAAAATGTCTCTTCCACTTTATTCCTTTCCATGTTCATTCCAGGTTTAGGCTTTCCAAAAGTCATTATTATGGCTCCATAAATCAATTGAATTTTTATGTATATATACCCCCCCACATATACATATTTCTAGCTATTTGATATATATGATAAATATAATATTATATATGATGCAATTAATAAATAAAAATATACTATAGATCATGCATATCATATATAACATGATATATAGCTTTATGTATCATACATGTTATAAA
>NW_004444188.1:2708511-2709353 GCF_000243295.1 Trichechus manatus latirostris
CCAAATGGAGACGGCCATAAAGAGATTCATGGAGACAGTGAGTATGTAATGATGTCCTGAAGGGAGAACAAAAATGTTATTCACTTTCTAATTAGCTGAAAAATAGATGAAAGAAAAAATATGTTACAGATTATTTTCAAGTGAACTGTTTAGAGTACAGTGGAAGTTTAAGCATAGGAGAGAAGCGGATGGATAAAACTGGAAGCTTTCAAATAGTCATTCCTTTATTTTAGGTTAGGAGGTTTGCCCAAAGTGACAGACTTGTATGAAGAGCTTGTAGAACTAAACTTTTTAATGTAATGATTTCCATAGCTATTCCTAAAGCAAATAGTAATCAAGAAAATGGTGGAGCCCATCAGCTCACATAGTGAATGCTGGGTTAGTTGAAGCATACAACAGTTAAAAACAGGAGAAGTGGAAACATTCCCAGGCATGCCTCTGGATCATAAGCAATGGGCTCTGGCAATGGATGAGATGCTTGTCCTAGAGAAAAGTCTCAGTTTTCCAGGCTGAACTCCTCAGAGATTGGTGCATGGCTGACTACAGTGAAAGAGTGATGCCTGTGTGTATAAGTGATGCAGTTTGGAAAGCAATGGAGAAAACTGCAATGGTCAGACCATAAATCTTCTTATTGATACTATTAAAAAAAAAAAAAAAGTACATTCAGGTGGTGGGATGACAGGTATTGCAGAGTAAAGAGCTCAGAAGACCTTCTCCCTTCCAAAACAAATATTTAACTGGTGAAGATTTTCTAAAAGCAATGATTTGAAGTTGATATTGTCCAAATGGAGAAACATTTATTCAAGAAAATCTTCTAAATCTTGGTAAGAACAGCAAGAGTC
>NW_004444188.1:2711350-2714031 GCF_000243295.1 Trichechus manatus latirostris
TGCCGGTGAATGTTTTGGTGTGTATATTTTCACGGCAATTAAAAAAAACCAATTGTCTTTCTATACTTTAGCAATGAACAATCAGAAAAGGAAATTAAGAAAATGATTCCATTCAAAATAGCATAAAACAAGAATAACAACTCTTAGGAATAGATCTAACCAGAGAGGGGGAAGACTGATATACCAAAAAATGCAAAGCATTGTTGAAAGGATTTAAAGAAGATTCAAATAAATGCAAACATATCCATCTTTATAAATGGTAAGACAATATTGTTAAGATGGCAATACTCCCCAAATTGATCTACAGATTTGATGCAATCTCTATCAGCAATAGCTTCTTAGATAAGTTCAAAATACAAGTGACAAAAGAAAAAAGATACATTGGAGTTCATCACACTTGGAAACTTTTGTGTCGTAAATGGTACCATCAAGAAAGTGAAAAGATATCTCAAAAAATGGGAGAAAGTATTTACAAATCATATATTGGACAAGGGATTATATCCAGCATATATAAAGAACAATTATGACTCAACACAAAAAGACAATCTGATTTTTATAAATGGGCAAAGGATTTAAATAGATGCTTGTTCAAATATATACAAATGGCCAATAAGCCATGAAAAGATGTTCAACATCGTTAGTTATTAGAGAATGCACATCAAAACCATAATATGATACCACTTCACATTTATTAGGTTGCCTATAATCAAAATGTCAGACAAAACAACTATTGGCAAGGATTGGAGAAACTGGAACTTAAATGCATTGCTGGTGAGAGTATAGAATTGTGCAGCCACTTTGGAAAACAGTCTGGTAGTTACTCAGAAAAGCTAAACAGATTTACTATATGACCCAGAAATTCCACTCCTACTTATATAGTCAAGAGAAAGGAAAACATATGTCCACAAAAAAATTTGTATATGAACATGAATAGCAGCATTATTCCTAGGAGCCAAATAGTGGAAACAACTCAAATGTTCACCAACTCTAATGGATAAACAAAATGTGTTATATCCATTCAAAGGACTATTATTCAGCAAAAAAATAATAAATTATTGATACATGTTCCAACAAGTATGAACCTTAAAAATATTACGCTATGTGAAAGAAGCTAGTCACAAAAGATCACATTGTGTATGATTCCATTTAAATAAAATGTCCAGAAGAGGCACATCTCTAGAGACAGAATGTAGATTAATGTTTACTAGGACTGGTGGGTGGTGGGATGAGGTGGGGAATGACTGATAATAGGTTTAAGATTGTGTTTGGAGAGAATGAAAATTTTCCAAAATTAAAGGGTGCAAATGGTTCCACAGCTCTGTGAATGTACTACAATATAATTGAAATTTACACTTTAAATGGAAAATTGTATAGTATGTTAATAATATCTCAATAAAAAGTTGTGAAAAAGAACATTTAATTGGAAGTAGCCCCTCAGAAGGAGCTAATTAAATGTAGATAGATGGATAATATTTATGAAGCAAATTTTATATGACTCTTTTGTCTGTATTTATTTATATACTGTAACTACTTAACAGAAAATAAATAACCACTTCATTGTTACCAATGTCCCAGAGAATCGCTGGAATTATCCTCTATCAACAAAGTCCTGTTTTTTTTTTCTTTTTTCTCTCGCTTTTTTTTAATGTTTTCTCTCTCACTGCACTAGGTTCAGGCCACTCTGCCTTAACCCATTTTTCCCTAACAATTTTCTGAATCTGGGTTGCTGATATAGTCAATATATAGATAATGTAATCTGGTATTACTTAAACATAAGATATTCTCCATGTTTTAAGAAAAAAGTTATTTTGACTCATTATATCTGATGTCTACAATTTCCCATTCCTGATTTAATATTACATAATATATCTTAGGTGGATGGATGATGGAGATGTACATTTTTAGTCTGGTTTTATTACTTCCCCCCAAAAAGATGAGCGGTTATTTTTATAAGGACACTCCGTAAAATCCCTCCTATGGAAAAGGTTTCTGTTTAAATGCTATGATACCTGGAATTTTATTCAGAATGATGTGGGAATTAAAAAATGTATGTAGATGTGGGTGGTATCAAATATTGTTGGGACTGAGTTGTGGATACATAGATGTTTATTATTTTATTTAATCTATTTTTCAGTTTATGCAAGATCCTCAAAAATAAAAGTAAAAAAAAAGAAAGAAAACAAAAAAGAAGTAATGAAGGGCTTAAGTTGAGCAGCATAACATATGAGAAGATGAATCTGTTGGTATAACTTATGAATTATAGAGACATAATTCATGTATCTAGAATTTAAAAGATAAAATTAAAATTTCAAATCTAAGAAATGATAATACGTAAACTAATATAAACTGGTAAATATCTTATATGGAAAATGCAAAGAATGAAAGTCATATTTTTGTTTCAGTCACTGGATAATAGAATTATTCACCAACAAAACACAACAAATATGTAAGTGTGTAAATCCCACAAGCCATATCAATTTTATTCCTGTTTTTAACCCTCTTTTTGTCTGTTCTTAGATCCTGTTGCTATATGGCTATAGTGGCACTGCTGAAATCACACCTTTAAAAAATATTTAAGATTATCAGAAAATAAACATTAAAAGGACATCAAAGATAAATATAAAAACAGTTCAGCCTACTTTTCCTGCTTTTCTCATTGGATTTCTTTCCTCTGCTGAAAC
>NW_004444188.1:2714579-2716935 GCF_000243295.1 Trichechus manatus latirostris
GGTTTGGTTGATGGAGGCTGGTTTGGGTTGAACTAAGCTCCAGAGAGTGGTTTTAGGTCAGTTCTTTTCCATCCGTCTCTCACTTTCCTGAGAACAACAAATCTCCCAAGCCATACTGGGAACAAAGAAGCACAACGCTGCTTAAGCCTCAGCTCAAACTGACACATTGTCACTTGCGCTCACAGCTTGCTGGCCAAAATTAGTCTCGTGGCAAAGTCATACATATATAGGGTGGAAGAATATATGCTGCCTCTAATGGTAAGAATTTCTACTCGTATGGTAAAAGTCACTAATACAAGCAGGGATGAAGACATGCAACAATAATTCAGTCTACTACCTATGAGGGTCATATAACATGTGCTTCATAAATAATACTTATTCAAGTACATCAAATCTGATGTTTACAATGTCTCATTATTTCTGCTGAGAGCCATTTCCATTTGAAATGTCTGTCTTTCATTTGCATGGCATTATAAAAAACATAACAATAGATCAGGTCACATTTTCTGGAAATTTATGAAGAAAAGAAGGGCTGAGCAAATGGAAAAGTAGCATTCCAGGCCTGTGATCTTATTGGCAGTGAATACAATATGATTTCTGTATATTAGGAATAGGCTAATGGACTGTTTTTCAGCAAGTATTATTAATTTCCTTCAAAGTTCAAGTTTCACAGTGCCGCCTTCCTCTTGATTCCTAATAAGGTCTGTTGTCTTTACTACTTTTTGATGATCAATACAAATAGCACAAGATAGCAAAATGTCTGCCTCCTCTAGGTACTGTAATTTTTTTTTTTTTTTGAGTCATATCATTTCTTGTTTGTTGATAGCATGGATACCATACACAATTTTCCCGTGTAGATGAGACAGCACCAAAATGCATAAATTATGCCTGGCCAGTTAACAACAAACGTAGGACATGATTATCACTTAGAAATGCAGATAAGCAACTTGGATGTCAAAGCACAAATTAGCTTGAAATAACCATCAATCATATATATTTGATAGCTGTGCTCTCTGCTCAGGGTCTCAACAAGCTGAAGTCATCATTGGTAGACATCACTGGACAACGGGTTTATTCTCAGGCTGCAGCTTTTCTCCTCTCAGTCAAGTATTCCTGCCCTGTGGCTCTGCAGCAGAGGCATACTGCATTTCAAGTTGCCCTCTGGGAGATTGGTAGAGCCCAAAAAAGTGAAGTGCAGACCAGTCTGGTCCCCTGATACTGTAAATGTGTCTCTAGCACCTCATGGCCTAGTTTGAATACATTCCAGAAAAGTGCAACCTGAGAACACTGTTTTCATCACATGGCATACATTTAGGAAGACAATCCCCTATGACATTCCTACATCACCACTACTTTTCCACAGGTGGGTGGAATTTTTTGTTGTTGTTGCCAAAATTCAAAGAAGAATCCAGGTACCTGGATTTAATGAGTCTACTTTTAAAACTATAGATAAGAGTGAAGAGGAATCTCTACAAAAATTAGGTATCATTAAGCTAAGAGGTTTTTAGCTATACATGCCTTAAGAAGCTATACATCCCTTTTGTTCAGATGAGTTATTTGCACTTTAACAGAGCTAGACAATAACTTTATTAAAAGAGAGAGAAATAGTATCAGGTTATATGTATATAGGGAGTCCTTGGATGGTGCAAATGGTTAACATGCTCAGCTGTTAACTGAAAGGCTGGCAGTTTAAGTCCACCCAGATGTGCTTTGGAAGAAAGGTCTGATAATCTATCTCCAAAAAATCAGCCATTGAAAACCATATGGAGCATAGTTCTACTCTAACACACATGGGATCACCATGAGTCAGAGTAGAATTGACAGCAACTGTTTATTTATTTTTTAATTTGTGTGCAGAAGACAGTTTAATGAGATAGACTCTACATGCTGCTCGGGACTTCAGGTTTCCCCTCTTCAGGGTAGGTGCATGTTAACCTAGTTGGTTGATTTTTTTTTCCCTAAATACATGGGGGAGGAAGAAAACCCTAGGCTTATCTCAGATCAGAGCAGCAAGGACAGCCCTGAATCCCAGGCTGTGGAGCTGCACAAGACAGAGAAGACACTCCTGAATGACTAGTAGGCAGGTTCCAAATGAGGAAGCATATTTGCAACACTCCAGTATCTTCCAGGACACTCTTTGCTTGCAGAGTGTAAAAATCATGTTTTCACTTCTTTCATGGTATATAATAAATGCTTAAGAAATAGTGGCCAAACTCTTTCACTTATTTACTATTTAATAGTGTCAAACTTAAAGAAAAGTTGAAAGAAAAATACAGGTAATTCTCTTCACCCAGACACCCAACAATGTACTACATTTGATCCATCACCCTGCTCTTAAAGTTCTCTCCCGGTCTCT
>NW_004444188.1:2744370-2789913 GCF_000243295.1 Trichechus manatus latirostris
GAATATCTGTTATTTTGTAATCAAATCTAGAATAAATTTATGATACCAAAAAACCAAATCCCTTGCCATCGAGTCAAATCTGACTCATAACAACCCTGTAGGGCAGAATAGAACTTTCCCATAGGGTTTCCATGGAGCAACTGGTGGATTCAAATTGCCAACCTTTTGGTTAGCAGCTGAGCTCGTAACCACTGTGCCACCAGGGCTCCAGATTTATGATAGAGAACAAAAATAGAGATTTTCCTTCTATGTAACCAGTTGCCTTTTAGTTGATTCCTACTTATAGTCATCCCATGTATGTCAGAGTACAACTATGCTCCATAGGGTTTTAAATAGCTGATTTTTCTGAAGTAGATCCTCAGACCTTTCTTCTGAGGCACCTCTTGGTGAACTCTAACCACCTACTTTTCAGTTAACAGCTCAGCGCTCAACGATTTGT
Source organism: Trichechus manatus latirostris (assembly GCF_000243295.1). Lineage (NCBI taxonomy): Eukaryota > Metazoa > Chordata > Mammalia > Sirenia > Trichechidae > Trichechus > Trichechus manatus. Next base: position 2,744,810 of record NW_004444188.1, read on the forward strand.
ACCTCCCATGGACTTCCTCTATGTAAAGATCTAGAAATGTCTATTCAAGAGGAAAACCGAAACCTTCACTTTTTGAAGAACACATTCTTTGATACTGACATAAATATCATCCATTTGTACATTGGGATTCACATAATATATAACTGATGTGTACCATCAGGTCCCAGACTCCTCAGGATAACTTTGGTCATCCTTAGCAAAACAAAGTTCTCTTGCATAGAGTAGTGATAAAGCAGAATAATAGGGTTCTCACACAGCTTTACAATTTTAAAAGATTGTCCAAAAGTCCTAAGCTAAATATCAAACACCTGTCAGTATCAGGAAAACTACAAGCAGCATTGCTTTTCCTTTTCTTTCTAACGAGTCGCTGTTCTTCCAGTTTTACTCATAAAAGTATTTTCACAGGAAGGTGTAAAATTAGTTCCAGTTTTAATGTATCTATTTTGGTAGTGAAAAAAATCAGACATGCACTGCAGTTTTCTCTTTAATATACAAGTCCTGTAAATCAAAATAGATTTTTTCTAATTTCAACTTAACATTAATGAAAATAGAAAATTAAGGAATTAGAAAAGAGGAAAAATAGTGAAAAAATAAATAAATAAAAGGAGGAAACTTACTAGGTTCTTCTATTAAATCATATACTTAGAAATTTCATTCCTCAGCATCAATCTAACAACCATGGGTTCTTTGTCATGAATTCAACTCTCTCTCACTTCCTCTAGTTTAAGAATAGAAAATAAAGTGCACCATGTAGGCTTCAAGCTGTAATTTCCATTGAAGTTGTTGAAGTCATAAATTGCAAGTGGGAAACTAAAGATGAAATTACAACCTTTGTAATACCCCAACCAGGCATGCTTTATTTTTATATAATGGATATTTCCGCCAACTCCACCAACACCAAATTTGCACACAATTGCCATTAAAAATAACTTTCTTTTTTCTTTCCTATAAAGAAAAGGTCAAGAACAACCACTGAGTTTAAATCTATTGCCACTTTCAAAAATTCATTTCAGTAAATGATTTTTTTTCAATAATTAAAAATGAAAAACCAAATCAATAACAAATAAAAGATGACAATTTAAAGTGTTTCTCACTTACGCATGAGTGGGTCTAAGTAGATGTTTTCTAATTATTCTGCTTCAGAAAGAATCGTCCCTAAATGACAGTGTAAAATGAAGTAAGGAGACAACATATATGAATGATTTGAAAGTATATTTTAAAAAAACTACCTTAAACATTTTATTGTAGATTAATATGAGTATTATTTGCTCCCTCAAGATGATGATATTGTTTAGGTCTTGATTTCAGGAAGCCTTAATAAAACATACTATCAATATTCAACAGCCAGTATCTTTGGTTTTATTTAACATCCTAGCAAGTATTTTCCAAAACTGAACTAAATGGCTAGTACAGAAAAGGGAAGTTTGAAATAAATATCTTCAGTATCTCACTTGGTTTAAATTTGGTAAATGTGTGTGTCAGGGTTGTATCCTGTCACCTTACTTATTCAATCTGTATGCTTAACAAATAATCCGAGAAGTTGGACTATTTGAAGAAGAACGTAGCATCATTAACAACCTGCAATAATGTACATGACACACCCATGCTGGCCAAAAGTGAAGATGACTTGGAGCACTTACTAATGAAGGTAAAATATTACAGATTTCAGTATGGATTACACCTGAACATGAAGAAAATGAAAATCCTCACAACATCATGGTAAACGATGAAGAAATTGAAGTTTTCAAGGATTTAATTCTGTTTCATTCAGCAATCAAAGCCATGTTGATCTACTTGGATCAACAATCAATACAATATATCAAATGATATTGCATTGGGAAAATCTGCTGAAAAGACCTCTTTAAAGTTTTAAGAAACATAGATGTCAGTTTGATGACTAAGGTACGTCTGACTCAAGCTATGGTATTGTCCATCCCCTCATATGCATGTGAAAGCTGGACAATGAAAAAGGAAGACCAAAGAATAATTTACATATCTGAATTGTGGTGTTGGCAAAAACATTGGATATACCATGAACTGCCAGAAGAACAAACACATCAGTCTTGGCGGAAGGATAGCCAGAATGTTCTTTAGAAGAGAGGATGGCAAGTCTTTGAATTGCTTACCTTGGACACATCATCAGGAAAGACAAATCCCTATGAAAGGACATCATGCTTGTTAAAGTAGAGGGTCAAGAAAATGAGGGGAACCCTCAATGGCATGGATTGACACAGTAGTCACAATAATGGACTCAAACTTACCAATGATTATGAAGATGATGCGGGATAATGAAACATTTTGTCCCATTATAGTAAGGTTGCAATGAGTTGGAACTGAGACATCGGCAATTAACAACAAGTCTTTCAAGTTGAAGTTATAATTACACTTTGGGAATGGATGAGCTGATCAGGGACACACTATATAAAAAAGGAATGAGAAGAGGTCATTGGAGAACACTCATGTTTAAGGGGCTGGAATAGATAGAAATATACTAAAAAACAATCATATTAAAACAGAATAGAATGGATGATACAGAAAAGGAGTATACAAAGTTTAGTTTGGATTCTTAGATATCTACCCAAGAGAACTGAAAATGTATGTCTGCACAAAGATTTGTATGTGAATGTTCATAGAGCATTATTCAGTTGGTGAATGGAAAAACACTTGGAAGTATGTTTATACAGTGGAATATTATTCGGCCGTAAAAAGAGTGCAGCACTGATGCATGCTACATAGATAAGTTGAAGTGAAAGAATTCAGTTGCAGAAAACTACATATTGTACGAAAGAATTTATTTGAAATGTTCAGAAAAGACACATCTATATAGACAGAAAGTGGAAATGGGAATAAGGGTGCTAACAGTTTCTTTTGGGAGTGATAGAAATGTTCTAAAATTGGATTTTGATACTGATTTTGCAAGTATTTGAATTTACTGAAAATCTTTGAGCTATACAGTTACAATTGATCAATTTCATGATGTGTGTATTATAATTGGTAGAGTGGAAATGTGTTTGGTAGGAGTTCAAAAGAGAGAAAGATTGTTTTAGCTATGGAAAGTCCTTATGAAAGACAAGATATTTCAGAGATATTTCAAAGCAAGGGTAGTATTTTATTTTTTTATACATTTAATATACCTGTCTCTTTGGAAAAGGAATGAGGGTGGACATAAGTAAAGTAAAATAATCATAATAATTTGATATAATCATCAATAATTAGATAAAGGTCAAATTATAAGGATTGAGGCAAATAATAAATACTAAAAAATATCTAAGCTTCAGCTACAAAGCTTTGCCTTAGATTATAGGGCACAGTGCAAGGTGAGAAATCACGGGTTTATATAGTTCTATTGTCTAAGCAGGGCAGAAGTTGGTTATGCGGAGCTCAAAGTTATATAAGGTGTGGGATGAGGAGAGGGAGACATTTGAGCAAGAGTAGAGAAACTAGACTTCATTGGTTACATGTGGGACATAGTTCAATAATAACAGCTATAGTTTATCTCTTTATTATATTCTATCCTATATGCTAAATGCTTTCCATGCATTATCTCATTTCATCCCCATAAGAATACTATAAGGTAAGGACTATTATCACCTTCATTTTACAAACGAAGAAACTTATGTGATACATTACCCATTTATGTAGTCCAAAGTTTATTAAGTTGTTATGTTTGGGAGCTGAGACATAAAGCTAGGCAGATTTACCCTAGTATTCACACACCTAACTATTCAATAATACTTCTCCTTGCATTTGGTTAAGATGCTCTTTCAGAGGTGAAATCATAATTACTCTCTAGCATGATATTAACTGCCTTTGATGATTTTATTCCCCACATGTGCCTTTCTCACCATGGCTGTACTATGATATTCAACATTTCTCTACGTTTACTTCCCATCCAGGATCCCCAGTCGTTACTGTCTGTCTTCTGTCAACGCAGTTTGTGGTTCAGTCCCAACCACCCACTGTTGATAACCCTAACACTGATATCTGTTCACCTGGATTCATGAAAAATAGGTCATGATATAAACCAGTGTTTGCTTGTAAATAACAAATCCATCATATTTAATTGGTTTAGATGCATACTTTTACATTTTAACCCAGATACTATGAAGCTTGAAATTGCAATTTAATTTTTGTGGAGGGTTTAATTTGCAGCAAATCTACCCTATCTAGCCCACTGTATGTCATTTTCAAACAATGGTACTATAGGCCTTTAGGGGCACTCATTTTTATTGGTATCATTATTTCCAAACCTCAAATCAGAACATTAATCTGTTCTTTCGTGGTGAGGGAGAATTATATGAGATGTGATTAGAATTCCTACAAAAAAATAAATTAAAAAAAAAAAAAAACTGTTGTCGTCGAGTCAATTCCAACTCATAGCCACCCTATAGGACAGAGTAACACTGCCCCAAAGAATTTCCAAGTAGTGACTGATGGAGTCCAACTGCAGACCTTTTGGTTAGCAGCTGAGCTCTTAAGCATTGTGTCGCCAGGGCTCCATGAGTCAGAATTGACTCCAGGGCAATGGGTTTTAGAATTCCTATCGTCTTTCCGTATTTCACAGGAAGCAGTATTTAAACAAGAATGAAATATGATTGCACATTGGTGTTTATCTTGGCTCCTCCCAGAACTTAATGATAAAAAATAAAGTCATTTTAAAAATGATAGACACACAAGTCAAAAGAGAATATGACAGGTGAAAATAGTAAAAGAGAGTCATCAATGATTTTGGGTGGATGGAAATCTGTTGAAGGAATGCTATCTGATTTAATAGAGAAGAGGAAATTGAAATTAAAGTATGTACAGAAACATGCCGGTTCTCCTCACAGAATGGGGAAAGACTCTGGACTTGGAGGTTCAGTACACGCAAACGTAGAAATGATGAACACACCTGAAAAGGTGGGGATGATTTCAAAGACGTGGAAAGATCTATGCCTAAACTCACTTGACCACACAAAAACTCATGCAGCCAAGGGTACACTTGTAACCCATCCTTGCAGGACACTAAAATTATTTCTGTAGAGAAATAAAACCTAAGAGTTGGGAATATGGGGACACCTGGCACAACGGAGGGCAGAGGGCAAAGCCAGAAAGAAAAAAGGGGATTAAATGAGTCAATATTCTGAACGGGGAGCTGGTCTCCCAGATAATATCTGCACTCAGAGAGACAACCCAGACCTTAGTCTGAAGGATTCTCTTCTGGAGAAATGGAAAATCCCTTAAAAAAATTGAATTAAGATAGTAAACTTCTGAAAGATTGGAAAGAACGCAATAGGTTATATGTGTATCACCTTGCAATGAAGCAAACATTCTCTCTCACAGATGCTAACCAAGTAGCTTTCTAGTGATTCCTTCTTAAATATGATGGATAGCTCAAAATGGTTAGTCATTTGAAGAAAACCCCCAAACTGACAGAGATACAAATACATAGAAAAAAGAAAAAAATAGGAGACAAGGAAGAAAACTTATAAAACATGTATCAACGATGCTCTAAAAAAATGTGCTATGAAAAGAAGAACACAGAAAGTGTCCTTACAAATCATATTATTATAAATGGAAGCACAAATCTCACCCAGAAACTAATACCAACAGCAGAGACAATAGTAGACAAAAGTTTAAAAACTGGAGGATCCATGCAGAAAGTCCAGTATCTCACTAATAGGAATTTTTAAGAAGTCATACAAATAATTTCTGAAGACTAAAGGACACACATCTTTAAATCATAAGAATCCACCAAGTGTCAACGAATTAAAAGTATGTGTAGGACCCTCACAACGGCACAATATTGTGAAATTTAAGAACACCAATGATTATTAAAAAAAAAATGATAGAGAGCTTCAGGAGAAGAGAGAGACTAAAAATAAGTCTTGTAATAGTGATATAATTTAGAATTGTATCCAACTTCTCAAGAACAAGACTGGAACCTAGAAGGTAATAAGTTAAATTCCTTTAAAATTCAGGAAGAAAATTATATACCTAGCTAACCTAAGAAAAAAGTGTTTTAGAACCAAAACATTTTGAGACATGAAACATATTTTTAAAGGTGTTCCTCCAGTGATAACCAGAGAAAAGATGGAAGTTGTCAAGGATTTCATTTTACTTCAATCCACAACCAACGGCCACGGAAGCAACGGTCAAGAAATCAAAGGATGCATTACATTGGGCAAATCTGCTGCAAAAGACCTCACAATTATTGTTATGTTTGAGCCCATTGTTGTAGCCACTGTGTCAATCCATCTTGTCGAGGTCCTTCCTCTTTATCTGCTGACCCTCTACCTTACGAAGCATGTTGAGCATGATGTTTTTCTCCAGAGACTGGTCCTTCCTGATAACATGTCCAAAGTACGTGAGATGAAGTCTCGCCATTCTCATTTCCAAGGACCACTCTGGTTTAACTTCTTCTGAGACACATTTGTTCATTCTTTTGGAATTCCATGGTATATACATATGTACCTGCATATACAATTTATTGATATATGTATATTTCTGTTATCTTACTTGATTTGTTGTATTCATTTTCGTGGAAAATGTTGATTGTAAGAAACTAATACTTTGTTCTGAATATTTCAGTTGCTTTGAAACAAAATTAAGAATTTACCTAATAAGCAACTTTTAAAATATTAAGATAATTACCTGAAACTATAGTAATATTAGCTAATAATAATAATGGAGCCCTGGTGGTACATGGTTAAGTACTACGGCTGCTAACCAAAAAGGTCAGCAGTCTGAATCCACCAGCCACTCCTTGGAAACCCTATGGGGTAGTTCGACTCTGTCTTATTGGGTCGCTATGAGTTGGAATTGACTTGAAAGCAATGGTTCTTTGTTTGTTTTTAAATAATAATAATAATACTCAAAAAATGTTTTTATTGAGCATGTATTAAGTGCCAAACATTATATTAGGTCCTCAGATGCGTTAATGCTTTACAGTCTCCTAAGATTGTTATTATTATCTTCGTTTTATAATTGAAAAAATTGAGGTCATACAACTAGTAAATTCCAGAGATGGAATTCATATCTGATACACAAAACACTCACGTATCTAATCAAAACATGCATATACTTACAGTATTTTTGTTTTTGAATGCTAGGATTAGGCATAGAAAATAAAGTTTTATATTTAAGGTATGTATTTGTCACCAAACTGAAACCTCAAAGACATTCATTGCTTGTTAGGATTTATATTGAATATATTTTTCCTGCTTCACAGTCCTTTCTTTGCTTCATATCAATTGCTTAAACATATGAAAAAAACAAAAAAATAATTTTTTGTAACAGGCAAATTCATGCACCTGGCCAATAGATATTTTAATTCAAAAGGGAAATTGTTATCTTATACTATTTGTATTGTCTCAGAAAGCAAACAAACATTGTTACCATAACAACATTCATGCATTTGATTTATTTGTTGTTAATCATTTTAGTAAATACTGTAAAATGAACTCAGTAGTTGGGTTTATATCTCCGAAGAGCAATAAACAGAAGACAATTAGCTGATAATTATTTCACCTGCTGAACTCTATTTTGAGGTGACTTGAGTAATTAACAGCAAAGATCTGTCATCATTAGATCCAGAGTCTCTTATTTTTATTTGTCAAAGCACCAAAATACTCCTTAACATTGCTTCGGAACGGGGTCTCCCATCCATTTTCTGGGTCATTGCTCCTAAACTCATTACCCACATAATTGGAAAATGTGGCTACTGTTAATCAATGTGAAAATGTGATTTTCCTTATAGAAGTTCACAGTAATTGTGGAAAATGAAAAAAAATTTGAAAAAAGAGGAAAACAACATAGCAGATGATTATACCAAATATTTGGCCTGTTGCTCATCCAAGGGATGGAATATTTTTACTTTACTCAAATACATGTTTTATTTTCTGGCAGGAAATCTAGTAATGCACTGAGACATTTGTTTATCCCCTGAATGGACTTTCGGTCTTGCTTCTTTTATTAAATAGGAATGGTATATGGCTGTGTTTTAGGTCAATTAGATTTGGACTTCCTCCTGCTTTAGGACTGTGCAGAAGTGAATAGCTCTGGCTCTTGGTTCTCCTTTCTCTCCTCTAAGATGAATGCATTCAATGCTGCATGAACTTTTTATTCACAGCGTACAACCGGGGAATTTCCCATTTTTATCTTCATTAGGTACATTAGGCAATAAACAAAAGCCAGCATGAGACTTGAAGAGCAGTAAAAATGCAAAATATTGTTTTTCTTTCCTTAAAAAAAAAAAAATCATGAACATACTGGCACAGTAGCCCAACTGTGAGTGTTAGGATATTTCATAAATTTCATAAATCCAAATTGACAAGTTCAATCTGGCAAAAGCTGTGTGAATCAAGATAAATAAATTCATGGTGCTTTCGATCTCATTTGGAGAAAAAAATTCAGAGCCCCAAAATGGAGAAGCATATACTGTAATGAACATACACGTTTCTGAAAGCTTAATTTCCTCACTTTTGGATTCGGTGCATAAAATTTGTCTTCGTCATTATGCGTGCTGGCTGGAGGAGAAAAGGCAAAGATTTCTCCAATCCTTCTTATGATTTAGTTACTATATTCTATCAGAATTCATGTTCAACTTGTCATAAGTATTCCATTATGATATACATTTAGCTAGCTTTCAGAGGTTTGTTTGGGAGGTCAAGGGGAAGTAACCCATGTCTCAGATGTTCTTCTGAAGCAACCTCAACATGTCCATCAGGTGAATGAGAAGACATTATTTTTCAAATAAATTAAAAATACAAATAAATCCAGTTCATATTTAGGTGAATTACCCTCCTTAAATGGGGCCCTTGTGTCGCAGCGGTTAAGTGTTTGGCTGCTAACCAAAAGACTGGCAGTTTGAATCCACCAGCCGCTCCTTGGAAACCCAATGGGGCAGTTCTACTCTGTCCTATAGGGTTGCTATAAGTCAGCAACAGGTTTCATCCTCCTTAATAAGCTCTTTCCTGTGGGAGGTATTCACCCCTCCCTCTTAATTTAAGGAGGATACAATTGCTGATGTCAGACGGATCCTGGCTGAAAGCAGAGAATACCAGAAAGATGTTTACCCATGTTTTACTGAGCATGCAAAGGCATTCGACTGTGTGGATCTTAACAAGTTACCGATAACATTGCGAAGAATGGGAATTCCAGAACACTTAATTGTGCTTGTGATGAACCTGTACATAGATCAGGAGGAAGTTGTTTGAACAGAACAAGAGGATACTGCCTGGTTTAAAGTTAGGAAAGGTGTGGGTCAGGATTGTATCCTTTCACCATACCTAGTCAATCTACACGTGGAACAAATCATCTGAGAAGCTGGACTATATGAAGAAGAATGTGGTGTCAGGAATGGAGGAAGACTCATTAACAACCTGTGTTATGCAGATGACATACCCTTGCTTGCTGAAAGTGAAGAGGACTTGAAGCACTTACTGAAGAAGATCAAACACCACAGCTTTCATTACGGATTACAGCTCAACATAAAGGAAACAAAAATCCTCACAACTGGACCAATAAGCAACATCCTGATAAATGGAGAAAAAAGTGAAGTTGTCAAAGATTTCATTTTACTTGGATCCACAATCAACACCCATGGAAGCAGCAGTCAAAAAATCAAAAGACATATTGCATCAGGCAAATCTGTTGCAAACGACCTCTTTAAAGTGTTTAAAAGCAAAGATGTCACCTTGAAGACTAAGGTGGGCCTGACCCAAGCCATGGTGTTTTCATTTGCCTCATATGCATGCCAAAAGAGGACAATGCATAAGGAAGACTGAAGAAGAATTGATGCCTTTGAATTCTTGTGTTGGCGAAGAGTATTGAATATACCATGAACTGCCAAAAGAATGAACAAATTTGTCTTGGAAGAAGTACAACCAGAATGCTTCTTAGAAGCAAGGATGGCGAGACTACATCTTACATACTCTGAACATGTTATCGGGAGGCATCAGTCCCTGGAGAGAAACCTCATGCTTGGTAAAGTACACCACCACCACCCATTGCTGTCAAGTTGATTCTGACTCATAGTGACCCTACAGGACAGAGTAGAACTGACCCATAGGGTTTCCAAGGAGCACCTGGTAGATTGGAACTGCTGACCTTTTTGATTAGCAGACATAGCTCTTAACCATTACGCCATCAGGGTTTCCTGGTTAAGTACAAGGTCAGAGAAAAAGAGGAAGACCCTCAACGAGACAGATTGACACAGTGGCTGCAGCAACAATGGGCTCAAGCATAACAATGATTGTGAGCATGGTACAGGACTGGGCAGTGTTTTGTTCTGTAGTACATAGTGTTGCTGTGTGTCAGAACTGACTGGATGGCCTCTAACAGCAACAATCACCTTTATGCCATTTCCAGATAACACCAGATCCCTTTTTTGGTTTTCTCTTTAATAAGAAATGCTCAGAACTGAACTAATATTTAGATTTAATGTGATTATTCTTCAATAGAGGAGGTCATAGCATTGTTATGCATTATGCTCAATGGAATATACTTATACAAATATTGAAAGATGTAATTTTAATGAGAGACTGATGAATTATTAGCTTAGATGTTCCCACATTTCACAGGCCTATGGTTGACTATATGTACATAAATCTGCCAAACAATTTCTGATAATTGGTCATTAATTTATTTTATTCATTGACTTTCCAAAACAGGCTCAGGCCTATATGAAATTTTAGCCCTCCATCTCTCTTCAATGCTTGTCTCAGTTATCGTTTTCACGCCAAAATAAAACATTTTATTTCTTTCAATCACGGCCTACTTTAACATTTTTTTAAATTTCAATTTATTTCTTGTGAAGAAAGAGGAGGAGGAAGGAGAGGAGAAAAGAAGAAGAAAGGGAAGCCCATACGCACTCTGTGGGCACTATGGTCTACCCATAAGCTCTCTATGGGCACTATGGTCCATAGTGTTTAAGAACATGGGATTTCAGGTCAGTTTGTGGCTCTGTTTTGTCATGTGAAAAAGGAGTTAATTACCTATTTCTTAACCTTTCTGTGAAAATTATATGGGATAATCCCATGTAAATTTCATAGAACAGGGTTTGGCATTAGATAAGCCTTCAATAACTGTTAGTTCTTTAGTAATAATAACTCAATGGTTCTTACAAACCTTGGTCAAGTTTAAATCTAAGCTGAAGTCAATACAGAACTTTGCTTACTCTGTAGAAAACAAGACTTCAGAGTTTAGTACATTTTGTTATCGTGGAATTTAGATGAAAAATGAGGCAATTTTAACTGATGAGGTCACATTTTAACTCATAACTCAATTTAAATTCAGTACTGGAGGTGTCTTGACACATCTGGAAAAAATGGAATTCTTCAACACAGAAACCATTTCATGTGCAGTTAATGTCTGGTTTGTGATACTGTTCGCCTCACGGTTGATCTGGCTACAGAACAATCCAGATGTACAGCAAATCATATATCCACATGGTCGTGCTAATGCATATGGTAGTGGAGCAGATTCTGATGATGTTACCGATAACCAGAACAAAAGAGTGATGCAATGCAGCTGGTGGATCATATTGTGTGTTTACAGGGAAAAAATGACAAAAGATCACTTTTGCTTAGCAATTTTGTTCTATGATATTTCCATAATATTTTAACAAGGTCTGAGTGAATAATTTAAGCAGAAGTAATCCATATCTGACAGGCACACCTGCATCTGAGCTTGAAAGTTGAATCTAAACCATAAAACTTTTTCAGTGGGAAAACAGCAATGGAGCTTTGGTGGTGGATAAAACGGCAAATATCATTGGAAAATCAGATTGGCCTAACAGTTAAGGACTTTGACTGCCTAGGTCAAAGATCAACCTTGCCTCTTATTACTGTGTGAGCCTGGGAGAGTTACTTAAAAGCTCCATGTTTCAGCTTCTTATCTGTAAAAAGGCAATGATATTACTACTTCTTATAAAGGTATTGGGAGAATTTAATGAGTCCATATATGTAAACCATTTAGGATAGTATCTGACACATGATAAAACCAGAATCTATTTTGATACAATGCATATAGAAATCAGGAAGAGAGAACAAAGACCTACTCTCTTTGTTGTTGCTGTTGCTAGTTGACACCGGGTAGGCTCTGACTCGTGGTTACCTTATATATAATACGATGAAATGTTACTAGGTCTTGTGCCATCTACATGATCATTGGTTTAAGTCCATTATTATGGCTATTGTGTCAGTCCGTCTTATTGAGAATTTCCCTGAACCTCTACTTTACCAAGCATGAGGTCCCTTACAAGCAATCGATCTTTCCTGATGACTACGCCAAAGTGAGCAAACTGAAGTCTTTGCATCCTCACTTCTAAGGAGCACTTTGGTTGTAATTCTTCTAAGACTGATTTGTTCACTCTTCTGGCAGTCCACAGTATACTCAATATTCTTCACCAATGCCACAGTTTAAATGCATCAATTCTCCTTCTGTCTTTCTTTTTCATTGACCAGCTTTCAAAGGCATATAAGCCAATAGAAAAGACCATGCCTTGGGTCAGGTGCACCTTAGTCATCAAAGTGATTTGGCATGATATCTTACCTCTGTTTTCCAATCCCATCCCACCAAAACAATCGCACATTATTACTTTTTATGACTTTCGTGGGCCCTAGGTACCTTTGCCTTCATAGGCCCCTTCCTTCATGAAAATATTAAAAATTATATGCTATGATTGCATTGTTATAAAGATATCTGTATATATTTGTGCACATGCAAAGTACATATATATTTTTTTCTTTCACCTACAAGTTTGGCATTTTTTTTTTCTTCTGACTGTAAAAGAAATTAAAACATTTTCATTGGCCTCTAAAATATCATGGGCCCTAGGCACTGTGCTTGAAGGCCTGGTGGCACAGTGGTTAAGAGATCATGTACTACCCAAAAGGTCAGCAGTTAGAATTCATCAGCAGCTCCTTGGAAACTCTATAGCAGTTCTACTCTGTCCAATAGGGTCCTTATGAGTCAGAATCGACTTGAAGGTGATGGGTTTGGTTTTTTTCGTTAGGCACTATGCTTAAGGAAGAAGTCAGATCAAAGACCATTATTTCCATTTAACTTTTAAAAGTCACAAAGGTTAAGAAACCTAACTCCGATGCACATGTTTAATACATGGAAGAGCAAGGATTTAAATTCACCTTTAATTCCAAAGCTTATACTCTTCACTTTGCTCCTCACTGCTTCTCAAGGGAACAGACATCTGAAATGGTTCAAGTTTTTCTCTGACAGTGTTCCTCACCCCACTCTCAGAGCTATACTCTCTCTATTGGCTTCTCCTGCTGGGATCCCTTTTCCTATTTTTGACAGCTTCTTTTAATACATCCCAGGAATTTCTTCCTCTTTCTAATATCAAAACATTCATTTCCTTCTAGTTAGTAACCACATTAAAAACAATCAATAGACTGCATTTCACAGAGATGGTAATGCACTGACAATGGTACCCTTGCCTCTTGCTAACTGTGTGAACCTAGGAAAGTTAGTAGATTTATCTAACATGAATGGAGATCAATATTTTTTTGTCTGATGATTGAGAGAAGAAAGATTTTGTTCATTTGGACATGAACGAGGAAGTCTGTAGATTTCGTTGCTGCTGGCAGATGACCCAAAACCACAGACAGAATCACTTTAATGTCAAGAAATACATAGACTTGCGGAGCAGAGACAAGAAAGGAAGGCTGGCCTTTGATGCTATCATTAAATAATTAGATAAACCCTTTTTCAAGTCTTAAGATGCTGATGCTATTCTCTGATATTGAGTCACTTATTTCTCTTTGTTTTTTTTAAACACTTTTGTAAAATGTGTATAACTTACCACTAAAAGCACTCTCTCCAATTTAATTCTCCTTAGACAAAGAGAGCAGCATGGAGGTGGCAGTGGCTTTTTTTTTTTCTTCTTTTTTTAATTTCTTGAATCTCTGTATTTTTGGTAGGTTAAACAACTATCTGAATGAGCCCTGATGGTGCAGTGGTTAAGCATTCAGCTATTAATATAAAGGTTAGGAGTTCGAATACACCAACCACTCCTTGGAAACCCTACGGGGCAGTTCTACTCTGTCCTATAGGGTAGCTGAGAGATGGAATTGACTTGACGGCAATGGTGTTTTTTTGGTTTATTAGGAGCCCTGGTGGTGCAGTGCTTAAGCACTCAACTGCTAACCAAAAGTTCAGCGGTTCAAACCCATCAGGTGCTCCATGGGAGAAAGATGTGGCAGTCTGCTTCCATAAAGATTACAGTCTTGGAAACCATATGGGGCAGTTCTACCCTGTCCTATAGGGTCTCTAAGAGTTGGAATCGAATTGACAGCAGTGGGTTTGCTTTTGAGATTAAGAGAATGTTAAGCTGTCTCATAGTTTCTAAGTTAAATGTAAGTAGATTCACCTGAAAAGATAAAGTAAAACAAAACTAGGTTTGCTTGGCTACTATCTTATCCAGGAATCATTTGATTGCAAGGAATAGAAACCAATTCAGATTAGCTTAAGAAGAGGAAACAGGTGATTGTTGGAAGTTTATGGTAGTTTCACAAGGACAGGAAATGTGGTGAGACTTGGGAGTGGCTGGTCACCACAACTGGCATGTCATTGGCTACAAAGGTTATGTGCTTACCCTCGACCTCTCCAGACCAGTGTGCTCTCTTCACCAACTACTCGGACTGGGTAGTCTCATTTCCCACTCCCCAAAATTATATGGAATTGCTCATCTAGAACCCACAGTTAACTGATCTAATTGCTCCTGGCCCAAATTACCTGGCCTGATTCTAACTCTCTGATTAAATGTCCAATTCTGATTCAATTCTCCCTGGATGAATTGGGCAGATGATGAGGAGAATGAGAAGGGGTAGCAAAGAATGGCATGGTACAAGGGCTTCTTCCTCCAAGCCTGTGAGCTGGACAAGTTCTCTGTGAAAGGAATTTGTGGCAAGATGATATATTAGCCATTTTACCTACATTCAACTTCTTTAGGGTGAGACATACACAGGAGGGCTTTCAATCACTGACTTCCCTTTCCAGCAGAAATAACACGGCTACCATTTTATATGACACATCATCAAGCATGTGACGTACAGTATGGTGTTTACAGGATGGTTAGAGGTCCTTAGAGATTTTTACCAAGGCCAGGCCTTTGTCAGATTCCATCTGCTTCTCATTGTCTTCCTATCTAACTCTTTTGAATTAAAGCCATTTGTATCTATTTCTTCCTTTGATGACTGGTAAATGCAAACTGTAAATGACTTGGTCAGTAAAATTATTTTTACTTACCTGAGTCCAGTGATATGACTGGAAAATGACTAAATAAATAAAAATACAGTCCTATAATACTAAACTACTCCTCTCCCCCACAAAATAAATTTAAATATCTTATCACTATTTATATTTCAATAAGAGTATATTAAAATGCATAATATGAGGTAGAATAACTAGGATATTCTGGATTGCACAAATCACATTTTCCATGTCATTTCAAGTATATTAATTCAAAATCTAACAAAAGATATTTTTTCCTCTATCACCTCAGTGAAGAGCTAATCTATGAAAAAAAATGCAACATCTGCTAGAGCTATAAAATAAATGAAAAATTAATTAGGTATTTGAAGGTCTCCTTTTGAGACAATGGAGTTTAGTAGTGTCTTAAATCCTCTTATGGCTTAAACTGTGTGTTCAGTCTGGAAAAGCTCTTTCCTTGTTTCCTGATCATTGTGTTTTCAGATAATTTTATTCTTCTTGGCCAACCTGAGAGTTTTGCTTGGAGGAACTGCAATACCCTTCATTCAGTTACAAACGTTACCTCAGCACCCAGAAGGCTGGCTAGGAACATCTCCATATCTTTAAGAAATTTCTGATTCTTAAATCTTTTACTCAGGAAATGATGAGCATATATTTCGTATATTATTTATGTTCACTTGTGAAACCTCCTCTTGAGTTCTGGTTGTTTTCATTTAATTAATTTCAATTTTCTTTTTCATTTAATTCTAATACATCCCACTTCTAAATAAAACAGATATATTTTGAAAAATGCACACATATATTTCAAAACACATATATTAAATATTTTTAAGCACCTAGGTGTCAGGATTACACAAATAAAAAACACAGCTAACTGCTTCTAGTAAATTTGGGTAATAACATTTAACATAAAAGTACAGTGTGTTGAGCAGTGTGATGGAGTTCAGTGTACAGTATGTGGGACTTTCCTTTGAAGAGTCATTTAAGTCATTTATGGGACTTAGAGAAGGTTTCAAGGAGGGGACTCCTGATATTTGTTTGAAAAGAAGTACGGAATTTAATTCATCAGTGTGGGTAAAAGATGTTCTAGGTAGTATAATTACATGCACGAATCAAAAACACTGGAAATAACAAATGTTGGAGGGGCTGCAGGGAGATCGGAACTCTTATGGGCAGGTGACAGCGGGTGGAGTTGCTGACTCTGCAGCTTTCAGGTGAGAATTCCAAAAATAAGTTAATTACATTCCTTGAGCTCATCTCCTATGGCTGGATATCCTGGAATGGAATCTGGTCAAAGCACCAAAAAATTGTAAAACTCACTTTTGTTATCCTAAAATCAGCTTTATGATCCCTTTCTTCCTATATTTTGTCAGAAGAGGAATGCTGGAAGTAACTGGGTAGGCAGTTGGAGATTTCTTATGAGGCTGAACACACAAGATTTAAAGATCCTGGATTTTAAGCACCTATTTCCAAATGAAATGCCTTGCCCTCGTGTCTAATCTTTCTTGCCAAATACAGAAAATTATCATGATGCAGATTTTAGACATTTATTATTTTAAAAATATTTTGTTTTGTGAAAATCACATGCTCTCATTATAGAAAATTCAGGAATCATAGAAAATTAAACAGAAATAATCATATATCTAAGCATAACTGTGCAGTCCCATGGTTATTAACTACATTAATACTTTTTTATCTATATTGTTCTAATAGTTTACTTAAATGAAGTCAAAATGCAGTTTTTTGTTCTGTGCTTTTATTGACCATGACAGCGAGAGCATCTTTCCAAATTATTGAGAGACATCTTAAAGGAAAGATTTAACAATGTGTCAAAAGAATTATGACGAATTTAAAATGTGTAAAAATAAATTATAAGGAATTAAGTGATAAAAACAAGTTTTAGAATAACATGATACAAATTAAAATTTAAACACATATTTTGTGTGGGTATACATGTATGTGTACCAGTGCGTATATATGTACCACATCTTCATATGTGTGTGTGTTTGTGTGTGTGTAGAACTGTGGTGGAACAGGCTTAAGTAGAACAGGGCATAGGGATGTGCCTGGTTCTGACATTGAATGACTTAGAGTTCCAGAAACTTCCACAAAGTTAGAAGAAGGGAATTTATTTTTCTGATGAGCTTATTCCCCACATTCAAAAGAAAACAAAACATGAGGTAGAGGGGGACAGAAGAATGAGTCAAAGGATTTGTCTATTTTCTCTGAAATTTTTTATGTTGTTTTGCTTTGAAAGCTGAGGGATGACCAATGTAGAGTGTGTGTTTTCAATCCATTGTCAATGCTGATGCACTTAATTAGAGAAATTTACCCACAATCTGATATGACGTTTTCACCAAAGTTCATCTAACAGTCCTTTTCATACATACGTGCATGTATGTATGTATATATATACATATACTTTTATATATACATATGTATATGTATATAAATATATATCATTCAGCTTTCTTGAATTTTTGTTGCAAGAACATATAAATCACTTACAACATAAAAGTTTATGTATCACTATTGTTATATGTTCTTCATGTTCCATTGACTTGGATCCATACTGTTTTTACTTAGACACCCAAGCTGAAAGAACAACCCTTATCTGGTCACAGGCATAGCATTCTTGTGGAAGAGATGAGAGAGAGATCTCATATGAGGCTCTTAACACTCTTCTCAGGTATGTCTCATATCACTTCTACTTATGTTGCACTGACCAAAGCAAGTCCATGGCCAAGTGTGATGTTAGTGATGTGGAAATTATAATCATATTCCAAAGAATTATTGTAATTCACGTGGTGTTGAATTAAGGTATATTATTCTCACAGTGATAAAAGAAAACATTTGGAATTAATCATAGTACAACCTATCATAGTCCACCCTTTCGCTCATAAATATCACTTTCCTTCTGACCATAAAGTATACTGATTTAGTCGACAAAGAAGACATCCCAAAGCTCTCATCCAATCATAGTAGTAGGCTGAAAGTCCAGAATCATGTCATAGTTTTTACAACACATATAGATAAGGCTTCTGTTGTGCAGCGATTGACGAACCATAAAGATAAATTTTCTTCCTCCACCCACTCCCTGCCTGCACTCACCCAACATAGAATGGGGGATGAAGGTCTGACTAAGCACAAGTAACTTTCCATTTAGAAGGAGAGGGTGGTGGTAATGGAAGGCACACAGAAGACCCTGTCCAAAGCAATTCTGAAATCCTGCTATAAGATGTTCAAAAGACTTTCAATCCTTAGAGTAAGGAATGTTCCTTGGTTAGATTCTGTTTCTTCTCCTTAAGAACAGCCTTTTAGCACATTTTAATCCATAGCTAAAGAGAGAAATGGCAGAACAGTGAGCTGGTTCTTAAAGTTTCTGCATATATCACTTTCATGCCCATTGCATTGGCCATGCAGGTCACATGGACAAGTCTGGCAATGGAGCAGGGAAGTCTGTTCCTTCCATAGTGAAATTCTGCAGGTCACACAGCAATAGTTTCTATGTAAAATCCTCTGAGGAGACAAAAGGGGAGGGCAGAAAATACTTGGATACAATAATGGAATTTACACTAGTGGATATTTTAATACACAGTTAGGTACAATTTGACCTCTTGCTAAGTGAACCAAAGAATCTTAAATTGTTAGCTGTTAAACTCTAAAATGGAATAATTACCTATGGGGTAGAGAAACAGACAAACCCCCTGCATTTCTGAGATATTAATGATATACTTTGGCTTCTTTTTCCTAACATAGAGAAAAAATACTAGGGAAAAGTTTATATCAGCAGGAAAGCCCATTAAAAAATAAACTTGATCTACTTTTATCTTTACTTTTGTTGCCAGTTAGCTATTACAAGTTTGACAGTGCTGAGTGAAAGCTCATGCAGTTAGATTTTATATAATTTAAGAAGTAGTTAACAATAAAACTAATTTAATGAAAAAGAAAAAATGTTGCCAAACTTTGCAGGCCCTCCCATCTTGCCACAAGGGTTAGCTCTTGTAATAAGAAGTTATTTTATTAGTTGTGCCCCCAGAAGATTACAGTTATTATTCCCCATATCCAATTTTGTTTCCAAAATCTAAGAAGAAGAATAAGAAGGTGTCTGTGTCTTCAAAACCTATAGCCCTACATTCAATTTTATTTTATTGTTATTCTGAAAGATAGAGCTGGGTCAATAAAGAAACTAAGAAAACTGAATTTCCTGGAAGGCTCTGTAGCAAGGATACCAAGCAGGGCTGACTCACAGTCTACTAGTTTTAAAACCATAGAGACTGCTGCTGGTCAGCAATAAAACTCAGAAGAAGTTGGGGTCAGAAGGAAAGAAACAGAGAAGAAACTCTACTATCTGGTAGTAATAAAGCATAATCCCTCAAAAGATAGCAGTGATATAAGCCATTGGATAAAATCTGTAATGTTCTGAATGGAAAGAAATAGCCTTTACTCCAGAGTCACTAACCCTTGAACAGATGTCAGTCTATTCAGTAGAAAAACTACAAAATACAGAACCACTTTCTGATATTTATTCCTGCTTCTCTAAAATTAACTGTTCCTGAAATTCCATAAGAGAGAATTTTGAAAGAGGCAGTGGCAAAGTAAAACTTTGCCTCACATACTAAGGTGAGTCCAATAGTTAATTCATATTGTGGAACAAATAGACATATTCTTAGAGTCATTTAGAAAGAGATTTAGCTGAGAAGAATAGATTAAACAAAAGAAGCAGTTGATGTTACAAATGATCCAGATGACATTTGTCCTGTAATATGGTGACACAATGGTTAAGCAGTAGACTGCTAACTGAAAGGTTGGTGGTTGGAACCAACACAGCAGCCCCTCAGGAGAAAGACCTTGCAATCTGCATCCATAAATATTACAACCTAGAAAACCCCATGGGGCTGTTCTACTCTGACACATGGGGTCACTATGAGTGGAAAATCTATCTGATGGTACACAACAACATCCGCTTTTTAAATTGTTTAAAAATTCAGATATAAGTCACATACTATAAAATTCACTCGTTTAAAGCATACACTTGGTGGTTTTTAATATAATTACAAAGCTGTACAACCATTGCAACATCTAAGTTCAGAACATTTTCATCAACTACAAAAAGAAACTTTGTACTCATTAGCAGGGACTCTTCCCTCCCTCATACAGTCCCGTTGTGTTGCTTTTAGCTATAGTTAGGTTTACTCTGACTCAGAGCGACCTAATGTACAATAAAATGAAATGTTGTCTGGTCCTGTGCCATCCTCACAATTGCCAGTATGTTCAAGTACATTCTTATGGCTACTGTACCAATGCATCTCACCAAGTGTTTCCTAGCCCTTGTTGACCCTCTACTTCACCAAACATGATGTTCTCCTTGAGCAATTGATCCCTCCTGATGACACAGCCAAAGCAAGCAATTTGTATGATGTTCTGTTGTAATCTAAAAGGTTTTCATGGGCTAACGTTCAGAAGTAAATCAACAGGTCTTTCTTGCTAGTCTTTCTTAGTCTGGAGGCTCCACTGAAACCTGTCCACCATGGGGGACTCTGCTGGAATTTGAAATATTGGCATCATAGCAACATAAAAGCCACCACAATATAACAAACTGACAGATAGGTGGTGGTCTCCCAGCCCTAGGAAATCACTAATCTGCTATCTGTGTCTACATATTTACCTATTCTGGACCTTTCATATAAATGAAATCAGACAGTATGTGGCTGTTAAGACTGGCTTTTTTTACTTAACATAGTGTCCTTATAATGTATTAGTACTTCATTCATTTTTATTGCTGAATAATAGTTCACTGAAAGTATATACCACATTCATTTATTCATTCATTAGTTGATGGGCATTTGAGTTGTTTTCACTTTTTAGCTATTATAAATAGCTGTTGTACTTGTTATGTACTTGTGTACAGTTTTTTTTTGTGTATGAACTTATGTTTTCAAGTCTTTTGAGTATATTCATAGGAGAGGAATTGCTGGGTCATATGGTAAATCTTTGTCTAACCTTTTGGAATTTGCCAAATTGTTTTCCAAAGTGTCTGCACAATTTTACATTCCTGCTATCCACATTTGCACCTACATTTTAAACTCTTCATTTTCGTAAGCTTAACTTGCAGCAGCTGTGTTGTAATGTCAATGAACTACCTACACATAAGGGTCAAAAAGTGGTTGATGGGTAATAAAGTGAAGGTCAAACCAAATTAGCCTGAAAATCCCATAAGCCTCTTTTGCAAGTGTCAGTAAATAATCTTCACAATTGCCATCATAACAATAAGCTGTGTAATTATAAACTGATGTCCAGAGAGATCCTGGCTCTCATTAATACTTACACTATCCCTGGGAATCGGGGTTGGGGGGCTTCATACTTTTAATTATAGTAGGAAATAGTGAAGTATTGAGAGTTGGTGTGGTTCTGA
Organism: Trichechus manatus latirostris; assembly: GCF_000243295.1. Taxonomy (NCBI): domain Eukaryota; kingdom Metazoa; phylum Chordata; class Mammalia; order Sirenia; family Trichechidae; genus Trichechus; species Trichechus manatus. The sequence continues at coordinate 2,766,435 of NW_004444188.1, forward strand.
GTCTGCAATTGCAAAGGAAAAGAGATTCCTAAGACCAGTAGCAAACATTCAAGGGTGCAGAATCTACTCAGAGTTGCTTCTAGTGTTTCATTTATCATATTAAAAAGGAGAATGTCTTCTAAGTAATTTGACAATATAATGATAGGAAGAGAATCTCCTGCTTCAGGCTTTGCCTAGAATCCAATAGAGACTCATTAACAACCTGCTATATGCAGATGACACAACCTTGCTTGCTGAAAGCAAGGAGGGCTTGAAGCACTTACAGAAGAAGATCAAAGACCACAGCCTTCAGAATGGATTGCATCTAAATATAAAGAAAATAAAAATCCTCACAACTAGACCAATAAGTGACATCATAATAGATGGAGAAAATATTTACTTTGTCAAGGATTCCATTTTAATTGGATCCACAATCAACACCCATGGAAGCAACAGTCAAGAAATCAAATGATGGATCCCACTGGGCAAATCTGCTGCAAAAGACTTCTTTAAAGTGTTGAAAAGCAAAGATGTCACTTTGAGGACTAAGGTGTGCTTCACTTAAGCCATGGTATTTTCAATCACCTCATATGCATGCAAAAGCAGGACAATGAATAAGAAGACCAATGAAAATTTGATGCCTTCGAATTAGGGTGATAATAAAGTATATTGAATATACCATGGTTTGCCAAAAGAAAGAACAAATCTGTCTTGGAAGAAGTACAGCCAGAATACCTCTCAGAACAAGGATGGCAAGACTTCATCTCATATACTTTGGACATGTTGTCAGGAGGGACAAGTCCTTGGAAAAAGACATCATGCCTAGTAAAGTAAAGGGTCAGAAAAAGGGGGATGACCCTCAATCAGATGTATCGGCACAGTGGCTGCAACAATGGCCTCAAACATACCAGCGTTTGTAAGGATGGTGCAAAACCAGCAGTGTTTCATTTTGTTGTACACAGGGTTGCTCTGAGTAGGAACCGACTCAAAGACACTTAATAATAATATTATGTAATAATAATGGAAGAGGCTGCATAGGTCTGGCTCACTATTATTACTCCCCATTGCTAATCCCCATTTGTTTTTCCCCCTGTTCCAGTCTCTACAACAGGTTTAAGATTAACCAGTGTTCCTCCTCGGGGGGTGGAAAACAAGTGATAATGATCCAGGAATGAAAAAAACAGAACAAAACACCCATCTTGAAACAAGAAAATCAGGATGTCACCAGATAAGCCCCAAGAATATCAGTAGAAGATTAACTCATCTGGGACATGACCACCTCAAGTGGGAATTAACACAAACTTCTAAGACTCATAATCCTGTCTCTATAAAGCCTTCAGCCGATCTCTAGTGGGAGAGATGGGTTTTTGGAGGAATCTATTTCCCTCTGTCTCCTATACGTAAATATATAATAAAACTCTTGCTGCTTACCTCACCCCTGCCTCAGAATTGGCTATTGTGGTGGGCAGCTCCAATTCGCGTGATTGCGGTAACAATAATAAAGACCAGTTCTGCATTCATATTTAGAGATGGATCTAAAATTTAGAGATATTGCATTAACCAGCTGAGAATTTAAAAGGAGCAACTGAAGGGGAAATTAATTGGTATTAAATGAATAAAGAAAGCACTAGAAAAAATAGCCTTTTAAATACCACATTTGTCTTTGAAAATCAAATATCATTAGGACAGATCTCATTCAGTAGTATATATTATTTGCGCAGAGACCCTATAGCAGCTAAAAGTGTAGGGGGTGGGTAGGGCAGGGAATATAGTGGTTAGACACTACATTGGATATTTTGAATAGCTCCTTTTGAAGTTATGTGCATTAGTCCTTCTAATTCCACTTTCTCTGACTGGTGGACACCTAACAAAAACAACAACAACATTCCACTTTTTGAATCTGTTACAGGAAATATGACGCAATAGTTAAGCACTGGGCTGCTAACAAAATGGTTGGTGATTTGAACCCACCCAGCGTCTCCATGAGAGAAAGACCTGGTGATTTGCTCCTGTGAAGATTACAGTCAAGAAAACCTTAAGGGACAGTTCTCCTCCATCACATGGGTTCACTATGAGTAGGAATCAACTCAATGGCATACTACCACAACAACATAGGAATTATATACTCTGTTTGCCATATGGAAATTACAGATTGGTCCCAAAGTTTTGAAGGCACACCCTTTATAAAAGCTTTTTGGCTGTACTTTGTTTGGTTTGAGGTCAATTAATGTAATGTGTTTGCTACTTATTACTTGCTTGATCTGTGTTTTTAAATTTCACCTCCCCAGCATTTATAATACCATCCCATGGAATTCCCTGCTCTCACTTAGATAGGATGTTAATTCTTGAAGCCAAATTAAATCACCATTATCTTCCATGTGGCACCCAAAAAAATACTTGGTACAGGTGCACCAAAGGCTGGCTGCTTGTTTATGTTTTCATGTCTGCCCCCCCTTTACTTTTCCCTCCCATCCTGCTGCTGATTCTCCTCATGTCACATTTCTAAGGTGCAAATCTAATCGCATTCATTCTTAAAATACCCAGTGAAAGCAAGAACTGTTCTTTAGAAGCATCCCTTAAAAATGTACCAGTTTTAGTCTCCTGACGGCTATCAATTTTTGTCATGTCTTACAGAAATTGAAGTACATGTTTTTCCCATTGGATGGCCAGAGCTATTGTCTTATTTTGAGAGTATTCCCTTTCCTATGTTATGCGCTTGGAATTACAGTATGAACTGAACGATTTTGAATGAATATCTGAATTTGAATTTCATTTATTTTGCTTATACCTGCATCACAACCCAGAAAGAGCTGGAGGTAGCAGTAAAAGAATTAAAGTTGTTTGAAAATAGAATATAATAGATATTGGTCCCTGCTGCAACAATCTGCAAAATATTTTATGGCCAATGATGTGTATTCTATATCCAAATCTGCATGTATATGTTTAGGCTTCTTAACCATACAGAAAAGTGGAGCCTCGGTTTTTAGTCAGGGGAAGTGCCTTTAATTTCAGGTCTTACCACTAATTAGTAGAGAAAATTGAGGGCATTTACCTTAATAATGCTATGCCTCAAGTTTTGCGTTTTCAAATGGTCAAAGTAATGACTGCCTTGACAATATTACAAGATCACTGTGAGGCTTCAATGGAATTATTACCATTGAACTACCTTGCACAGGTGGAGCACGAGTGCTGAATTCTTCTAGAAGAATGACTAAATTATCTTTCTTTTTTCTCTGTAGGGAAATGTCACCTGAGGGTTCATTCAAAGAAAATTAGCCAGGTTGAAGGAAAACCATTATACTAGAGGAGTGTCAATAAATTAATTCATGTAAATAGTATGTTACTTTTATGAATTTTATTTTTACAGTATATGTCACTTTTTTAAAATGTATAATTGGCTGTGATTTCTTTTCTCATTTGAAATAAATATTTACTTATGCATTTAATTTTATATTTTTCTCAAAGTGTCCATCCCTGTCAATTACATAAGCTTCAGACCTTACAAAAGTTGGAAGTACCCTTGGGCTTCTAACTGATTTCTCTTCCCATACCCTTGCTGTTTTCAATTTATCCTCTGTTGTACTTCTTTGGAAAGCTTGTAAAATCTAATTTTTTCCTGACATATATATACATATATGTATATATATGAGGCATATCGTAGGAATTAATGACGTTTTGGAATGAATGAATGAATGAATGAATGAATGAAATTATATTTATAATTATATTAGACAGGTTACCTGTTAAGGACTTTTGCAATAACTTATGGATATAACATGCACATAGTAGGTGATCAATAAATATTTGATAAATTAATAAGTCAATAAATATATTAATGAACCTATAAATCAGTGAATGATCTCTGTGTAGTGGTTACTTCATTTGTAATTCTCGCTCTCATATTACAATTTTTCATTCTAGAATATTTGCAGTTTTTTTTTTTTTTCTCATTATTATTTCACTCTTAATAAATGAGGTTTGTTCAGTGGTAAAATTCTCACTCTTCACTTGAGAGACACGGGTTTTATTCCCAGCCAATAAACCTCATGCATGGCCCCCACCAATCTGTCAGTGAAGGTTTGAATGTTGATATGATGCTGAACAGGTTTCAGCAGAGTTCCAGACTAAGACAGACTAGGAAGAAATGCTTGGCAATCTACTTCCAAAAATCAGCCAGTGAAAAGCCTATGGATCACAATGGTTTGATCCACAATCGATCATGGGGAGGGTACAGAACCAGGCAGTGTTTTGTTCTGTTACCCACTGGGTCACTGTGGGGCCTACTCCATGGCAGCTAACAACAAGAACTCGTCATAAATGTAAAAATCTTATGTGGTACCCCTAAAACAACAACTCACTTCTAGTCAAAACTGAACCTAAAAACCAAAGTAAAAAAAGAGATAAAATGAATATGAATTACCTATTTCCCTTGTATTTTTTTTCTGTAGCAAAAGGACAGTGTATTCATCTCTCTCTCTCTTTTACCAGTGACAATTTCTTTCACACACTTGAAATAATAAAATTATGGAAGATCAGAAAGGTAGCTGTCTTTCTGGGTAAAGAAAGGGAAAAATCAACCCAAAACCATTGCTCAGACAGTTCCTAGGTGCTAAAGAACAAGATAAGGGACAGCAAGTAATGATGAGCCAGCCGATTCCAGGGTGCAGAAAAGTTCTGATAATGGAAAGGGGATTTAATAGCTATTGTATTCTGACAGACAGAATGAAAAGACATTGAATTCTGTTTATAGAAGATTTTCTCAGGAAGGTTTTTCTTCCAAGAAATCACTCATAGCCCCAGTGTGGTTCCTAAAGTTAAAGAATTTAGAGAATAATAATTTATTAAATATATTACATAATAGAATATATTAATAAAATAAATAATAATAATAAAAATGAAGAACTCTATGCTCACATCTATTTCCTTGGTCCTGGGTTGACTTTCTCTTCCCAAACAACAAAGTCTCAAGGCAACAGGTAGAATGAATACAATGAAACTTTTTTTTTTTTAGACAGGCTCTCTTCAGAAGATTTTCTTGAGTACATTCACACGATTAAACCCAGCTATGTATTTCTCTTACGAGAAATTTTTCTTGTTAGATGATTTAGTAACTGATACCCTGGAAAAATAAGTTTTCACCCAGTGTATTATACATCCAACACATTACTATACAACACATTATAGTGTCAGGCTGTTGATGTTCCAAAAAGAAGGAAAGCGCTGAGAGCTCGGAAAGACTAGTTTAGAATGGAAACTCCGCTGGCTACATCTAATTGATTAATCACAGGGAATTCTGGGAAATAGAATACAGTCCATTTCTTTCTTGTTCATAAATGAATTAGTATCTTCCAGGAGCATTTCTTTGTTCTGCCCCTCCCTCTTCCTCCTTACCTCTTATAGACCAGCCTCTTTCTCCTTCAACAACTCTACAGGGTTACTTTAGAAAAGTCCAAGTCATTTTTATAACTTACAAATATCAAGCTTCAAAATGAAGCTGACTATTTCACTTTTCAAAAATGATTTTGATATTTGACAATAAGCAGCTAACTTCATAGAAAGATGTGAAATTAGGGACTTCCAGGATTAGTACTCTTTTCCCATTAGTTGATTTGAAAGGAAAAGCTTGTTATCTTTAAGGGTTTTATAACTGAATGATACAGATGAAGATTAATTAAACTCTAGGGATATATAAACATTACCTTTTATTACTGTCAGCCAGCTTAATTCTTAACCACATAATGTGAGAGAGCATTATCATTATCTCCATTTCTCCCATGATAAAAGAAATTATAAGCTCACAATAATTTAGCTATTAAATTGTGAAACTAGAATGGAAATCCAAAGCCACTTTCTAATATGCCAACCCAAATTAAAATACCAGCTAGCAACAAATTCAAAGAAAAGAAACATTTTCCATGATAATGGCATAAGTATATTTAAAGAGTACCTCATATTTTTTTTTTCTTTTGTCTAAGAGCTGCTCCTTCCAACTGCCCTACCACATAATTTGTTGTTGTTATTTTCCTATAGCAATGTACATATCTTTAATTCATCTTTAGTTGAGAATATTTCTTTAAGGAGAGACTACCACTGATTTTTTTTCTTTTTCCCTTTTGAAGTAATGCCTTGTCATAGATTCCTCTTTTAATAATAAGCTGGGGAACTGATAAGTCAGTGAGGCAAATTCTCACTTGCCTTTTGTCTTGCATCCAATCTTCTAACTCGTACTTGACAAGTGCCTGCCTTTCGCTGAGTTAGGAAAAACAAAAGATAAGAAGAAGTAAGGATTTGAGCATATTGTTCACTTTTTTATCTTTTATTTATTTATTTTGTTGTTGTTGTTGAGAATATACACAGCAAAACACATACCAATTCAACTGTTTCTACATGTAGAGTTTAGGGACATTAGCTACATTCTTTGAGTTGTACAACCATTCTCACTCTTCTTTTCTGAGTTGTTCCTCCCCCATTAACATAAGCTCACTGCCCCCTGAGATTCCTATCTAATCTTTGTAGTTGCTGTTGTCTCTTTGATCCCACTGTTCACCTTTTAACATACCATTTAACAACAGAGGCAATCAAGCTGGTGCCAGTTGCCTTGGAAGTGTCTTCCTGTCTCAACATCATTGTGAAATTATGTTTCAGACAGTGGTCCAAAAAGCCCTTGGAAGTTTGGGAAGTGAGAACAAGAGACAATTCAAATCTCTGGAAGACAAAATTGTCCATCCATCCTTGTCTTACCGATGCCATTTTGTACACAACACATTCACAAGCTCCTTTGGCATCACATGTATGCCCACCCAGCAATAGAGCTCCCCCAGCTCACTATCAAATACATGAAGTTCTGATGGATCCAACAAGAACGGCCTTATAGAAAGCGCAACTCTGTAAACTGAAATATAAAATCTAGCAGATATAAAATCCATTGCTGCCGAGTGGATTCCGACTCATAGTGACCCTAGAGGACAGAGTAGAACTGCCCCATAGGGTTTCCAAGGAGCAGCTGGTGGATTCAAACTGCCAATCTTTTTGGTTAAGAGCTGAGCTCTAACCAGTGTGCCACTAGCAGATATAGGGAAACAAAATAAAAACAGAAGCATGCAAGAAAAAATTAACTCCCTGATTCTATGTGTTTGTTGGGGATGGGTATAGTTGGGAGGGCGGTGAAAATGAAGATTTGAATCACCAATTTATGAGGAAAAAAAAAAAGGACAACAATATATTCTGAGTATCACATATCTCCAAATTTCTTCCTCTGTTCTTATGCACTGTTAGTGAAATGCTTGTATAATGTTGATGATAAAAGTAGTATGACAACTTAAATCCTAGTATAATAAAGTTTCTGATTTACACAGCTAATACATATTCATTGTGCGGTATATTCTTCATAACAGACAATAGTATAAATATACCTGAGATTTTGGGTTGTTTATTCAAGAAAGAGACTTCTCAATAAGAATCAAATTAATAAGTATATAATTCTGGGCAACATGACGCTATAGGCAGTAGCACCATGCTGTCCCTCTACAGCAAAGATCTGAGAAACTAAGCCAAACAGAGAAAACGGCAATCCTGAAACCCTAAGCATCAAATGAAGAGATAAAGAACTCAGCCAAGCACCAAATAGAATAAGAAACTGACAGAGAATAAAGAGTGAAGAGAGATACATGCAGAGGTCCATTATCAGCTAATGCAGCACAGATCCACCATCTTGGACTCCTATCAGAGATCAGAGAACAGGGGGTACAAGAAAGCAGCTTCACAGAGCTTCCAGCAGGAGAAGAACAACCAGTAACCAGCGATATACGCTTTCCCACCCCCTACACTTCTTCACCCCCACTCAGCCTGCTCTGCTCCCTGCAGCCACAATCTCTTGGTCGCGAAGCACTGGCTTCATCCCAGTGTCACTTGGATTCCACTCGCCTGCACTGGCCGGCTCCCCACGTGCCTTTTGTTGGCTGCTGCTGTTGCTTTTTTCTGCTTCTTTAGATTTCTTCCTTGCCTCTCAACACCTCCCCCTACTTTCTCTCAAATACCTGGCTCCGTGCACCATCTTTGCTTCTTCCTGAAAGGCTGTGAAACACCGGTCAAATGTGAAACTGCTTTCTGGCCCGTGCTGCCACACTGGTGGGATCCTGGGGCTTTCTTTTGGTTTGTTTTGAACTGTTTGTTCATTTGTTTTCTTCTTCTTTTCTCAAATTGGGAGCCTGTCCTAGCCAGGGAGTACTGCACTGCTTGGGACCTACTCCCTCAGTTTGTGCAGAAGCACAGAGGGATCCCCAAGGGCATTTCTCTTCTCATTTTTTTTTTTTGGGGGGGGCGCTTTTTTTATTCTTTGGAGGTTTTTCTTGTTCTTTTTTTATTTGTGTGTTTTGTTTTCTTTTCCCTCTTTTTCCCTTTTTGTCTTTCTTCATTACTCAGTTTCTCGTCTCTCCATACTTTCCTTCTCTTCCTGTTCCCTGAATACCTGGTGCCGAGTGGCACCTCTACACCTTCTAGCCAGGCTGTACTTCACGGACTGAAAGCAAATTGCCCAGACCTTGAGGCCACACCGGAGGGATCCCTGGGAGATTTGCTTTTCTTCTTTCTTTCTAATTTTTATTTATTCATTTTTCTCTTTTCTTTTCTTTTTCTTCTTTTCCTTTTTGTTTTTCTCCATTTCACAGTCTCTCATCTCTCCCCTCCAATGGCAAGCTCCCCTAGCACTCTTTGTTTGTTTGTACGTTTTTGGCTCCTGTTACTCTCTTCTCTTTCCCACACCCATCTTAGCCCCACACATCACAGATTCCCCCCTCCATCCTGCCTACCTGCACCATGTGCTGAACATCACACCACCAAGCAGCACAGGTACGGCCTACCGGAACCTGTCCTGCACTGATTACCAGCCAGCCTTGGTGGCCGTAGTAAGTGCCACAAACAGCCCATCCCAGTAACTCCTCTTCAGCTAGACCTGCCCTGCTGTACCATATCTGAGCGACTGACCCTGCCAATTGGAGAAGGAGACTAAAAGTATCACGCCCAAAGACGAGCAAACAACAAAGAACATACAGCCTGCCTGCTCAGACATAGCCAAATAAAACAAAATATAATGGTGAAATTAGGTCATTTCCAGACAAACAAAAATTAAGGGACTATGTAAAAACCAAACCTAAGTTATAAGAATTATTAAAGGGAGTCCTTTGATCTGAGAACAAACAAAATCAGCTCACAGGCTGAATCTAGAACACAGGATCGTACCAGCCAGATACTAATCTAGGAAATGAACTTTCAAGGACTATCCAAAACCAAAAGAAATACAACAGGGAATCAGAGCAATTAATCTGTAAATGACGACATCAGAACAATAAAAGAGGGAATAAACGGTGTAGGTATAGAACCTTCTAATGGAGAGGAAGGTAAGCGATACCAAGTAATAATAGACTACTTCAAACTTAGAAAAATAAGGGCAAATTTCATGGTAACCACAAAGAAAGTTAACAAACCTACTCATCAAAATAAAGAGGAAAAACAAAGTCTCAGTGAAAACAAAACCTACAAAAACAAAAGAAATGAAGAACAAAATCCACAAATAAAAGGAATTCAGCACAGGAGAGTAGGAGGAACAAAGAAAACGTCAGCACCACAAAAAAAAAGCATTACAAAATGACAGCAATAAACTCACGCCTATCAATAATTACACTGAATGTAAATGGCCTAAATGCACCCATAAAGAGACAGAGAGTGACAGAATGGATAAAAAAACAGGATCCATCAATATGCTGTCTACAAGAGACACACCTTAGAAACAAAGATGTAAATTTATTTAAATCAAAGGTTGGGAAAAAATATATCAAGCAAACAACTACCAAAAAAGAGCAGGAGTGACAATACTAATCTCAGATAAAATAGACTTTAAAAATTAATAAGTATATAATATGTCTGTTTGACTTGACCTAGGCAATGCCATATACAATGCCATATCAGAAAGCACACATCATAGTTTTTACTTAAATAAAGTAGCAGAAAGAAGGCAAAATACATTGAATATTTGTTCCCTAATAGCCAAATATTGCAATTTTTTTTTTTTTTTAATTTTCAGGTACTACTATAAATTTAGTAGCTTTGGAAAAATACAAAAAGATTGGTGGAGGGTGGTGGGAAGTGGATTTGTTCATTTTCTTGAGTCCTGAAACAGAACAAGAAATTGGTGAAAGGAAGAACATCTTGATTGTTTCATTTTTCCCTTCCCACATACACTCATCTTGTCTTAAGTGAGATGTAGAGTGAATCAAAAGAAAAAAAAATTGTTTTGGTGGAGGAATATCCTTCCCGTAATGGACTGAGTGAGAAATAACTGGGCCAGTTGATCTTTGAAGATATTGGCAAAGCTTGTTTTAAATGCTTTGTAACCAACTGAATTCTTTGACATTTTCATAGAGTATTAGCCCTGGTGGCACAGTGGTTAGGAGCTTGGCTGCTAACCAAAAAGTAGGCATGTTGAATCCACCAGCTGCTCCTTGGAATCCCTATTGGGCAGTTCTACTCTGTCCTGTAGGGTTGCTATGAGTTGGAATTGACTCCACAGCAAAGAATATTAGGCTAGAATTCAACAAATTCCCATTGTTTTGTCGAAAAACAGGTATCTGAGTTCATTAGTGTCTACTCCCTCTCTGGTAGCTAGAAGTTGTGAAAAACAGATCTCATGCATACCTGAGATCTTATTTCTCCTTTCAGCCACAGATATTAACTGTGTGTCTACTATATGCCAAGTTCTGGAACCCTGATGGCACAGTGGTTAAGAATTCACCTGCTAACCAAAAGGTCCCAGTTTGAATCCACCGGGTGCTCCTTGGAAACCCTATCGGGCAGTTCTGCTCTGTCCTGTAAGGTTGCTATGAGTCAGAATCTACTCAACGGCAACCGGTTTGGTTTGGTTTTTGTCAACAAAACACACAAAGACTCTGGTAGCATAGGACTTCCACTTTAATTCTTTATTCTGAGATTGCTTTCTACTTTTCCTTCTTTCTCTCTCTGTGTGTTTGTATTTTTGTGATGCTTTTAAGAGCACAGGTATCAAGAACACTCAATTTTAAAAAGTCCTTGAATTGAGTTGATGAGGTTATGAATAAATTATCTAGACTGCTGGGAAAGTGGAACTTGATATTAGAGTTGAGCAATGTTACTCATCTCTAAAGATAAACCATACAATCTCAATGAAAAAACATAAAATGATGTATTTTTTACTCATAGCATGGTCAGATGTAGGTTGCATGGTTTTCTTAACCTTAGCTGTACAATCCGGAACATGTAACTTGTAAGGTTGCCACAGAAATACAAGAGAGGATGGGATGACCCAGTGTTTCTTTTTAACAGGCATGCCTGGAAGTAGCTTATATTACCTCCTTGCGCATCCCTTTCGTGAAAACCCTGTGACATGGTCACAACCTAACTGCAAAGGAGGCTGGAAAACATACACGTAGTTGGTGAACAGTAACAATCTCTGCCACAGTCTATTCTTCTTGTCATCAGGTTTCCCTTTGCTCTTTGCCTACCCTGCCCAAAGTCCCATCTATTCGCTGCATCCAGGTCAAGGTCCAGCCCTCCGGGCAATGCACAGCCCTCTCATCAGGTTTAGATGTATCTTTTCTTGGTGAAATGTCCAACAATAAGACAGATAAGTTATCTGCACTTGCCTTACACACACACACAAACACACACACATACACATATGAGGGTGGAGCAGTGACAGGATAACTGCGATAAGAACTCAGAACCAGAAGAAGGAAGAAAGAGAAACAAACCAAGATTTTGGAACATGATCATAGGAAAATCATATGAGGCAAGTATGGACACTTCCTTTCCATGGCAGTGGGGAAAGATTGATGGTGAGAATCTTCTTATGCTCCTTGGAGGCACTGCGCTGTTTGTTTGTTTTTTCCAAGCCCCTTGGCTCTACCCTCTGAGAGTTTCTTCCTTGCACTTCAATTTCCTTGACTACATGTGAAGTAAGCTTGACAAATCCACCATCCTTGGATGATGCAGAGCTCTCATACTCATCTCCTGTGTTTGAAGAAGCTGAGAGCTGGAGGGTTGTTTTATGTCTTAAATAGTCAGCAGGCTTTTTGCGCTCTAGCCTCATGCCTTCTTTGTCAGTACAATTATCTCAACAACTTGTCAGGCTTCTGATCAATGTTCATAATTTTAGTCAGTTCTGTCTGCCACTAACACCCCCTAAGTTGATTTTGAGACATGTTTATTAAATCTGTTTTATTTCTTTGATTTCTCAACCCTGTTGTTGTTGTTAGGTGCCATCAAATTGGTTCCAACTCATAGGGACCATATGTACAATAGAACAAAACACTACCCAGTCCTGTGTCATCCTCACAATCATTGCTATGTTTGAGACCATTGTTGCAGCCACCGTGTCAATCCATCTGATTGAGGGCTTTCTTCATGGCCGACCCTCTGTTTTACCAAGTATAACGTCCTTCTCCAAGGACTGATTCTTCCTGATAACATCTCCAAAGAACGTGAGACTAAGGAGCTTCTAAGGAGCATTTTGGCTGTACTTCTTCCAAAATAGATTTGATCATTCTCTGACAGTCCATAGTGTATTCATTATTCTGATACTGTGTTCTTCTTCATATAGTCCAGCTTCTTAGATTATTTGTTCAGCATACAGACTGAGTAGGTATACAACCCTGATGCACAACTTTCCTGAATTTAAACCACACCACACAGTATCCACTTCTATTCTAATGACTGTCTCTTGGTCTAGGTACAGGTTCCTCATGAGTACAATTCAGTGCTCTAGAATTCCCATTCTTCACAATATTATCCTTAATTTGTTATGATCCACACAGTCAAATGCCTTTGCATAGTCAATAAAACACAGGTAAACATCTTTATGGTATTCTCTGCTTTCAGCTAAGAACCATCTTACATCAGCAACGATATCCCTCATTCCATGTCTTCTAAATCCAGCTTGAATTTCTGGCAGTTCCCTGTTGCTGTACTGTTGTAACAATTTTTGAATTATATACAGCATAATTTTACTTGCATGTAATATTAATGATATTTTTTGATAATTTACACATTCTGTTGGATCACCATTCATTAGAATGGGCACTAATATGGATTTCTTCCAGTCAGTTGAAGAGGTAGCTGTCTTCCAAATTTCTTGTCATAGCCAAGTGAGTACTTCCAGTGTTGCATCTGTTTGTTGAAACATTTCAGTTGATGTTCTGTCAGTTACTGGAGACTTATTTTTCACCAGCGCCTTCAGTGCAGCTTAGACTTCTTCCTTCATTATCATCAGTTCTTGATCATATGCTAACTCCTGAAATGATTGAACATCAACTAATTCTTTTTGATACAATGACTCTATGCATTCTTTTCATGCTTCCTGCGTTGTTCAATATTTTGCCCATAGAATGCTTCAGTATTGTAACTTGAGGCTTGAATTTTTTCTTCAGTTCTTTCAGCTTGAGAAATTCTGAGTGTGTTCTTCTCTTTTGATTTGCTAACTCCAGTCTTTGCACATTTCCTTATAATACTTTCCTTTGTTTTCTTGAGCTGCCCTTTGAAATCTTCTGTTCAGCTCTTTTACTTCATCATTTCTTTCATTCACTTTAGCTACTCTACATTCAAGAGCAAATTTCAGAGTCTTTTCTCTTCATAGTAGATAATATGACTGTTGGATTCAAAATGGCCAATACCAGTCCATTTCAACTCACTAATGCCTAAGATATCAATCTTCAAGTGTTGCATTTCATTTTTGACAACTTCCAATTTTCCTTGATTCATACTTTGTACATTTCATGTTCCAGGTATTAATGTAGTTTGCAGCTGTTTCTTCTCATTTTGAGTCCTGCCACATCAGTAAATGAAGACACTGAAAGCTTTACTCCATCCACATCATTAAGGTCTACTCTCCTTTGAGGAGTAGCTCTTCCCTAGTCTTATTTTGAGTACCTTCCAACCTGATGGGCTCATCTTCTGGCACTATGTCAGATAATGTTCCATGCTATCCATAAGTTTTCACTGGCAATTTTCTCAGAAGTAGATCACCAAGTCCTTCTTCCCAGGCTGTCTTAGTCTGGAAGTTCTGCTGAAACTTGTCCACCATGGTTGACCCTGCTGGTATTTGAAATACTGGTGGCATAGCTTCTAGCATCACAGCAACGTACAATCCACTACAGTAGGATAAACTGACAGATGAGGTTGGGTCTCAACCCTGTTCCTCATTAAAGAAGTCATGCAAGGTCACCTATTTAGTGAGTTTTAGACATGGTTTATCTAGCATAAAGCAGGTCCACTTCCATGCATAAATTATTGCTTTCCTGCTGGGACTACTATATTGAGACGACATACACATTTTTTACTGGGATACTGGAGTTTCAGCTTTTCTCTTCAACAGCCATTGAGGATAAATGAATAAGCAAAACCTCCCTGGTGGTAATTAACTGTTATATAGGGATATATTGGATGAATAGGTTTCAGAGTTAGTGCAAATAAGGATAGCTTTAAATGGCAGAGTGTGTCTTCCAGTTTTAGAACCCCTCATTTTAAAATTGTTGAAGCAATTACTCTAAGGGCTGTTTTCATAGGACATTTGAGGAATTATCCCCAGAATCACCTGACTCTGTCTTCTTAATGAAGGGTCACAGAGCCAGTCCACTCAAAATGCATCCACTTTAAGACAAGTTCTCTACCAGGACACTCTCCGACAGAGGTTGTGAACACCTGCCTCCACTCTTTTGGAGATTTATTCCCAGTGATGTAAGGCCTACAACAGTACCAGTTACCAGTTACCTTTGAGTTGATTATGACTCATGGCACCCCATGTGTCAGAGTAGAACTGTACACCATAGGTTTTACATTCGCTGATTTTTCAGAAATAGATGGCCAGGTCTTTCTTTGGAGGCACCTTTGGGTGGACTCAAATAGCCAACCTTTTGGTTAACAATCAAGTGTGTTAACTCTCTTCAGTGTGGTCCAAGGTAATGAAGAACTTGAATTTAAAAGTTGCAGTAAACTAGAAATATAGTCTCACCATCCTTGCTTCTAAGGAGGGTTCTGGTTGTACTTCTTCCAAGACAGGTTTCTTTGTTCTTTTGGCAGTCCATGGTATATGTAATATTCTTCACCAGCACCATAATTCAAAGGCATCAATTCTTCAGTCTTCCTTATTCATTGTCCAGCTTTTGCATGCATATGATGTGATTGAAAATACCATAGCTTGGGTCAGGTGCACCTTAGTCTTCAAGGTGACATCTTTGCTTCTGAACACTTTAAAGAGGTCTTTTACAGAAGATTGGCCAATGCAATGCGTCTTTTAATTTCTTGACTGCTGCTTCCCTGGATGTTGATTGTGGATCCAAGTAAAATGAAATCCTTGACAACCTCAGTCTTTTCTCCGTTTATCATGATGTTGCTTATTGGTCCAGTTGTGAGGACTTTTGTTTTCTTTATGTTGAGCTGTAATCCATACTGAAGACTGTGGTCTTTGCTCTTTATCAATAAGGGCTTCAAGTCCTCTTCACTTCAGCAAGCAAGGTTGTGTCATCTGCATAACGCAGGTTGTTAATTCATCTTCCTCCAATCCTGGTGTCCTGTTCTGCTTCATATAGTCCAGCTTCTTGAATTATTTGCTCAGCATACAGACTTAATAGGTATGGTGAAAGGATACAATCCTGACCCACACCTTTCCTGACTTTAAACCACACAGTATCCCCTTGTTCTGTTCAAACAACTGCCTCTTGATCTATGTACAGGTCCTCATAAGCACAATTAAGTGTTCTGGAATTCCCATTCTTCGCAATGTTATCCAAAATTTGTTATGATCCACACAATCTAATGCCTTTGCGTAGTCAATAAAACACAGGTAAATATCCTTCTGGTATTCTCTGCTTTCAGCCAAGATGCATCTGACATCAGCAATGGTATCCCTGGTTCCGTGTCCTCTTCTGAATCCAGCTTGAATTTCTGGCAGTTCTCTGTCAATATACTGCTGCATGATATATCGCTTTTGAATGATCTTCAGCAAAATTTTACTTGCATGTGATATTAATGATATTGTTTGATAATTTCCACAGTCAGTGGGATCACCTTTCTTGGGAATAGGCGTAAATATGGATCTCTTCCAGTTGATTGGCCAGGTAGCTGTCTTCCAAATTTCTTGGCATCGATAAGTGATCCAGTGCTGCATCGGTTTGTTGAAATATCTCAACTGATATTCCGTCAATTCCTGGAGCCTTGTTTTTCACCAGTGCCTGCAGTGCAGTTTGGACTTCTTCCTTCAGTACCATTGGTTCCTGATCATATGCTACCTCTTGAAATGGTTGAATGTCCACCAATTCTTTTTTGTATAATGACTCTGGGTATCCCTTCCATTATTGGAGCATAGTGCCCTAAAATCAATACCAAGATAGTCATTGTGAATTATTAAAAATCCCTTAAAAAATCTTGTTCGAGACTCACATACTAGCTTTCAAAGCAGTAAGTCCAATAAGGCAATTTTTCTTTAGGTTAGAATTAGATGATTGTTTCATTGGTTTGACATCAGGTTAAGTAACTGTCTTAAGGTATGTGTCGTATAAAAAGTGTTGTTGTTGTTAGGTGCAGTCCAGTCAGTTCCAACTCATATGAGTCAGAATCAACTTTATGACAACTGGTTTTTCTTTTTTTTTTTTATGTAAGTTAAATGGACAAGTAATGGGACTTTGTACAAATTATGCTACTTGTTTCAAAATTATTGTTCTTTAGAGACAATTTTGAAACATACTGTATGCCTTTGAATGCAAATACCATTCAGTGTCACAAGTCATCCTGCAATTACATTCTAACCCACTACAAAATTTCAGGAAATATATTATATAAAGAATCAAGAAAAACATATATATATATATATATATATATATATATATATATTTAATGCACGCATATTGTTTGCTATATTTAACCATAAGCACAATTGCATTGGAGATTGAGGATATAATGGCTCTATGGAAGAAAAGTGCTATATAAATCAGAGGCTATAAATGTACTACATATAAAAAGTCCTAGTGCAATTTTAAAATTTAATAACTTTGGATGAACCTATGACAGAAGCAAACGGCAAGCATCATGTGAAAGCATATTTCATAGACTCTAATGTGAATATTTAATGCCTTCTTATTCAATGCTTACAAGGCTCTCAAAAAGTAATGTGTTATTGGCCCATTAGTTTTTGTAAAAATGATGGTCAACGTTAAACTTACCTTCCTGTACTTTAGTAGCATTGCATTTTTCCTGATATCAAACGATGACAATTTTCTATCAGTGCCTCTTTCGAGCAAGACGTTGCTTCTGCTACTCGACTTTGAATACTTTACAATTTCGGGCAATTTCTTTTTGAGACCAATTTAGATGTTGACCAATTTCTTGCCACCTTATTTGCTGATTCCTATGGAAAGGCGTCTATTTGAGCCTCAGGAAAGTTTTGGAAAGTTTTGGTAGGCTCACCAGACTACATTGTTTAATATGTGTTGAATATCTACTATGACTAGAAGCTTTTCTAGATGAAACTAGCTTTCATTCATACATACTCCATTCTAAATTTTTATAAGATTATTTTTTCCCTGAACTTAAAATCAAATGCAAATATTCATTATCAATACTCACAAATTTCTGATAATTTATTTTTTGGGGGGCAACTGTAGTTCATTTCACATTAATTTATCTAATTTTTCTGGCCAAGATACATTCCTATAGTATACTCCTTTAAGTCTAATATATGAGGGGTAAAGATTAAAATGCATTACTAATTAGGAAACAAAAGGGAGATTTATCTTGTTTTCCTGACCAAAAAAAAATTAATAATAAGCTACATTCCAAAGGTGTGGGCAACATTAATAGAACAAATAAACAAAGGTGCGGTCCCAAGGGATTAGGGAAGAGGGAAAGAATCACCTCCCCAAGGCTGAAGAGACAACGGGAGGAAACAGAACTACCAGAGCCCAGTGAGAGTTGAAATTTGGAAGATACAGTTGTAGTCATGTGGGGATGCAGCTTCTGCCAGAGATGTGACCTTTATGAAGGAAGGGAACAGGAGAGGAATAACCCTCTTCTGCCTCCCCACACCCTCCTATATCTCTCCTCACCATCCTATGTCTCCCATCATCCTCCTTTGTTCCCCTCACCCTTGTTTGTCCCCTCTCACCCTCCTATGTCTCCCTTCACCCTCTTATGTCCCCAATCACCTTCCCATGTCTCCCCTCACCTTCCTATGTCTCCCTTCACCCTCCTATGTCTCCCTTCAGCTTCCTATGTCTCCCTTCAGCTTCCTATGTCTCCCTTCACCCTCCTATGTCTCCCCTCACCCTTCTATGTCTCTCCTCATCTTCCTATGTCTCTCTTCACCTTCCTATGCCTCCTTTCACCCTCCTACGTCTTCCCACACCCTCATATGTGTCCCCTCACCCTTCTATGTCTCCCCTTACCCTCCTATGTCTCCCCTCACCCTCCTTTGCCTTACTGGTGCATTTCATTGGCTAAACCTAACTGGAAACTGGCTGGCTAGGGCACCTGGGAAACACCAACTGCAGATTCATCCTCCTGGGAACTAAACAGGACAGAGAAGGGTAGAGAAGTGTCTAGTAGGGGCAAAGTGAATAACCAGCAGAGAGATTTCTCTGGCAGTTGCAGCAGCCACAGGAGATTATCTCCTTCATGGGGATGGGCTTCACATGGACTTTGTCCTTTAGGGCTTCTTCCGTCTAGATTGCCATTAGACAGTGCTTGTTGTGCCTGAGTAACAGCAAGCTTTCTCAGACCAACCCTCCCAGTAAGAGGGTTCTAATTTTGGGTAGAATGGCCTGGAAAGATTCATTGAAAATGGAAAGTTTAAGAAAAATCATAAAGGAAGTGTGATATCAGATAGGCTTGTTGAAGTGAGGGTACATCTGGGATGTTCTAGGAACACTGAAGTGGCTAGCTTGGCATGAATTGAATGACTGAGGGATATCACCCAGCGATGAGGTCAGAGAAGTAATGAGGCCAGAAAATATTGGAGCAAATGAATCATTGTAAGGACTTTGGCTTTGGAACCTTTTCAGCAGAGCTATGACATGAACTGACTTACATTTAAGAAACCTTCTGGCCTCTGGCTGCCCTGTGGAGAATAGGCTATGGGAGAAGGGCAAGAATGAAGTAATTGAAGCCTGTTAGGAGGCTACTGCGGTAATCTAAACTAGAGATGATAATGGCTAGAACCAAAAGCAGGAGCCCTGGTGGCTCAATGGTTAAAAGCTTGACTGCTAACCAGAAGGTCAGAAGTTTGAATCCACTAACTGCTCCTTGGAAACCCTATGTGGCAGTTCTACTCTGTCCTATAGGATCACTGCGAGTCTGAACCAACTCAACAGCACATAACAACAACAACAGAACCAAAAGAGTAACTATAGAGGAGATGAGGACTGGTCAGACCCTCAGCATATTATGAAGGTAACCTGGACAAAATTTGCTAATTAATTGAACAAGATGTATGAAGGAAATACGAGAATTGAAGATGACTCTAATGTTTCCGATTTAAGCATTGGAAATAAGTTGAGTTAATAATAATAATCGAGTTACCTTTTACTGAGATGGGAGAACTGTGAGAGGAATAGGGTTGCAGGGAGTAGGGGGAGATGGAAGTTCAATTTTAGGCATAATTGAATTTGAATTGCCTATTAGGCCTCTAAGTGGAGATAATGACTAGGCACATGGCTATATAAGCCTGGAGTTCAAAGGAAAGGGATAGGCTTCTAATTGTTTAACGTCATAAAGTTAAGTGAGTGTAGATATTAAAAAAAGAGAGAGAGAGGGAGATACAAAGACTAAGCCCTGGGACACTCCAAAATGTAGAGGTGTGTCAAAGAAAAAAAAAAAATCCAAAGAACAGCAAAGTAGTGGGAGGAAAAGTAGGAGAGTATGCTGTCCTGGAAGCTAAGGAAGTGTTTCCAGAAGGAGAAAGTGATCAGTTATATCACATGCTGCTAATAGGTGAAGCAAGGTAAGAACTGAATATGGCTTAACAATGTGAGGTCAGCTTAGCAATACGGAGGTCACTGAGGACTTTGAAAGGAACAGTTTCAGTGGAAAAGCCTGACTGAAGTTAAGTTCAAGAGAGAATGGGAGAAAGAAATTGGAGCAAGTGAGTACATACAAAACTTCTAGGAGATTTGTTGGAAAAGGACAGTGATAACAGAGACAGAAGTTAGAAGTGGGAGCGTGGTTAAAACAAAGTTTTTAAGATGAGAGAAACAATGACACGTGTATGCTGTTGAGAAAGTTTCAGAAAAGAGAGGAAACATGAATAGAGAGGCAGAGGCAGGGGAGAACTCCTTAAACTAGGCTGTTAGTAGGTGAGAGAATACAAGTGTTGAGCAATACAGCAGTCAAGTTAAAAGCAAGTAATAGAACTTGCTCTAGTTTAAGACAAAAGGGGATTTGTTGTTAGTTTCCTTCCAGTTAGGTCTTACCCACGGCCACTCCATGTACAACAGAAGCAAAAGTTGCCTGGTCCCACCAGCCTCATAACTGCTGGCATGCTTGAGTCCATCATTGCCATATACCCTAGAGGGCTCATCTTCCAGCACTATGTCAGACAATATTCTGATGTTATCCATAATGTTTTCATTGGCTAATTTTCTAAAGTAGATTGCCAGGCCTTTCTTCCTAGTCTATTGTAGTCTGGGAGCTAAACTGAATCCTGTTCACCATGGGAGGCCCTGCTACTATTTGATATATTGATAGCATAGCTTCCAGCATCATGGTAACATGCAAGCCACCGCAGTACAATAGACAGACGGATGGGAGGTGGAAAGGGGATTTACAAGAAATATAAGAAAACTCAAAGATCCTCTAGGCAGGACATCAGAATGAACACACAAATTACATTACAGCCTAACTCAGTAGAAGCGAGGATGGCAAGACTTTGTCTCATGCTACTTTGGATATGTTATCAGGAGAAACTAGTCCCTGGAGAAGGACATCATACTGGGTAAAGTAAAGGGTCAGTGAAAAAGAGGAAGACTCACAACAAGATGGACTAACACAGTGGCTGCAAAAAGGGACTCAAATATAGCAACAATTGTGAGAATGGCCCAGGACCAGGCAGCGTATCATTCTGTTGTACGTAGGGTCACTGTGAGTTGGAAAGGACATAAAGGCACCTAACAACATAACTCATTAGATGCCTCACTGCCACTGCTTAATCACTGATGCTGAGAACTGGATGCGGTGGCTTGGAGCCTTGGCCACTACTTCCAGCACGAAGCTGCCTACCTCTGTCACTTCCCTTGTCAGATGGGATTCCGTGCCTTTCTCTGTCCAAGCATGGTCTAACTGGATGAGCTTATGTCCCATATAAATGCAAATAACTGGAAGGAACACAAGAGAGAGTTCAATTGGTCAAGCGCTTGACTGCTAACCAAAGGTCAATGGTTCAAACCTACCAGCCTCTCTGCAGGAGAACAGACCTGGTGATCTGCTCCCTTAAAGATTCCAGCCTAGAAAGCACTATGGGTGCAGTTCTACCTTGTCTTATAGGGTCACTGAGTCGGAATCAACTCAGTAGTGCACAACAACAAATTTATTTATTTATTTATAAAATATATTTATAAATATATATCTTTTCCCCTTAGCTATATAAGGCATAAAATGGAATCAGTACCCACACATGAATGAATAGCAAAACTTAAGTAAAGTTTTACTCGCTGTTCTATGTCAACTGACTTAGGCAATTTTGGTTCAAGGTAAACACACAATGTTAACTACATTTCCAGATATAATGCTTGTGTTTGCTTGCTTCTGTGAATGATGATTTCCATTCCTGGAGCAACTGGAAGAATCTGTATTCATGGAAGATGCTTTGCATCAACTAATTTGTATTTAAAAGAAGATTTTTTAAACATATATACAACCTAAGCAATATCAAATACCTCATAATTTTACTCAGTAATCCCTCAACATAAAATTCCTTATTTAAACTTTATTTCTATTTAAAACCTTCATACCAGCAACGGAATTGATATATTTGCATAATAGAATGTCTCTCTTTGGGATAATAAAATCTTATGTTTTATGTATTCAAAACTTTTAGAAGTCTTCTCTCTTTTTTTTTCTTCCTAACCTAAAATAAAACTCTAATTAGGAAAGAACATACTTTTTGGTAGAATATTTAAAACACAATTTGAACAGGGGATTTATCAAATTCTCAAATAAAATTCTGAAGTGTCAGTATATCATCGTGGGTTCTAATGTAGTTGTTAATGACTCTTGTAATGAAATTCATTCAGCAGCTTCAGTTAACACAAATATTTCTATACAATAGAGAGTGGACATTGTATGATCAAATTACAAGTTAGATATATAAACACACAGGCCCCATTTCATGCTCACACTTTACTTAGCTACTGACCTGAGAAGGGATTAACTACTCAGACAACCAATCTCCACTGAGGAAACCTCTGTGCCCAAAGATAAACCAATATCTTCCCCCTGCCTCCCAAAACCATTAAAATCTAAGTAGTAACTATGGTTACGTCCGTAAGCAGGATCAGTGAAATTCTCTGGGAAAAAGCCTAGAGTAGTAGAGACCAATGTAACTTCCAAAGTGAACCAGGAAAGCCCAAAACAAATGTCAGCCAAACAAGCAACCAAGGTAAGAATTGGACTAGATTGGGGAAATGAATGACACAACATGGCATTTGGAATATGAGAAGTTTTCTAGTGTCAGCTGGTGGAGAAAGGAAATTAGGAAAGACTAGGAGAGCTTGGGATGACTCAGAACTCTCTGAATATTTCAGAATCTACGAAACCATGGAGATAATTTTACCAGGCATCTCTGTTTCTGTCTCAGAATGATACAGGGGCCTCTCTGACCCCAGACTTACACAACTCCATCCCTCATCTTTTACAGACATGTACACACATGCACTTCTCAAAATTTAGCATTTATATTTGTTTTTGGAGATACACACACACAAATGCTTTCAAAGAAATTTAAGGGATCTGGGTGATCAACAGTTAAGGGGTTAGCTATTCTGGTGTAAGAAGTCAATGATTCTTATCAAATTGTTTTTGTTTGTTCATTTTTGCTACTTTTATCAATAATGAAAGTTCAACTAACCACTAGGAAATTTGAAGGATCCTAGGAAATCTAACATGAAAGACTGAAGCCTTTAGAGTCAGAAGCTGCAGCTCATGGTTCCACAAATTCTTATTTGAACAAGTGATTTAATTTCTCTGTGTCTCAGATTTCTGATCTGAAACAGAGGGGACAATAATACCTCCATTAGAGAGTAGAAAGAGATGAGATCGGATCATTGATTAATGATGATTCTCTAGAGAAACCGAAGAAGAGAGAGAGAAGAAAAAGAAGAAGAGGAAGGAAGGAAGGAAGAAAAGGAGAGAGAGAGAGAGAAAGAAAAAATGGATGGAGACTAATTTTAGGGGATTAACTCACATGATTGTAGAGACTAACCAATCCAAAATC
>NW_004444188.1:2797965-2799300 GCF_000243295.1 Trichechus manatus latirostris
TTGTCATAGGGCAACATTTGTAGTAACTGTTAAATGAGAAACTATTTTGTTCTGTAAGCCTTCATCTTAAGTGAGAATAACAGCACAATTCGAAGAGCGTATTCAATGTCACTGAACTGTGCATGTAGAAATTTTTGAAATGGTTTATCTTTGGCTATGTGTATTTTCACCAAAAAAGAAAAAAATAAAGGCTGAGAAGTTAGAGGGTTGATATATTGGGGGGTTGTTAACCAATGTCATAAAACAACATGTGTACTTCTGTTTCATGAGAAACTATTTGTTTGTAAGCCTTCACCTGAAGTACAATAAAAAAAAAAAAATAGTTAGAGAAGGTATAAAAATTAAAAAGCTATCATGGTAGATTGATAAAGGAGTAATTGAGAAATTAGGAACCAATCCAAGAATAGAACAATGCTACTGAGAATGCCAGTGTCTGATGAAATGAGGAGCAAATGCCAGAACTAAATCAACACACTGATTTCTTCATCAAGATACTGTTGTTACCAAAAAAGAAAAATCAGCTGAACTAAACAGAGTTGATTTACATCTGGCAAGTCAATGTCTCCTCATGGACTGGTGGCAAAAAGTTTGCAGATAAGCAGTTGATCCTCAGGCCACACTAAGTATCAGGGCCATAGAGGACAGAAGAATAGAGAATTTTATGAAAGGAAAAACTGTTAACCATGTAAAATGCTGCATAATTCAGGCAAGATGAGGATTACTAAAATTTTACCTTACTTGGTAGACCATGCCCGGCAATATTTGAAAGAACCTTGTGCAGAGAGAAGTGATGTAAGAGGTCGGCTACTGAGACAAATATAAAAAGGACCAGGTGATATTCATCACTGTATCTTTATCTTCTTACATGATGCTTTGTGGCTGGTAAACATTAATCAGCTGGCAAGTATTAGTTGAGTGTAGTTAGTAAAGAAATGAGTGGGTAGTAAATGAGGACAATAACAATATTATATATTGAGGTCCATGGCAGAGAATAGAAGGAAAGAATACCCCAAGGCCAGAATGCTTGAAGTTCTATTGATAATAATCATTTCCCAGTATAGAAGTAACAGAGGAAGTGGTTGTAAATTGATATTTGAAGTTGGAAAAGGAGTGAGAGAGGAAGAAAACAGTGCTGGTTAAAAAAGAGGATGAAGATGGAGAGCTGGAAAGATGGAAAGAGATAATTAAGAGACCATTATTATCTGCATCTGCCATTTGCTAAGCTACCCAAAGGAGATTGAAAACAATTGGCCAACTATGATACTATATTCCCAAAATACTATGATACTTTTTAAATGCAATAGTATATTAATTATAATTAGTATAACTTTGTCA
>NW_004444188.1:2799991-2809263 GCF_000243295.1 Trichechus manatus latirostris
TAGTAAAAGAGGGGGGAGAAAAAAAGAAAAAACAATGTTCACTGCAAATAAGAGACACTACCTTACTGAATATACTAGTTTGTCCCTAAGGCCAATGTTGTCCAATAAAACTTTCTGTGATGGTGGCTATGTTCTATATCTGTACCATCCAATACAGCAGGACACTAGCCATGTAGCTATTAAACACTTGAAATGTGGCTGGTGTGACTATAGAATGGGAGTTTAATTTTATTTAATTCTAATTAATTTAAATATAAATAGTTATACTTGCTAGTGGTAACTATTGGATAGAGGAGCCCTAATTTTAGAAAAAGATGAGCAGAGTTTAGCTTGATCATCTTGATTGTAATCCTGCCATTCCATATTCTCTCAGTTAGAAATGAGAAACCACCTATGAAGAATACCTGTAGTGCATAAGAGCACAATGCTAGAGGTAACTCTATAACTGCCTCAGTTGAGCTCACACGACTCAAGCCTTAATATTATTCAGTCATGTGGAGAAACCACTGTGCTTTTGTCCTAAACACTCCTTGGAGACTCTATGGGGCAGTTATACTTTGTCCTATAGGGTCGCTATGAGTAGGAATCGACTTGATGGCAACAAGATTGTTTTTTGTTTTTTTAATTTTATTCTTAGTATGTAGAAAGTTTAGATAGAGGGAGTTCAGCAAAGTCAAAGAATAAAAGATAGAGGGACATAGGTGTGGTAATAAGTTTAAAATAAATGCTAAGTTTTATGTAGTGATAACAAGTTTTCAGGTTACTTACTTAGTTTTGTTTTTTGCAAACATATTTCTGTATTCTTATTGGACCTCATAATCTGTGCTTTAATAAACAGCATATGATCAACATGTAGTAATATTTTTCACAGACTATAAATGCCTATTTTCCTGGCCCCTTTAAGCAGATAGTATCCACATGGAGATTTCACGTGGTTATCCTGCATGCTGTTAGTTAGTGACTTCAATTTTCTTATTACGAATGATAAAATTGTACATCTTATTCTTATTTTTCTTTATAAAATGATGCTCTGGGCCAAATTCATCCTTTGCTACCCTATTTAAATTGTGTGCATGTGTGTGTGTGTACGGGGTTTTTAGTCAACTCTTATGTAAATGGAGCGTCAATTAAATTAGGAGTGCTTGGGAAAAATTAAAGAAAAAAAACCTCTGAGCTGTAAGGTTTCAAATAATACATAAATAATATTTTAACTGATGCATATGTTTTTAAAGAAGCTGATTCGTACTTTGGTAAATCTTATGTCCAAATACTTTTCCAAATATTTTAAACAGGATAGTTCTTACCACGGCTTTGAATGGGTTCAAACCAGTTTGGTAATGGCTGATGAAGCAAAGCAGGAACAGACCCAAATTTTTAAAATTTGGGTGACCTGGAACCATAACCAGAAAGGGAAAAATTATGGGTAGAAGCCCTGGAATGGGAGACTTGGAAGAGGCGTAGTGAGCCCTTTCAGGATCCTGATGCTTGAGACTGGATTACTGCCAGGACTGAGGAGGAGGACATACATTCAAAGCAGCGTAGTTGACTGCCATCTTTGAGTGGGGCACCACTGTTTCCAACTCTGCACCAAAGCCAGTGGGCAAGAGATTTGGTTGCTATGCAACAGTATGCTGTCCTTGGTCTGTAAGAAGTAGGTTAAGTTGCTAGAAGGGCTGTAATTTTCCCTGTTCTGGTTATGGTTCTGGTTCCCCCAAATCTTAAAAATTCAAGTCTATTCCAGTGTTGCATCCTTGGACATGATTGAACTGGGAAGAAAGAATTCCAAACTCTAGTTCCTACCCTTTCAGAAGCCCAGGAAGTGGGATGAAGAAGAGCAGACCAGTATTCAATAGAAAGTTTTACAGTAGGCCCAGAGGGCACCTGCACACCTTCAGGCCTGTCCACTACCTGAAGCTGATTATCATGAAGTTCAAGGGCGTGCAGTCCACTCATCTAGAAATTCCTCTTGATCACTGCCTTTTCAGCAGAGTTCTGCTCTTCTTTTTCAATCACTTCTCATCTCCACAGAAATAGAGATCAAGCATGACTTCTAGTGCACGTCAGGAAAAAAAGATGCTATGAAAACATGTGACTTCTTGAACCAGTATGCACCACACAGACCCACTGAATGAGCCCCCTTGTTGTTGCATGGGAGGGCACAGGCTATTTAAATAAAGGGAGTTGGGGTTACAAAGAGCAATGTTGGGCAGATTAACTAATATAAGCTGTTCCTCTAAGAAGCTGCTGATCAGACCCTGGGCCAGTGACCACCAAAAAATGGGGCTCCGAAAAAGGTGCCTGATCTGGTGGATATAGGTTCCCAGAGTAAAGTGTCCAGCAATAGGTGTGGTTCCAAAAGCAGCAGCAAATTTCAGAACAGCACAGTGTCCCTGGAGAATGATACAATAGCATCAGGGGTTATTCAATGACAACAACCCTCAGAAGTTTCTATCTGTTCCTCTTTGGATTTTTGATACAGACATCCTCACTTTTTCCTTTTGTGGAGATATTGATCGATGCCACCCAACTGAGTTCTTTCAGGAGGAATTTGAAGATATTCTTTCTTCTACATCTCTAAAGTTCCAAAATTTGTGAAATTTCTTCTAAATTATAATAAGAACTGAGGCAGTACTATATAAGCCCATCTTTTGGAGGTATAGAAAGTCTGGTGCTTTTCCTTAAAAGTCAGTGGAATCTGGCATTGAAAGGTAAGGATCACAATAATAAATTTAAATTTTCAAGATCCTAGAAATAACCAGGTTTATAAATTAATAAGGGAAATGGAATTGGCAAAAAAAGAAAACATCTTATTTAACATCATCCATTATCTTACAGGATAGCAATAAAGTGTTGTGTTAATAGCATTCTAGAACCAGACTGCTCAGGTTCAGGATCAACTTTCAGGCTCCACCATGTACTAGCACTGCTAGGCTCTGGGTATGACTTAATTCATAGAAACCTCTATAAAAAGAGAATGATAATACGAGGGCCTAATTCATAGGATTAGGGTAATTACTAAATGAGTCAAGAAATGGAAACACTTAAAAAACACCTGGCACGTTAAAAGAAACTCAAAATATTTGCTATTAATGTTATAAACACATTCTACATTAAACAAAACCAATCCTAATCAGCATTTGTTCCAGAGATTAATAAAGAAGTATAGGGGAAAATTACCAACTCCCTGTTCACCTCTGACCCTTATGGATTCTTCACATATGAGTCATTTATCCCTCCTTGAAATCTTCCTAGAAGATGGCATATTCTTTTTTTCCTTAAATCCCTATCTGATTCTTTGAAAATCTTGTAATTTATGGAGTTTTCATTATGTATTAGTCACATTGCAGCTATGGAGTCTCTGATAAGAACTTAGATGTTATATTAACTTTGTGTAAAGCCAAGAATCTTATGCCAGAAGGCCATGAGTTGAATTCACTTGATTTTTTTTCTTTGCTTTGCTTTTCTGCACACTAATCTCATAAGAATGGACATATGCTCCATAACTTGATTTATTAAACTGCATTTTTTTAAAAGGGCATTTCAGTATTAGATGAACACAGACGTAAAGTAGTAAGGGTTTTGATTTTTAAATGTCTTCATTGCATTCAGAAACAGCATAGTAGAGGAAGAGCTGATGGTAAGAGGGAAGGCTGTTTTGGGGAGCAATGAACACATCATACAGGTTTTAGCTTAGAAAAGTTATTTTGAAAGACTTTGTAGAAGGAAAACTCATTTGCAGAAAATCAAGACAATTTCATAGGTTTTATTTTGTGTTCTGTCATTTGAATACAAATGAGAGCAATGGAATTATTTTCGACAGAACTGGAAATGTTAAAACCAAAGTTAGCAACAGTCTGCCGTCTTGGGTTGACAATTTTGAGTAAAATGTCTATGCTGGGTAACCCTCTCTTGACCACACAGATTTCTCAAGAAGTGCAGTGTAGACAAGAGAAAACAGCCAAAGTGATTCTGTGGCTTTAAAATATTAATCAGAACTTTGACATTATTGAAGCATGACAACGTTTTACAAATGGAGAAAGACAAGAAATATTAAATGATTTGCCTCAAGCCTCAGTGCTATTTTATCAATAGAGCTAGAACTAAGTTCTTCTGACACATTAACTTAAAAATTATCTTTCATGAAATTTGCATTTAATTATTTTCAAAATCATTGCAAATTCTTTTATCCCATGAATTTCTCATTCTTGATGCTATATCTTTTTTTCCCCTGCCCCAGAGGCATATCTCAGCTGCCATGAGTACTGTTTGTAGTGCTTTTCTCAGAAGCAGAATAAGGTGGTATATTTTCTGAGTGTTTACATGTCTTTCTCTTCAACATGAATAGCTATCTGTGTATAAATTTCTTTCAGCTTCTGTCTATCAAAAGTCTGTAGGTATTTATTCATGCATTCTGGCTTTAAGTCATTCTGAATATGATTCTTTTGTTGGTATTGAAAGGTTAATTTTTCGTTTTCCCTTTTAATTAAAAATGTTCTCTAGGCCATAGATAGGTGTTAATACCATTGTATTAATTTTTAAGGATACTCTATGAGTCCCTTTAATCTGTGCAAAGCTTTTCATCAGCTCAGGAGAAAAAAAATGTTTTGAGTATGTTTTTGAATGACGCATTTTTTCCAATTGTGCTACTGATCTATCATCATATGATTATTCAATTCCTGTTTTTCTTCACATTCTAGAAGATTCTTACTAAGTTTTCTTTCACATTTTTGATCCCCTTTCTCCTCTTTGCTTGTGTCCTTTGCTGTCATGGATGCAGATTATAAATTTGTTATTCTATTTTAATTTTTCTTTCATTCTTTTCTTATTTCCTTTAAAACTGCTTCTCTCATTCCAATTCCATGTTATCTTCCTATAACTTTCCTAATTTACTGTGATAATGCTTTATTGCATAATTTTTCAGGATAACAGGTATATATCTTCTCAAATTTTCTTCTGTTTCCTTTAACAAATTCTTTTCAATGATATGTTCTTCAGAAAGATGTTCTTTGATGGAAACACCCGGACAATGCTTGTTATACCTTTCCCTTCACTATCATTTCAAAGGCCTAGTGAAGTTTTTATTTTTTGTGTACTCATTCTGGAATGCCATGAGACTTATTTAGCATTTAGCAGCGTGCAGGCTACTGCAGTAAACTTACCTGTCTTTATTGTTTATGTGAATATGGGAAGCCTCCCCTCCTCAGCTAGATTTCCAAATGTAAAGCTCTTACACTTGTCATCCATTCATCTCAGTAACCATTAGCTATTCTCTGGCTAGAATTTTTCAGCTCTCTAACTTATCCTTTAGAGGCAAATGTAGGTTCTCATCATCTAGTATTTAAGCTCCTGGTGTTCTTATTTCCACCCCCAATTATAATGCTTTCATTTAGATCCCTAAACATCATAGAATAGTGTATCTACATTCATCCCCTTATTCTTTTTGATTTGTGTTAATAACTGAGAGTTGTAATTTTTTTTAGGGGGAGATTTAAGCTTCACCTCATTTTTCCCCGTTTATGTATGTGTTCAATCATTTATATTACCATGGGCTCTGTATGTTTATTTTATACGTTGGGTTTCATTTTAATACTACACTTTTTGTTTTGTTGCTTAAATTGTTCTAGCTTTGTCAATTGAGAGTTCCTTCCTACAGGCTCCTAGGTCCCTTTGATATGACACCGTTTTCTTTTTTTCAGCGCTCTCTTACTTCCTGGCTGTAATATACTCCAGGATCATCTTGTATACTTCCCCCCTCAGCCCTGGAATCAACTATTTCTCCAAGGATCCCTGGTTCTTTTTCTTAGAGGATGATATTTAGAAAACAAGACATGGGTGCTGATATTTTATGCATGATATTTTATTTTTTAAAAACCCTATGATAATGGACCGATGGTTACTTTCAGGAATATCTGAAATTCAAGTGAGTTCATACTCTTAATTTGATTTACTGTTTTGAAAAGTAATAGTATGTCTTCACAGAGCAAAAACAATGAGAGGAATAATATATTCTCATTTAACATGTTCCAACAGAATTTGGTATTTTATTGTTCCACCTAATTTAGTTTTTAACATTTCCTAATAAGAGGATTTATTTATACAAAATAATGAATTTAAAATGTTTATGCAAAGCAATCCATGAGGATATAAATTTTTACTTTAAAAACTTAAACCCACAGATTATGTATTTTTTATTTATGAAACGTATGCCTTTAAAGTAACTGTCTTGCTCTGATTTTTAAATAAAAGATCAGAAATAGAAACTTTGAACTGGTACAAAAAAAGTTGTGTTTTTTTTTCTTTGATTTTTGATGTTTTTATTCTTGTCATTTATAGCTTGCTAACTATCATGAAAATAGTACAGTTAAGCACTGTTGCTATCTCTTATAAACCTATAGCAAAATTATTTATATAGTTAGACAATAAACCATAGGCTATAGAGAGGAGAATTAAAGTGGAATCAGTAGAGAAAAAAAAATATTTTCATGTGATCTTTAGAAATATACATGGAGTGATATTCTAAAGAAAACCCTATTATGTTGGAACTTGGATACCAAAAAAAAAAAAAAAAATCAAACCCACCACTAATTAGTTGATTTCGACTCATAGCAACCCCATAGGACAGAGTAGAACTGCCCCATCAGGTTTCCAAGGCCTAGATCTTTACAGAGACAGACTGCCACATCTTTCTTCTTCGGAGCAGCTGGTGGATTCGAACTGCTGACCTTCTGGTTAGCAGCTGAGCAGATTAACCATTGTGCCGCCTGAGCTCTGGAACTTGGATATAAGGGCTCAATTCTAATCCCTCAAGTAGCTATATGTGTAACTGTGGTGGACCGGTTACTTAATAGACCTGTACAGAAGCTTGTTTGTTTGTTTTTAATTTTTATTAACAACTGAAGAGGATTTCCTACTCACTTCCTTGCATTCTTGCAATATCAAGTAAGATGCTGCAGGTGAGGGCTATTTTTAAATTGGAATACACTATGCAAATGTAAATCAGTTTTGTTATTCTTAATGAATATGCATAATGACGTTGTAAATACCCATTGCCATTCAGTGGATTCTGACTCTTAGAGACTCTATAGGACAAAGTAGAACTGCCCCATAGGGTTTCCAAGGAACAGCTGGTGTATTTGATCTCCTGACTTTTTGTTCAGCAGCCAAGCTCCTAAGCACTTGGCCACCAGACTCCATTGTAAATAGGAACTGGAATTCTTGGACTGAAGAAGGAGTAGATAATGATGTGATTTTAATGGTATGTCTGTGAAATTTACAGCTTATCTTTACAATCTTAGTTGCTAGCATGGTAGGGCATCAATCCCAATCAGTAAAGGTGAAGAACCTCAAAAATATAATTCTTTTCTTTCTGTTTCTACCTCTGTTACATGTTCGGCATGATCTACTTTATTGGCCTTTGAACCAGTCAACTTCTCTTTGTACTCTAACCAATTAGCCTAAAGAGTACTGTGGGAATTATCATTCTAAAGCCCACTATAATTAGGAAAAGCCAATGACTCCAATTGCAATCAAAAAGTCTTTGCAATATAATGTTGAAAGGCCCAACGTCTATTTTCCAGTATTTTTTCACAAAAAAGTTATACCTCAACTAAAATTGATCACTACTTCTTTTTTTGATGAACATAAAATTATTTTTGCTGCTTGTGCTTAAGAATGATAAGTAGTATTTGTCATGTGTGAGCAGCAAGTGTTTATTTACCTCTTGGTAGATAACATTAAGTTGGCAATTGTACATGAAAGAAAAGGAAGTATGTATTTTCAAATTGCTACACTTGTGTTCAGCAGAGGAGAATTAGTCATAGGGAAAAAAGATCATAGATAATCATAGATAAATTATTGAGTAGGTTAGCAAGCAGATTGAGAATTTAGACAAAATGATTGCTGAGAGGGGATAGGAAGTTTGGAGAGCAAGTAGGACTTGAGATGGCTCTTAATTGATAACAGGAATATATTGATTTATAATCAGCATACAAGTGAGCATTCTAATTTTGAAGAAAAATTGGAACATATATGATGGGCCAAAATTTTGTGGTGATGAATACCTAACATTCTTCATTTATTCATTGCTTTATTTATCCATTAATTCAACAAATATTTATTGAGCACGTACTATGTGCCAGGCACTTTTCCTGTCACTAGGTATAAAACAAAGAAAAAAACAGAGACCCTGCTCTCAAAGAGCATACGTTTTTGTGGGGGAAGATTGATCAAAATAAAATATGTGTGTATGTGTACTGGTAGAAAGTGGCATCAGGATTGGAGGAAGACTCATTAACAACCTGTGATATGCAGATGACACAACCTTGCTTGCTGAAAGTAAAACTGGCTTGAAGTATTTACTGAAAAGGATCAAAGACCATAGCCTTCAATATGGATTGCACCTCAGCATAAGAAAAAATATCCTTACAACTAGACCAATAAGCAACATCATGATAAATGGAGAAAAGATAGACGTTGTCAAGGATTTCATTTTACTTGGATCAGCAATCAACACCCACAGTAGCAGCAGTCAAGATATTCAAACGATGTATTGCATTGGGCAAATCTGCTGCAAAAGACCTTTTAAAGTGTTGAAAAGCAAAGATGTCACTTTGAAGACTAAGGTGCGCCTGATATTTTCAATTGCCTCGTATGTATGTAAAAGCTGGACAATGAATAAGGAAGACAGAAGAAGAATTGATGCATTTGAATTATGTATGGTGTTGGCTAAGAATATTGAATATACCATGGACTGCCAGAAAAACAAACAAGTCTGTCTTGGAAGAAGTACTGAACGCTCCTTGGAAGTGAGGATGGCAAGATTTTGTCTCATGTACTTTGAACATGTTATCAGGAGGGACCAGTCCCTGGAGAAGGACATCTTGCTCGTAAGGTACAAGGTCAGCAAAAATAAGGAAAACCCTTGATGAGATGAATTGACACAGTGGCTGCAACAATAGGGTCAAACATAGCAAAAGACTGTGAGGATGGCGCAGTACCGGGCAATGTTCTTTCTGTTGTACACAGATAGGGTTGCTATGAGTCAGAATTGACTCGATGGTACCTAACATTAACAATCGTGGTAAGTGTGTGTGTGTGTGTAATTTGTAAAGTGGTGGTAAATGCTATGAAGATAAAAAATCCAAGGATGTTGATGGAGAGTGTTAGGAAGGATGCTGGTAGGTGTTTTCTACAAGCAGATCAGGGAAAGCCTCCCTGGTGAGTGCATGTTTGAGAAAGATTATGGAGGTAGGAGTCAGAACTGACTTGACAGC
>NW_004444188.1:2809408-2811130 GCF_000243295.1 Trichechus manatus latirostris
AAGGGAAATAAGAGTTAGGAGATAAAGCCAGAGAAGTGGCTGTGAACATAACTATCGAGGGCCTGGAAGGCCGTTGGAGGGACTTTGGATACTATTCTGGGTAAAACAGGATATTATTAAATGACTTTGAGCAGAAAAGTAACATGATCTGGCCTGGGTTTAAATCAATCACTCTGGCTCCTGTTGAAAATAAACCTGAGGAGGGACAATGTAGGAAGAGAGCAATAATCAGGTTGAGGGGACTAGGGTAGCACGAGGGTGATAGCAGCAGAGATAGAGAGCCATACCCTTTAGTGGTTCCTTCTGCTTTTGGGATAGAGCCAGTCTCCTTCAGTTGGCCTAAAATTATGCGTGGTCTGATCCCTACTTATATCAATAACCACATGGCGTCTGCTCTTCTTCCTATTCCTTTCACTCTCCATACCGTGCTTTTTTCAGTGTCATCTTTAAACACAAGATTTTTGTATGTATGATCTTCACAGCCATAAATACTCTTTCTATCTTTACTCATCCAATTAAAAACATTCTTATCTTTTAAGTGTTCTCTCCCATCTCATTGACTGAGTCAAATTCCCATAATATAGACTTTTGTAGCATATTCTATTTATACTTCAAAGAAGTTGTCATGATTGCAATGTTGCACCTATTTATGTGACTCTATTATGTGTCCACTCAGCTAGATTGTGAGCACCATGAGGGAAGGAACCATCTGGCATTTTGCTCACTGTTAACTAACTTAATGCCTAACATAGTGCCTATGTTGTTGAGGATAAATGAATGAATGAATGAGTGAATTGCAAGTAGATACCATAACCAGGGACTCATGCAAAAAGATCTATATTTGGTATAAAATTAATATATTAATATTGATTTTTTATTAATATTTATTTTTTAAATGGAAGTAATTTAGTTTCTTCATGTAGAAAATTCAAGGGTTGGAATAATTGATTATAATTTTTCCACCGGCTTTAAAATTTAAGACAAATAAGTATCATCACTGACAACATTAATTTCCTCTTTTGATTATGGAATAAATATTTGCATAATTCTAAGAAATTGACTAATTGCAGCATTTTGTTTTAATTAAGAAGTATTAGTAGTTTCTGTTTCTAAGAGAGGATGAAAAAAATATAAGTATGCACAATAGAAGTAGAGTAGGTTACCCATTAAAATAAACACAAATTATATAGAACAAATTAAGATAAGAAAGCTTTAGGGAATATGGGTCTCATGAGAATTTTCCACGGCTCTACCTATAGGTGGAAACCCTGATGGCATAGTGGTTAAGAGCTACGGCTGCTAACCAAAAGGTCGGCAGTTCAAATCCACCAGGTGCTTCTTGGAAACCCTACGGGGCAGTTCTACCCTGTTCTATAGGGTCGCTATGAGTCAGAATAAACTTGATGGCAGTGGGTTTGGTTTGGTTTGGTTTGGTTGGTTTTCTACCACAGGTAGAGGGAGTGGTGCCTCCCTCTGGTGACCTCAGGAATATGTGCTCAGGGACCAGAATTTAGCGACCCAAAACAGTTATTAATGGATGGAGCCTAGATAATATCCAGAAGTCAAATAGGTTTCTGAAAAGTTGTCCCAAATTAGAGACTAGAGCACCCCCTGGTTTATTTAACACTCAGTTAGGAGGTGGGTTTATGAGCTCAACATATGCCCATTTTTAGAACAGAAGAGAAGGCCCATCAAGTTATCACTGAGCATATAGGAATCACC
>NW_004444188.1:2815286-2816223 GCF_000243295.1 Trichechus manatus latirostris
TATAAAAAGACTTATACACCATGACCAAGTGGAATTCATTCCAAGTAAGTAAGTTTGATTCAACAACCTAAAATCAATCAGCATAACCCACCATATGAACAGGTTTAAGAAGATATCTATGATCACATCAGCTGATGCACAAAAAGCAGCTAATGGAATTCAACCTATATAAATGATTAAAAACTCCCAACAAAGTGGAAATAGAGGGGAACTTTCTCAGCTATATAAAGAGCATCTATAGCAAACAAACACCTACAGCTAACATCACACTTAATAGTAAATTACTGAATGTGTTGACTCTAAGATTGGGAATAAGGCAAGCCTGTTAGTATCATACCAGTGCTGTAACAAATTAACATGAACTTAATGGCTTAAGATAACACAAAGTTATTAACTTACAGTTTTGCAAGTCAGAAGTCTGAAATTTGTTTTACTGGGCTAAAATCAAGGGGTCAGCAGAGCTGGTTCCTTCTGGAAGCCTAGGGAAGAATCTCTTCCTTACTTCGTCCAACTTCCACAGGTCACATCACCTGTACTCCTTGGTCCAAGTCGCCTTCCTCCATCTTCAAAGCTAGCAATGGCTAGTAGAGTCTCCCTCATGCTTCCTCACTTTGGCACTCCTTTTCTGTACTCAAATCCCTCTCTGTCTCCCTCTCATGAAAATACTTGTAATTACATTGGGCCCATACAGAAAATTCAAGATAATCTCTCCATCTCGTGATTCTAAAGTTAAACACTTCTGTGAAGTCACTTTTATCAACCAAGTTAATATATACAGAGGTTCCAAGGATTTCAACATCAACATCTTTAGAGTACCACTATTCAGCCTACTACAGCAAGAATGCCTGCTCTCACCATTCTTATTCAATATACTACTGGGATTTCCAATTACTGAGATAAGACAATTAAAAAAAAAAAAATACAGAGAGGAGTTCCG
>NW_004444189.1:0-1655 GCF_000243295.1 Trichechus manatus latirostris
TCACACTTGATTGACATTTTGGCTAAATGTAGAATACTTGCTTGGAAATTATTCCATTAGAATTTCAATGAGATTCCTTCATTGTTGCCTTTTTTTCCATTGTTTCTGTTAAAATATTTCTATTTCCAGTGTTCTGAAATTTCATGATGAAGCAAAAAATAGACTAAAGTGTTTTAATCTTTATTTTCATTGAGTGAACTTTTTCAATCTGGAAATTTGTGTCCTTTCATTCTTTTTTTGTTTACAACAGCTGTATTGAGATACAGTGAACATATTATATGCACAGTTGTGCAGTCATCACTGCTATCTAATTTTAGCCCATGTTTATCACCCCTAAATGAAGCCCATAACCGTTAGCAGTCACTCACTCATTCCTTCTCCCCCCGAGCCCTTGGCAACCACTAATCTACTTCCTGCCTCAATAGACTTGTCTATTCTGGACATTTTATATAAATGGAATTATACTATGTGGCCTTTTCTGACTAACTTCTTTCATCTAACATATTTTCAAGGCTCATCAATGATGTAGCATATATCAATACTTCATTCCCTTTTATTGCCTATAAATATTACATTGTGTGTGTATATATATATATGTATATACATATATATACACACACACACACACACACACACACACACTACATTTTATTCATGTATTCATTAGTTGATGGACATTTGAATTGTTTCCACTTTTTGCCTATTATAAATAATGGTGATTCATGGCTTTCTGCTTGTGCTTAAGCGGTGTGCTAGCAAGTTAATTAGAAGCTCCAGGGGTGGGTAGCTTGTTGATCATGAGTTTTACTGTATAATCAATAGACCAAGCATTTTGCTGAGAAACCCTTGGTATCATTATTCATCTTCCCTGCAGGGCTGTCAGATTCCCATAGAAAATTCTTCTAAACTTTTGACTGGAGGATAGAGGCCTTGTTGCCCATATTCTGGAAGCTGAGTCACTTAATCCTCCTGTCTCAGGATGATACCCATGCCTATAACTGGGTGGGTTCCACAGTAGAGATAACCTCTGTTTTACCCTCTCTGAAGTGAGGACAGGTAATTATTTGTATTAACAGAATGCATGAGTGGCTCTAGGGATTAAATTGCTATTTAAAAACTTTCAGCCAATCCTCTGTAATTTAGATTCCATATGTAGAACTTCTGTTCATTCCCTCTTTCTGGTACCACCAATCCCTAAGCCTTTTAGTTGTTCTGTGGTATAAACAGGGCTTCTCCACTGCCAGTTAGGTATTTAGTTAGTTTGTTTGTTTGTGTTTTGCTATGTTAAACTTCTACCATCTTTTTGTAGCTTCCAAATTTAGTGGGTGGGGGTTCAAGAGAGTACAAAGTAGATGCATAAATTCAGTTTGCCATCTTTACCTTGGAATCTCATCCATTCTTAGTCAGTTTAAATATGAATAAATGCTTGAGCTTTTCATTGTGCAAACCACTGTGTAATTAGTTAATTTTTTCACATTACTAGTTGTGAAGCATATAAATGTTTGCTTTTATCAGTTGTCAGATTTTATCAAATGTGGCAGGGCTAGTGGAGTGAAGATACTTGAAATAACTGTTATTAGATTATTGTCCAGTCAGTAAAATTTTAGGCATATAAGCAGTGTTGAAAGTGTGAATGTACTTTTATTAGAATGTCC
>NW_004444189.1:3840-4804 GCF_000243295.1 Trichechus manatus latirostris
TATATATATATGTATGCATTTAGTATTCTTACTATATTATCATTCTGTTGTACATAGGGTGGCTATGAGTGAGAACTGACTCAACAGAACCTAACAATAATTATATTATCAGTGAAGAAAATTTGAGTATGATTTGCCTGATGTAAAAGACTGATTGCTGTTTTCAAATATTTGGGTCCCACTCCCTACAAGATTATACCTCTTTCACCTGTTGAACTTGGGTGTGACCATGTGACATGCTTTGGCCTATGAATTGTGAACAAGAGTGATGTGCTATTCTTTCATGTGGAAGCAACCACTGTGATTTTTTGTTTAAATTGCAGCATAACCTGGCCTGTACTGACTGATATATACCAAATCACTTAATATTCAGCCACCCCTGAGAGATCCAGCACTACCATCTGTTATATTTGAAGACTTCTTTTATGATTCATACTTGCGTATTTATTGTATGTGTATATGTATGTTTATTCATGCACATGCTATACTTGTGTAGTACATATGCATCTTTTTAACCTTTTTTTGTTACTTAAGTTAATACTACCGTCTTTCCATATCAATAAGTATCACTGTGTATCAGTGTTGATCCACATTTTAAAATTCATGTATCCTTTTTATTAACATAAAATCCTACGTTCTTCCATAATAGCATTTTAAATAAAACAAATTCAAATAATGATGATTTTTACAAGTTTTATTAAGTAATTGATTCTGTTTTTTTAACATTTAAAAAGCATGATCATGTTTTACCAGTATGGACACCAAATAGGCTTTTATCACAAGCTTTTGTATCACAGTTAGTGTCCAGGATGGAACACAAGTGTGTTCAACTATCATGTCAGGCATGGTTTTTGCTGTATTTTTCTTGATAGACATTATGACAGCCAGCTTCATATGTTGATTATAACTACATGCCAAACCTACTAATTTATTTTGAAGTAAATACTGAGATATTTTACAAAAA
>NW_004444189.1:11139-12538 GCF_000243295.1 Trichechus manatus latirostris
TGTAAAGCTTAGCAGGAAAAATGCAATTTCAAAGTCACTATAAACTGGTGGACTTGATATAAGAACAGTTTGAATCTAACTCCTCAGTAATTTGATGCTTTAGTTCTTACAGCAATTTAGACTGATTAATACGGAGATTTTATGTAGATGAAGGTGGTATTGATTACTGTAGAAGACAGGAGGGCTCTATTTCTATGTTTTCTTCATTTACTTCTAGCAGTAACTATTCTCCAATGAATTACATGAGTGTAATGAGCTACACTTGAAATAGATTATCACCTAAAATGAGTTCTACCAAAGTTCATAACATTTGGATACCCTTCAAGAGTGCTTTAGAATGCGTGTGGGGTGTGTGATGTCTTCCAGACATGGGACAGTGGTAACAAAGGCGATGTTAGTAGTAGAGAGTGGTAAAAGTTACTTCAGCCTCCTTTGCTGCCTTGGTCATACAAACACTTACCATCATTGTCCTTAATTTTGGTAGCACATAAGGTACTACTGACAAGAAGGAATCATTGCCTTTGTCCTTCAGAAATTTGAAATTTTCTTGAGTTCTGACATCTTAATCAGTTATTGTCTTTTACCATCAAGAGTATATATGAAGGTTCTTTATAGGGGGTCACTTACCTGGAGGAGATTGGGGTGTCTAGAATCAAACTGGGATGAAGACTGAAAAACCCACCAAACTTGTTGCTGTTGAGTGGGTTCCAACTCCCAGCGACCCCATGTGTATCAGAGTAGAACTGTGCTCTGTAGGATTTTCAGTGGCTGGTGTTTCAGAACCAGATCATCAGACCTTTCATCTGAGGCACCTCTAGGTGAGCTGGAACTTCTAGGGGGTTCCTTAATCTGATTTCAAAGACTAGTCAGAGAAAGGAGGATTTTTTATTACTATGATTCTAACTCACATATATTATCTACTAGCTCGT
The DNA here is from genome assembly GCF_000243295.1 of Trichechus manatus latirostris. Taxonomy (NCBI): domain Eukaryota; kingdom Metazoa; phylum Chordata; class Mammalia; order Sirenia; family Trichechidae; genus Trichechus; species Trichechus manatus. The sequence goes on from NW_004444189.1 coordinate 12,069, forward strand.
AACCTATTCCATCTTATTTTAAATCACGTTTCCGCTTAAATTTTGGCTTTATACATCAGGTTTTCTTTAATTTCAAAATAATAGCATAGAACGAACACATATGTCTTGGGAAGAAGTATAGCTAGAATGTTCCTTAGAAGCGAGGATGACAAGACTTCATCTCACATGCTTTGGACATGTTATCAGGAAGAACCAGTCCCTTGAGTGGCTTGGCAAAGCAGAGGGTCAGCGAAAAAAGAGGAAGACCCTCAGTGAGATGCATTGACACAGTGGCTACAACAATGAGCTCAAACATAGCAATGATTGTGAAGATAGCACAAGACCAGATGACGTTTCATTCTGTTACACATAGGGTCGCTATGACTCAGAATCACCTCGACAGCACCTAACACCAACGTTTAAAAATAAAATAAGCCTACCTACTAACAATACAGAAATTGAGAATTAGTTTTGTTATCTTCTATAATTTT
>NW_004444189.1:13215-41846 GCF_000243295.1 Trichechus manatus latirostris
GACTCATGGCGACCCCATGTGTGTCAGAGTAGAACTGTGCTCCACAGGTTTATAGTGACTGATATTTCAGAAGTAGATTGCCAGGCCTTTCTTCCAGGGCACCTTTGGGTGGACTTGAACCTCTCACCCTTCTATTAGTAGCCAAGAGTGTTAACCATTTGCACCACCTGTGGCACCAATGGGTTTAGATGGAGGGATCTTACATTTCTCCAGATACAAGATCGAGTTCATAAAGGATGAAGGATGGAGAGGTGAATGTCAGAGTCCAGCTTGTTTCTCATCTGTTTCTTCTGCTAGCCTTTCTCTCTTCGTCCTCTCTTAAAGGACTGTTTTCCATTCAGGCCTGTTTTAAAAATGCCATTATATTCATAATTTGTGTTTGTTATCTTTTGTGTCTTTCCTTTTAAGTGTCATTGCTATGAGCTAATACTAGTCTAGTAGTTCTCAGGTCTACATGTGATTGAAATTAACTCAGACTCTACTGTTCTGAAAGTGCTTATGAGTAAAAACTCTTTGATTTTCTATGATCTTTCCATATCCTGCCTTTTTACAAAGGGAGATTTTTCTCCTGCTTTCTAAATTGATCCATCCACAGAGAAATCAAATCAACATGGGGAAACCCAAATTATAAACCTGGCAAACTCTTTTATTTTATTTTTGTACAAGTTGTGCTGGCTTTCCCAGTTGGCAAACTCTTTTATAGAGAACATTTAGCCTCCAGGAGGTTATGATTTCAGATATTGTTAGCTGCCATTGAGTCAGCCCCGACGCATAACAACCCCATATGTAACAGAACCGAATGCTGCCCTGGCCTGGGCCATCCCCATGAGTTGTTGTAGTTTGGACTGTTGTGATCCACAGGGTTTTCAATGGCTGATTTGTTGGAAGTAGACCTCCAGACCTTTCTTCCTATGATTTCAGATACGTTCTTCAAATTTTTCCCTTACGAACTCCCCTGCACCTATGTAAATAACCAAATAAAAGCTACTTGCTGGGTAGTCAGTAATAAAGAGGGAACCTGATTTTGAGAGGAATATAGAGTATAGGGATTAAGCCTTTTGGGCCCCTTTCTGCTTTCAGTTCCATCTTTGGCTTGATCTGTAACTCTAGCCACACTTGATAGCTTCATTTAAAACCACCCACTCCATGGAAGATAGATGTGCTGTTCTTAGGTATTTGGGTACAAAGCTGTCAGACACAAATGATTCTAATGGCTTTACCCTGAAGAACAGCAGTAGTGATGGAGTGAAAAAGAGGGGCGGTATGGGAAGCTGAGGTGAGGTGTAATGTAGTGGGGAAAGAGGAGATGTAAACCTGAACCATGATGGAGATTAGAGGGGAAACAACGGTTTTATTTGATGTATGGTCATCTGGTATCCAGTGTATAGGTGCTCCTTCTGGTATTAGAGCAAGAAATAGCTGGAGATGAAGCCAGATGGACCTGAGATTTTCGGTGTCTCAGCAGAGGAGAATGATCTGTTGGTCATGTGGCTTAGGGGCCTTCTGTTCAGAACTTAAATACCCAGGATTACTTTAAAAAAAGGCAGTGACTAAGTAGTGCCTTCGGGCATCATTGTTAAGTTCTGTATTTCTGAACCAGTGTAAATCATAAGGGTCAGGTAATGACTAGAACTAAGGAGAGAAATCAAAAGGAAGAAGCGATGTAATGAAATCTGGAATTTAGGTACATCTAATGCAGTTCCAGGCATAGTACTGTGCATTAAAAAGAGAGAAAGGAAAGAAACAGCTTTTATCGTAGGTAAAACAGAAGTTTGTGAGAAATGATTCTAGGGGAAAAAGTGTATATAGCTTGTACTACTTCCTGTCCCTTCCTCCATCTGAGATCCTCTAGATTCCTGCCACTGTGCGCCCAGAGCTGTCTGAGGTTAATAGTACATTTGCTAGACATAGTTTCAGTGGTTGTGTGTAGAGTGAGTGCAGTGAAGTATGAATGAGAATGGCTGGGCATGTAGACAGGAAGACCATGTACATAAGTAGAAAATGCCACCCCTAAGAGTTCCAGTTTCCCAATTGTATTTTTCATTCTTGTTTCTTACTGCAGTCCTCCAAGTATCTTTTCCTATTTCTAGCCCTAAACATATCACAGAAAATCACCATCTTCATCAGCATTTTCATCATCACTACCTCATCATCATCTATAGCAAGTACCATGTCCTGGGCAGTGTTCTGAAACCTTTATGGATATTTACTCATTAATTTTTACCATAACCATATGAGATAGGTACTAGGATTATCCTTAGTATACAGGTTAAGATATTGACATACAGAGGTTGCATAACCTGCCCAAACTTATACAGTTAGTGATAACCACGTGTGCATGCATGTGCTCTGTGTGTGTGTGCACACACGTGCATCACATTTTCATGCCATACACCTAAGGAAATGTGGATTTTAAACTCTGAAAGGTTTTGAAACATCTGTATTAAGTTTTTCAAGATTTTATTTCTGGGGAAGAACTCTTGTCTATAAGTCCTGACATTGATGTCGTTGGAAATCATATTCTCAAAAAGACATCATGTGTCACTTGAGGACCAGGAATTTTTTTCCACCTTGATGTTTTCTTTCTTTCTCTCTCGCTCTTTTTTTTTTCTTATAAAAGAAAAACTTGAATATTTTAGCTTTTTTGGAAAAAAAGTAATTTACAAGTATATAAAATTCACAGAATGTAAGCTCCTTGAGAGCAGGGACTTTGTTTTGTTTTTGCATAATCAGCATTTAATAAATATAATACCATAAAAGTTCTTTTATATACCCATCACCATCCCACTCTTTAATTTGTTCATTTGAGAAGATCACATTAATAGATTCATTATGTCAAACTATTCATTCCTAGGATTAACCTTGTTTTGTCTTGGTGTGTTAATCTTTTATAATATACTGCTATTATTTTTAGAATTTATGCATCTATGATCATATGAGAGTTTGGCTTAGTTTTTCCCTCCCTCCCCTTTATCTGGTTTGACATTGCAGCCTTAAAGAGGGAGTGGGAAAATTTTTATCTTTTTCTTTGTCCATAGACTAGCCTGTCTGTTCTTCAATCCTGTTGTTAAGTGCCATCGAATGTGTTTCACAGCATAGCAACCTTACAGGACTGCCCCATAAGGTTTCCAAGGCTGTAATCTTTAAGGGAGCAGATCGCCAGGTCTTTTCTCCTGTAGAGCCACTGAGTGATTCAAACAGCTGACCTTTTGACCTTTTCGGTTAGCACTTAACCGTTTTGCCACCAGGGCTCCTGTACTATAAAATAATTTGAATCTGTTATTTGAAGGTTTGGAGAATTTTCCATTAAAACTGCCTGAACTTGGTGCCTTTTTTAGGTATAGCTCTTCAATTCCTCTCTCTTCCAGAATCTAAAATTTAATAGCATGTTTTCTTAGAAAAAAACATAAATTTCATCTAGGTATCAAATTTATTGGTTTAATGATGTTTATAGGGAGCACTGGTGGCACAATGGTTAAGCACTTAGCTCATAGCCTAAAGGTTGGTGGTTTGAACCCACCTAGTGGCTCTGTGAGAAAGAGACCTGGTGGTCTGCTTCCGTAAAGATTACAGCCAAGAAAAGCCTATGGGGCAGTTCTACTCTACCTCATGGGGTTACTGTCTTATTTTTTCAGGGTCTACGTTTTAAGTTATGCCATTTTATCATTCTTAATGTTGATTACATCTTGGCAAAACCCTTCTCATTGTAAAAAATCAGACTTGCAGAAGATTTGTCTTTTATTGGACTTTGCAAAAAAATGAGTTTTTGTTTTATTGATCAAGCCTATTGTTTTCTATTTAATTAATTTCTATTATTAAGTACGTGAATCCCTTTTACTTTCTGTGAGTTTCTTTGTTGTTTGATATTCTCTAGCTTGAGTTTATTGATTGTTTTATTTATTTTCAGTCATTCTTATGTTCTAGTAAATGCGTTTAAAGCTCTTAATCTTCCTGTGAATAATACTGTGACAACTTGTCATTGCTTTGAAATCTCCTGTTATTATTCATTTTTAGATGATTTAAATTTTCTTTTAGAAGGTTTTAAGATATTTTTTAAACTTTCCTAGAAAATAGATTTTCTGCCTTCCTTGTTCATTTTCTCTTTGCCTCCGTCTTTTTGCTTCTTTCTTCCTTCTTTTCCTTCCTACTTCCCTTGAACTTAAGCCACTCTCAACTGGAAGAAAAATTTTCTATACTACCGAGAAAGTTCTTTCTACTAAGCTGTGATCTGATGCTTTCTTATCATTTAGAATTTTCATTTTATGCTTATTGAAAGAGCTCTGTAAGTTTTAATTCTGGTACCTTTATTTATTTATTTTTATCTTATCTGAAAATTTCAATAAATGGTTTCCAGATGACAGTTATTGCTCATCTTTCCATCTTTCTCCACAGATGGTCCTTAAGTTTTTTGTTGATCAGTCATGCCATCAAAGTAACAAATAAGTTTGCTCAAACATAGCCAATAACAACTGTGTTCCAACTACTGCTCGGCTAATAGTAATTATAAGACATATTCCAGTGTCAGAGAGGAAAAGAATAGTGTGTCTTAGAGTTGATGAAATACAGTATTAATTTTTAATTTCATGCATTTGTGAGAAGGGCATGGAATATGACTTCTGCTCTCTGGAAATTGTTCACATTTTCCTTGTGTCTAATACATTGTCAATTTTGTGAATATGCCATTTGTATTTAAAAAGTATGCATAGCATGAGTTTATTGGGCTCAAATGTAGACATGGTATTTGTATTATTCATATTCTTTATAGCCTTACTTTCTTTTGCCAATTTGATCTGTTGATTTCTGGAAGAAGCTAGCTAAACTCTTCAAGATCCTGTTAATTTGTCAGTTTCTTTTATTTCTATTGATTTTGGCTTTCGATGTGTTATGTTGTTAGGTGCGTAAATGTTTAATTTTCCTTGAATTCTGTTATGTCTAATATTTACATTGGTATATCTGATTCCTTTATATTGGTATTTTCAGTGTAAATAACAAAATAGAAATATGTAATATATAATATCTATATATATTTTTTATTTTCAGACTATGTTTTGTTTGTTTTTTGTTTGTATCTTATAAACAGTGTGTGTTTGATTTTATTTCTTTACCTTTTAACCTATTTGGAGGGTTCATATTTTTAATAAGAATTTTAACTCATCGTGAATATGTGATCATTGAGATGACTGGTCGTGCTTCCTATTTACTGTTGTTTTTGTTGTGTGTGAAGCATTGAAAAAATTAGGTACAGTTCTTGCCTTCATATATCTTATTGTGTAATCGGCAGTATTTTAAATAATACCTTATTTTTGTATATTACTTTATAGGTAAAGAGTACTTTCACATCTACTATCTTATTTGCTGTTCAAAAATATTTTCCAAGGGAGACATTATCTGTATTTGAAATGAAGAGGAAGTCAATAATATGGAGATATGAAATGGCAATTTGGGTTTCAGAACACATTCCTCAGTTTTTTAAATATATGAAATAAAACTTTTATATAGTTACTCAGGAAAAACTCCATGGGACCCATTATAATCATATTTTAGGGTCATATTTATGGAGCCATCCTATATCTAAAACTATTTACATCTATGTTTGTTTAATTTCTTCTTCCCTATGTCTGATGTTCTGTCTGACATTAGAGATTCAGTTAATTTCCGAATCATACATAGTTTCTGCCCTTATGGCGCTTTGACTTTTAGAAGGTAAATACCTTGGATGTGGTTCAAGACAAAGGTAGTTTTGTCCCAGAACATATCTAAGAGCATTTCTTCTGTTCCCTTTTCTCTTCTCACCTTTAAATGGATGGATCACTTCTTTCAGCCTCTACTTTTATCTTACTTAGAAGTAATTTCTTCCTGAGGCTTGCTGAAGTTTCTAGACCACATTAGGTTCCCTTGCTATATATTTGAACATTATCCAGTACAGTCTTAAAATAATATACAACCTACTCTGCTGATAATATTGAAGTGTCTGTTTTCTGTTGCATCTGCTCCATTCAGTTCTGTGTCGTGCCTGGAACATAATAAAGGCTCAAGAAATACTTGATGAATGAATGAATGAATTCTAAATTATGCTCTGTAGCCTCAGCAGTTACCACCTGTCATGCAATAAAACTCAATAAATGAATCTGCACTGTTGTCACATTTGCTAAAGCAAGGTTCTTCAATAAAACTTGTATGTAGTACTTCAACAGTTCAAGCCTGATAATGGGACACAAATGCTCATGTTTACTGGATTTTGCAGAATGACTAAATGTTTCAGTGTTACGTATCTTTCAGTATCTTCATAAGACAAGAAAAACTTGAAGAGCAACTCTACGTGTTTCTTGACAATTCTGTGTAGTACATAATATGAACAGAAAAATCTTTAAGAAGAAAATATAGGATTATGATCAAATTGAGCTTGGTATATTTAAAAGAATAACATCCATAAGATGCTATCTCACGATACTCCATTTAACTTATATCTGGATGCATTGTCTTAATTTATAATTTTGGAAGTATTGCTATTAATTTATAAAGTATATTTGCCCAGATAAATTCAGAATTTCTGGAAACACGAAAATTTTTGTTTATGAATACAGATATTAAAATTTAAATAAGCCACACGATTAATTTTACTACTATGATGTATTTGTAGTATTTTCATCTCAATAAAATAATCATAACTTCCATTTGCGCTTGGAAAATAGAAGATAAATAGGATTGTAATTAGATTTGTTAACTGCTTTAAATTTGTTTTTAAGTTAACTTACGGAAATATATATTCAATGTGGAAGAAATTGAACTCTTAACAAATTATGGACAGTTTGCCTTCTGATACATAGACATATTTAACATAAAACAGAGTCTAGAAGTAAAGGTAATGATTCAATTGTGGTTAAAAATGGGCAGGCAGACATGCAACTGCATACACTGAGATATCCACCCACTATTCTTATATTTGCTTTGTTCAGAGGTAATGGTGACTTGGAAGTAGAAAAATATTGATTCATCATGTTATAGCCAGAGGGATGTTAATACATTTTTCGTTTTTTCCTCTAGCACACTGATTTATGTCAGTACATGGACAAGCACCCTGGGGGGCTGCATCCAGACAATGTGAAGGTAGGAGAAGATCTTTTTAAGTGTTAGCATTCATTGTGCACATTTTCTGAGTTGAAGACTAACACATGTACCGTAACTTTATTTTTGTTTTTAATTCTTATCTAAAGCGAAGTAATATAGAAGTAAACCATAGCCACTGCTTCAGTTTAGTGCCTGTAAACCATATCTTAGCATTAAACATTATTTTTTGAGTTTTTTTTCCCCTCATCCTATTTTTTTCTTTATGGAAGAAATTGCATCAATATTGAGTGAGATCCACTGGGATCCTATTTTAATACTATTTTTGTAGAGGAACGTTTCAGGCCCCCTAGCTTGGAACCCCATAGTGAAATACCAAACTGGTTTCAGTATTCAATATTCATTGTTATGACCTCCAAAACAGTGTGATGGTCAGTTTCCAGTGCATATTTTTTCACTTGTACTTACAATAGATAAAAATAGTTTTACGTTCTACTACTCTTTCATTTCTTATGCTCAAAATTTGAATAATATGTGTCAGAAGAACTCAGTGTTCTTAAGATTTGACCTAGCAAGTATCTTGGGAACTTGTCCCCAAGTTTTAAGCTTGAAACAAAAGATTCTTTCTTGGCATATGTTGGGTGGTTAGAAGATACAAAAATTGTGTCTGAAGGCTTTAATGATTTGCTTACATTTTGTAATTCAAATGATTACATATTACAATCCTGAGAACCAAGTATTATGAATGTATTTGAAGTAAAATTATTAGTTTTCATTTCATCCCATTCATTATCAGCACCACTCTTTGCAACATGGCACACTTTCTTTAATACTTTTTCCTCTGCTTATACAAGTCTGTATGAACACGTGATGCTGCGTGTCTAGAAAAATAATGTATATACTACTGTGTAACTTACTTTTTTTCACTTATAATATATCATGGACATCCTTCTAAATCATTACAAACTATGTAGCTCAGTCTTGCTAATAATTACATATTATTCCATAGTGTGAATAAACCATAATTCTTTCAACTTGCTTATTCATGGACCTTTGGGTTGTTTCTGGAATGGTGCTATTATAAATGATTATACAGTAATTATTAGCATAAAAGCTTTACATTTTTCTTGGATATCTATTTAGTAGGATTCTTTCCTTAAGGAAGAGGTGTGATTTTAATTTTAATGAATTTGACTGGAACATTACCCAAAAGATTGTAGCTTGCAATCCATCAGCTATACATGAGAGGACTGTTTCCCTCTACTCTCACTAACATTGAGTGTAATAATCATTTTAACTTCTGCTGTTCTAACGAGTAAACATGGAATGTCTTTTCAGTTGGTGGTTTTCTTGACTACCTATGACACTGAGCACCTTTTCACATGTTTCTTGACTGTTTGTAATTTTTCTTTTATAAGTTGTCTGATTTTATAGATTGTCCATTTTTCTATTGTGTTGATTTTCTTTTTCTTAATAAGTTGTAAGAGCTTTTTAATATTTAGGGCATTAATCATTAAAGTTTTATGGCAGTTACATATGTTGTACATTAAAAAAAATTCTTCACAGAACGTATGTGACCTCTGATAAAACATTGATTTTTAATAAATAATAGAATCAATATGGTACTATAGTCTTTGTTGATTTTTCATGTCTCTTTTCTTGTTGTGGTTGTTCTTTTTTGGCAAATTTTTCTTAAATTTTTTGACTATTGAGTTTTCTTAAAAATCTGTGTCATTCGAAGTATGTAGTTTTTAAATAGTCAAATTGGAGAAGAAATTTTAATAGATGAAGTGGCTTGTTTTTTCTTGCCTATGTTCAGGTTTACCTGTAAGCATGAATATACTAACAAGAGCATAATTTTTTCTTTTCTTTTTTTTTTTTAAGCATTGAAAATTTTTCAAATTGTCTCCTTGTGTTTCCTTCATAGGGTTGATTGGGTTGAAAACAAACAGTACAATTGACATCCTTGTTCTTGTTTCCCACTTGAGACCTTTGGCTCTGAGGAACAGAGGGACCTACCGTTATTAGTGGAAATTAGCAGCTACTTCAAGTTAACTTTGACTTCTAGAGTGTCATATTCAGTGGTAGAATAGAGTTTAAAGAGCTAACTGAACCTTTCTGAAGGGCCATGTTATCACTGGACTTTTGTTTTCCTTCTTTGGTTTTCTTACCAGCACTCCATGTGTCATTCGTTATGAGCAAGTGTTGGTGAAAATTTTGTTGGTGAAACGAAAATACACTCCACAAACCATTTCTGTGTTCTCTGCCTTCAAGTCAGCATCACAGGTGATTTTTGTAGCATTTTAACTGTGAATTCTGCTTCTCCTATTACATTTTATTTTTCCTTATCTCCTGATGGTCACGAGGAGATTGCTGTCGAGGTTGCTGTTTTTTTCTTTTGTTGTTGTTCAGATTTTTTTTGGTAATTAGGTTGCACTCCTTGTAACAGTGGTTCAGTAGCTCTCATCTAAGTTTTGCCCAGCTTTTCTTTCATCCCGTGGCTGTTCGTCGTACTTCTAATACTCTCCAGCCCTCTCAGAGTCGGAATCAAATTTAAAATTTCTTCCAGTAGGAAAGGGTAGGCTTTTCTCAGAATCAGGGCAGAGAGCCTTGGGCATTTCTTACGACTGGCTGGTGGCCTCGCTGCCCCCAAGGGCCTGTCTGGCTCTTCCCTTGCCTGGAGGATGTGTGGACTACCATCATTATGGCCTGTTGTGCTGCTGCAGCCTGCAGTTTTCCAAGGCATGCTGGGGGACAGAGGTGGACTTGGTGTACATCCTGTCCCGGAACTGCTTATTGCTAGGTCTCCACTGTAGAGCAGAGGAGATGGGGTGAAGGTGATGGTGGGAGGGGACCTGCAAGGGCCATTCTAGAATAATGGGAGGGCAGGTTGGCTGGGATGGAAAGGGCAGTGGGGGTGCTGTAGGGGTGAAGTGTGAGGGGAGTTGGTGAGGTACAGGACCTGACCCAGGTCTTTTCAGAAAACAGATGTCAAGCCCACGCCTCCAGACAGAAGATTGAAAGAGTGTCCTGTGGAAAATCTTATCAGTCCAAGAGAACAGACCTAAAGAGTCCAAGTAAACTCTAGAGACCCCAGCTGACAAATAAGTAACTTGGAAGAAGCAAAGTTGCTTGCATTGATCAAACAAGGAAAGATAGTGAAGAAAACTTTGGAATAAAATCCAGACTAGTATTAATACTCTCTGAGAAGTAAACAAGATGTTGTAGCCATAAAACTAGAATGGTATATTATTTTAAAAAGCAGAATTTAGTGAACAAAAAAAAGAGGTCTTGGAAATTAAAAATATAATAACAGAAATTAAGAACAACAATATTAGCTAAGGATGGAAGATAAAGTTGAAAAAATTTCCTGGAAAGTAGAGCAAAAAAGATAAAGATGAAAAATGGAAAAGAAAGTATCCAAAAGTTAGAGTACCAGTCCCAGGGATCCCATATCTGCATAATGGTAGAAAATACAGTAGTGAGAATCACTAAAACTATCATTAAACTATAGTTTTCCAGACCTAAAGGATGTGAATTTCCAGATTGAAAGAGTCCATTAAGTGTCCAGAAAAATGAATGAAATAAAAATGACAATAACATTCATCATTGTGAAGTTTTAGAACACTGGCTCACAGAAACATCTACGAAAAGAAAAAGTGTTTTCTACAAAATATTAAGAATTACAGTGGCATAAGGGTTTTCAGTATCAGTGACGGAAGGGAGAAAGCAGCAGAGCAAAGAACTTGAAAGTTCTGACATTGAAATGATCTCCAACTGTGAATTCTGTACTAAGACAAACTATCAGTGAAGTGCGAGGGTAAATTTGTCATTTTCAGATGTGCAAGGGTTGAAAGTTTTGTCTATCTTGGAAGCTTTCTCAGGAAGCTATTCAAGGATGCACTGTACCATAACTCAGGAAATAAACCAATGAAGAGAAGACAAATGGGTAACAGAGTTCACCATAAGAGAGAGGTGAAGGATAATCCCCAGGATGATGGTGAAGAGGATCCTAGGATGACAGTTATTCATCAGGCTAGGAAAGCAACCAACCAGTACAGATTGGAGCAAGTTAGAAGGCTTCAGGAGAGATTTCCTCAAGAAGATGAAATTGATGACAGAATACCTAATGTCTTTGTGCAGGTTCTAAGATGGGAGGAGAGAAAACTAAGCAAAGGAAAAAATAATTAAATTGTTACCAACACCAGAAAAACAAGTTGATATGCAGGAGAAGAAAAAGAAGTCATAGAAAACTTTATACCTCAGCTATAAGTAACATTTACATGATCATAATAATATGAATACTGAATGGTAACCTAATTAACAGAAAAAATCACCTGTCTTTAAGTTATTCTGATGGAGCCAAGCCCATTCCAGGACCAGCATCCCGGAACAGTGACCCATTCCAGGCCTATCACCCAACCCCCCATATAAAAGAAAGATCAGAACCAGTGAGATTAAGGAACTTGACTCTCTGTCCAGTGTTCTTTTCTCTACACTGCGTGATTAATACTTTACATTACTATAATAAACTTGATTGTGGCTTTACATGCTCTCAGTCACATAGGTTTATCACCACTTTCATACTGAAGATAATAGTTATACCTTCTCTGAGGGTATGAAAAGTTCAAAAATAGAATGCAGCTTGTTGGTGCCGTGTATTTTGGCATCGGAATTACAGTGCATGGAAGCAGACGGCCCTTATTACCATGTTGGTTTCTGTGGGAGGCCACTCACCTAATTATGCACTGACTTTTCCTCACCGTTTGTCTGTTTAGAGACCAGACACTCCCTCCAGGGTTACAGTTAGGATCTGCACTGCAGGTGAAATTATTCTCCAGGAAGACTGACTCTGACATAGTGACGGATGTCTTCTGGTTATTTCTGCTTGGTATATTAACATACTGTTTTTTCATGTGATGATATTTATTGTCACTTAAATTTGTGAATGCAAAATGAAGAACATCAGACTAATATTTACTAAGTTAACAGCTGTTCGTAATGCTGTGCTAGATGTTAATTTAAAAAAAAAAAAACAGCTGAGCTAAAATAAGGCACTGTGATGGTTCTCTATAAATTTAAGGAGATGTGAAAAACAGGTAGATATGCTATTATCTTTAGAAAAACATGTCCTTTTAATAACTCTAAAGCTCTGTGTTTGGCTGGATAGTTCATGGATTATTAAATGATCAGAATGTGATAAATACTGAATATCTATTATGGTAAACAGAAGGAAAACACAGTGATTAAATTCTTTTGTTTCTACATTTGGTAATTTGAACTCTTAGGTCATCACTACATCAAAAACCAAAACCAAATCTGCTGCCATTGAGCTGACTCCGACTCATAGTGACCCTATAGGATAGAATAGAACCGCCCCATAGAGTTTCCAAGGAGTGCCTGGTGGATTCGAACTGCTGACCTTTTGGTTAGCAGCCAAGCTCTTAACCACTATGCCAGTAGGGTTTCCATAACTACATCTCATGGTGATATATAGAAATGTATTAAACTCTAAAAATGGACTTTAAAGTTTTTTTGTATATAACTTGTTTATTATAAAACTTGAGATGTCATGCACTTAAGAACTAAGGAGATTATTCCTCAGTGCAAATCAGTTAGAATTTCAAGCATTATAAAGCTGATATATCTTTGAAGAATGAAGGAAAATTTTTTAAAAAATAAAAAAACAACTGGAACAGCACACAGCTCCTGTTTTCATAGTAAAGTGTGGAATATTCTAAGGTAATTTTGTATCAGTTCACAGCAAGACAGCTGTTAAAAGTTTTATCTTTCTTGATGTATATTCCTTATAAGCACTGGAATAGATTTATAAGGAAAAATGTCAATGTTAACTACATTTCTAGAATTACTTTACTACTTTAATAGCTTATAGAATGTGTCCATTATCAGTATGGCATTCTGTAATAAATACTATTAACCAATGGTTTGTTTCTAAGCATAATGCCAATTTTTGACAAATGGGTAATTTTAGCAGCTAATTACTTAAGAGGGCAATTTAAAATCTGAATCAAAAGCCTGAGGACATTGGCCTTGTTATAAATATTTATGATGATTAAAGGTATAGCAACTGATTGTTAACATGATAGTTGGTATCTAGAAACTGTTTAGTATTTTCTTGGGCAGGATGAGTTTTTTCATCTCTCACAAACCATTTGCTATTGGTTTTTGGCTGTTATACTTGATTTGAATGCAGAACTTGTGTTAGCTCTCCATTTAAAAATTCTTAGTGATTTACAGATTGACCACTGAATTTTAAAATATGACCATCACTGTCTAAATTGCCTCCTTCATTTAGTTTTTCATGTGTTCTTTAGAAATTGATACGCATGAGAGACTGAAAATTAAGGTTCATTAAAAAAAAAAAAAGATTAATTGATGCTGTCTCTGGCTGATATTCAGAAATGTAGATGTCTGAATCTTATTACCATGATGAGATTGAATCTCCCTGCGTCCCATCTTTATGTAATGTACTTCCATTTCCGTGTTATCTTGATGACTTTTTTTTAGAAGGTTTCTTGCTAATACACATTTGCCAGCTTTTAGGGAACTGTTTGGGAATAATTGAAAATGACCAAAGTAATTTTGATCTCTCTGCCTTATTCTTGACATACCTGAAGTTCCACTGGCATAAAGCTGATTTTTATTTTACATTTCAATAGCTATACTAATTAAAAAGATATGAGGTTTATTATGCTTGAAAAGTTACTATTTTTCATTCATAGTCCAGAGAACAAGCAGGTGTATAACAGACAAAATAATGTTATGCCAAATTAAGATTGTCTTATACAGATGGCACTGAGAATTGATTTCTAAATGAGACTTTCTAGTGTTCAGATAGAAAATCAGATGACTCCTGATTTTCTCCATATTCTGCATTAGAGCTCTCATTTAGCTGGTAATGATTTCCTACTGTGCATTACTGTGAATATGATAGAGCCTTTCCTCATTCTATATGTTGGGAAATATGATTATTTCATGAAGTCATTAAAGAGTGCTTTAAAAATTTGATACCCAATCTCAGTGCCTGTCTGGGCTTCTTCTGAATCTCTTCAACTTATTTTTGTTATACCAAAATGATCTTCCATATCTGGAAAGTGAAGAATTAAAAGTAAAAGAAAATGAAATTCACTGTGTCAGTTCATATTGTGTTGGATATTCAGAAGGAATCTGAGTGATGAATTTACTGGTTAAGATGTGGAGCCGAGTTCAGTCATTTAGAAGATGCCTTTTGCATTGTTGGTATCATCTGCTAATCTGCCTGTAACAATTTGGATCAGACAAAGGAATCAAGGCCAGCTAATTAAAAAGCAGACTCTTTCCTAGAGATGCTTTGCAATCCAGATTGAAAAGAAATCACCTCAAAGAATGATCTCACGTAAACAATCATTGGAAGAATGTTACTTGTAAGATAGAGAAGTATCCAGCCTGGGCTGTTACAGCGGGAAGATGGGAAACACATGCTCCTGGGCTTCAGGCTTCAAGCCATTCACATTACCTCTCTTCAGTTTAAGATGAATCCAGCACATAACCCTTTTACTTGTATGTTTTCCAAGATGACATGAGGACCCAGGAGGGAAATCAACCTGAATAATAGGGTATGCACAAACTACCAGGGACAGGTGCAGCTTTCATGCGACCTGCCAATTCCATCTCATCGGGATTTTCTGATTAATCTATAAATTCCTTACTAGAGACCTCTTGGAGAAGATAGAGGTTTGTTGTTCATTTGTATCCAAATTCACAAGGCTTTAAATACTGCATTCCATTTGAAATTTGTTTTTCCCTTTGGTGTAGTTTGCAGAAGTATTTTCTCCAAGACTCCTAGGCTCAGAATTCATCACTTTTGTCAGTTTTTCAGTCTACGTCTCTCTCTCTCCCCCCATGTGTCTGTCTTAAGTTACATTAGCTATCTCAGTTGATATTAAAAAACTTCAGGTTGATTTAGTGTCTAAGATATAACTTTAGTCAGTAAAACCATTTTAAACTGTGAATATTTATTCTTTTCAGTGTATTTAAGAAAGAATGGCCCTGTAATTGGGGGAGTACAGTATGCATTCACAAATGGAGCTGAGTAGAAAGAATGTGCTGACTCTCACTTTACCAATTTGTGTCTCATGTGATTCTTTTTATTTGTGAAAAAGCATGTGTCAGTCAAGACAATTATATAATTCTGAATTAGATTGACAGACAGAAACTTGACAATGACAGGTCCTAAAAAGATTATGTTATTTGAATTCCTTGCAACTACTATTTCAGTTTTTCTCTTGGAAATTATATTGGTTAACTCTTAAATACAGCAGCTGAAATTTGATCACCTTGCCTTCCAGAGTTGCTAGTCATGTAGGGATTATTTCTAATACTAATTTTAGGCTGATAATCAACTTTTTTAAAGAGAAGACTCTCGGCCTTCGCCCCACCCTCCACTTTCTTCATTATATATACAAACTCCAATAACTTGGAAACCTACTTGCTATACTAGATCTTCTTTCACAGAACTTGGAAAAATACAACTTTCTTACAGGCCTGTTGGCGCCTCCTAAGTCTCCCAGCTGTAGATCCCATGGCTTCAATCTGCCTGCTGCTTAGAAAATGGAAAAACCACTTTTTTTGTAACCACCATTGCATTGAGGCAGGAAGAGAGGACAGAATGGAAGGCTAACTTACTTGGCAAGCTCAAGGATCACAGAAAGGATTTTAAAACTGTTGAAAAAGTTATTTCCCAAGAAGCTTTCCAGGTTTTTGTAACTCTCATATTTTGAGTTATTCCTCTCTAGAAAGTTATCATTTTTAGAAATAGCATACTAACATTTAAATATCTTAGGGGATGTAAACTAAATTGTCATTATATAACCTAGAAACAGTGAAACACGTTAAGTATCTCAGGACCTTTAGGGAATAGAACAAAGAACCATAAAGTTGGATGGGAAAATGCAAAAAGAGCAGGAAAGAGGCAAGACAAACTGCCCTGCAACTCACGTTTTCAAAAAATTGTACCTACTTGAAGTACACAGCAGAAGGATTAGTTTCCTTTGTGACTTGATGCCCTGGCATGCATATTTGTCTGTACACCATACCACTAGCACAATGAATATTGTAAAATATGTTCAAAGTAACACAGGAATTATACCATAATGTTAGATATCTAGGGTTTTATTTCTGTCTCCTTTATAACTCTGTATAAAATTCTAAGTATTTTTTTTTTCTTAGTTATGGTGAAAATAAACATAACATACATCATCTTTTAGAAAAGTCCATACATAAAATATTAATGATGCTTTGTAAAATAAAAATTACTTGTTTGTGTACTATATACATTTATTAAAAATTAGATTTGATACGTTGCATTTGCTGTCTCAAAACTCAGCTAAATAGAATGAATCATGATGAATCACTCTGGCTTTTACAAATTGAAGTAGACTTAATATTGCATATCTAATGTGATGCATATTAAAAAGTATTTTGACAGTCATTAGATATTTTTGGTACTCAAAGTTTCTAATTATTTTTCATTTCTAGAAAGTTGAATATATAGTTAATTTAACATTTGTACACCCTATGGATCTGTAATTCAAGCCTTGAGTTGTAATGTTGAAGGATTCTATGGGCAAAATACTGAGCTTCGCCTGTACCATCAAAAGAAGATGGAAAAAGGAATATACAAAGTCACTGTACCAAAAAGAGTTGGTTGACATTCATCAATTTCAGGAGATAGCATATGATCAAGAACTGATGGTACTGAAGGAAGAAGTCCAAGCTGCACTGAAGGCATAGGTGAAAAACAAGGCTTCAGGAATTGATGGAATACCAGTTTAGATGTTTCAACAACTGGATGCAGTACTAGAAGTGATCACTAGTCTATTCCAGGAAAAGAAAGGTGAACCAACAGAATGGGGAAATTATTGAACAGTATCATTAATATCGCAAACAGGTAAAATTTTGCTGAAAATAATTTGAAAATGGTGGCAGCAGTGTATCAACGGGGGGACTGCCAGAAATTCAAGTGGGATTTAGAATAATACATAGATGAGGGATATCCTTGTTGATGTCAGATGGATATTGGCTCAAATCAAAGATTACCAGAAAGATGTTTACCTTGTTTTATTGACTACTCAAAGGCATTTGACTGTGTGGATCATAACAAATTATCGATAACATTTCAAACAGAACACTTAATTGTGCTCATGCGGAGCCTATACATAGACCAAGAGGCAATAGTTGGAACAAAACAACGGGATACTCCATGGTTTAAAGTCAGGAAAGGTCTGCATCAGGTTGTATCCTTTCATCATACTTATTCAGTCTGTATGCCTATCAAATAATCTGAGAAGCTGGACTCTATGAAGATGATCAAGGCATCAGGATTGGAGGAAGACTCATTAACAACCTGTGATATGCAGATGACACAACCTGGCTTGCTGAAAGCAAACAGGACTTGAAGCACTTACTGAGGAAGATCAAAGACTACAGATTTCAGTACAGATTACATCTCAACATAAAGAAAACAAAAATCTTTATAACTAAACCAATAAGCAATGTTACGGTAAATGGAGAAAATATTGAAGTTATCAAGGAATTCATTTTACTTTGATCCACAATCAATGTCCATGGAAGCAGCAGTCAAGAAATCAAATGACATACTTCACTGGGCTGCTGCAAAGACTTCTTTAAAGAGTTAAAAGCAAAGATGCCACCTTGAGGACTTAGGTGGGCCTGACCCAAGCCATGGTATTTTCAGTCTCCTCATATGCATGTGAAAGCTTGACAATGAATAAGGAAGACAGAAGCAGAATTGATGCCTTTGAATAGTGGTGTTAGTGAAGAATATTGAGTATACCATGGACTGCCAGAAGAATGAACAAATCTGTCTTGGAAGAAGTACAGCCAGAATACTCCCTAAAAGCGACGATGGTGAGACTTCATACTTGGAACATGTTCTCAAGAGGGATCAGCCCCTGGAGAAGGATATCATGCTTGGTAAAATAGATGGTTAGTGAAAAAGAGGAAGACCTTCAACAAAATGAATTGTCATAGTGGCTGCAACAGTGGGCTCAAATATGGCAACAATTGTGAGGATGGCGAAGGACCAGGCAGTGTTTTGTTCCATTGTACGTAGGGTCACTATTAGTTGGATCCAACTCTACAACACTCAACAACAATGATGATGGTAAAGCAGTTAATACAGCGGCCCTGGTGGTGCAGTGGTTAAGAGCTTGGCTGCTAACGGAAAAGCTGGCAATTTGAATCCACTAGCCATTCCTTGGAAACCCTATGGGGAAGTTCTACCCTGTCCTATAGGGTCGCTATGAGTTGGAATCCACTCGATGGCACCTAGCAACAACAACAGTAAGTTAAGCACTCAATAAATGGCAGCTATTACAGTTGTTTGATTTGTAGAGTCCCTTTCACATCTGTTATTCATAATATTATGGATTCATACAGTTTTTACACCTTGAATGATACTAGAGATGTTTTTGTTTGGGTTGCCATGAGTTGGAATCTACTCAAAAGCAGCTAGTTATTGTTGGGTTATGCTTTAGGAGACCCTACACATTTTAAGGAAGTTGACCCACACCTGGTATTATTGTAGGATGTTTACTGTGCTTGGTCTTATATTAAATGGAACCACATATATTAAAAGTTGTATTTTTTTCAGACCATTCATGGAAGCTAACAACTGTAGATATTGGGACAAACAGCATCTGATCATACATCTAAGACAATGAGGGAGGTGTAAAACTTGTTGCTTGCTGCAGGTGCCAGTAATTCTTCTGAGCAATAAATACAAGATATTGAGTCCAGATTCAGAAGAGGACATGGAACAAAAGATACCATTGCTGCAGTCAGATGGATCTTGGTTGAAAGCAGAGAATACCAGAAAAATGTTTACCTGTGTTTTATTGACTATGCAGAGGCATTCGACTGTGTGGATCATAACAAATTATGGATAACATTGCGAAGAATGGGAATTCCAGAACAATTAGTTGTGCTGATTCAGAACCTGTACATAGACCAAGAGGCAGTTGTTCTAACAGAACATGTGAAATTGTGCACTACAGATTAGTAAGTAAACAAAAGCAAGCTCGTGCATACCTTGCTCACCATAAGCCTGTACGTTTCTTGCTTATTGGTTAATCCTCCCCTGGTAGTGAATGCTTAACTCAGTTTCCTATTAAAATTTTAGATGTACTGAATTGTTTTCAGAGTCGAGAGTTTCTTATGATTCATTCTCTTTTCACAGGCTACTCTTTTTATAATGTCAGGATCAATTCTAGTATTTCATTGGGTTGAGTCCTCTGTCCTCTGTGCCTTCATTCCGCTCAGTTTGTATTGTTACAATGCAGAACTCTTTAAGTTATCTGTTATGTATCTGTTGTTCCCAATAGGTAGTGAGTTCCTCGAGTCCAGGAACCACATCTTACACTCATTCATCTTTGCATGCTTCTTGCGTGGCACAGCACCTGGCACATGGGTGGCATTTAATAAATCCTAAATGAATCGATTCTTTGGAAATTTGTTTTGACTTAATTTTCTGCTTGGCTGAAAGAGCTAACAATTTTTATTGTTTGGGCTATAAATTGTCATGTTTGGGGCTTAGTTTGTCATGTACACAGTTATAATTGGAGTGTGTAATTGCTACACTGATTTCTTAATCTTCTTTAGTGTGATATCCTATTTGAATGGCTTCTGGATTAGCATGAAGATTATATATTTTCACTAAAAGTATTAAAAGAAGAGCCCATCGGGACTGCTTGATCTATCCACTTCTGCCCCTAGCTTCCAGAGAATTCCATTCTAGAGTTTCCTGTTATTTATTTTTTTCTCTGCAGCCATCCAGATGTCTCTAAATGCAGTTCATATTACCCGTATATGAATACCAACTATGTACCCAGCCTATGAAGAAGTTTAAGGCATACAGTGTAAGGGAGGTAGGAAAAATACAACACTGTGATAGATGTCTGCAGAGTTGGCCCCCAGAGCACAGAGAAGGAGCATCTCACACAGACCTGTAGAAGTGGTGAGGGTCTGGGGAGGTAGTCAGGGAAGGCTCTAGGGAGGATAGATTCCAAGGCTGGTGGTTTGATCTCACCTAGAGGTGCCTCAGAAGAAAAGCCTGGTGATATGCTTCTGAATGATCACAGCCTAAGGAGTACAGTTCTACTCTGCACACATGGAGTTGCCATGAGTCAGAAATGACAGGAACGAGTGTTTTAGTTTAGACAGAGGGGTGGCAAGAACAAAGGTACAGAGGTGAAGAGCAACCCGCTGTGGGTGTGGGGTGGGTCAAGCTGCTTGGAGTCAGGCAGTGTAGAGTAATGTTGCCTGAGAACCTTGTCGGAGTCAGTGCTCAGCTCAGTGGCCTTGAGGGCCATGTTATTATATGCCCAGTTTTATCCTGTCAGCTAGAGGGAGCCACTTAAGCATTTTCATCAGGGGAGGATATTATCTGATTTACATAAAATCTTGTGGGGTAAAACTGGAGAAGAAGGTGAAGACATGGGGTAGAACAGTCTGAAGGTTAATTCAGTGGTCTATTTGAGCAGGGAGGAGGATCTAGGAAGGATGGAATGAGGGCTGGGATGGAAGGAATGGTAAAAAGGGAACAGATGGAAGAGATTATGAGGAGGTGAAATCAGCAGTCCTTGATGGTTAAGGTTACAGGTAGGTCATGAGAGAAAATGGGAAGATAAGGATGATCCTTCTGTTTCAAACTTGGGTGACTGGGCGAATGATGTTTCCACTAATTGAGATAAGGAAACTAGGAAGAGGAATCACTGGAAGGGGTAATAAAAAAAAATTAATATGCTATAAACAATAACATAGCTAATATCAGAGTGCTTACAATGGGCTGCATATCTTTCTAAGTACTTTGCATGTTTTAACCTGGATTTTGTAGGCAGGGTGGCTGGATTTGAGTACTGGCTCTGCCATTTAATTGCTATGTGATTTTGAGAAACTGTGCTCAGTTTCTCATCAGTAATATGGAGATAATGATGGTACTTAGCTCATTAAAATTGTTATGGTGATTAAATGAGGTAGTATTTGTATCATGCATAGAACAGCAGCTGGCATAAGTGTATGTGTTTGTTAAATTATTAAAACGCATTACCACAGTTAAATAGACAACTGCATTCTGATAAGTTTGTTAGGCCCCAAAGGTCAGTTACTTCCTTGCACAACAGCAAACTGTGTTTTGTTTTGCAAAATCCGTTTATTCCTGAAAGTTACGTTTATTTGCTATGTAGTCTGCCTTTGTGTGTTTTTAGTTTTTTAAGAAAGCTTTGAAAACATACCAAAACCAAACCCAACCCACTGCTGTCTCATAGTGACCTATAGGACAGAGTAGAACTGCCCCAGAGGGTTTCCAAGGCTGTAAATCTTTATGGAAGCAGACTGCCACATCTTTCTCCCGAGAAGTGGCTGGTGAGTTCGAACCACCGACCTTTCATTTAGCAGTCAGGCACTTTAACCACTGCGCCACCAGGGTTTCCTCTTGTCTCAATGGCACATAACAATAATTTGAAAACATCCAGTGACTTTATTTGCTCATGCCCTCTCCCTTTAAAGCGGAAAGAATTGGATTTTCATAGAAATTGTAAGCTTTGGGCTTCAGGATGCAGTGGGTAATAGAAGTAAGGAATGAAGATGGAAGCTGCTGGTGATAGTTCCAACTCAGGTTGTTCCATCAGCTGTGCAAGAGGGTTGTGACAAGGAGAAGTCTAGAGAGGTTTACTTCTTGGGCTTCCTGAGCCCATGTTTTAATCCAGGCTAACGCAGAGCAGACTTCTACTTTCTGCTACTCAGATGCTGGAAACAGTGATACTAGACCTTCTGTGCCCTACAGAATATTATCATGTACAAACTTTTGAAATGAAGTCATCTTACTGTTATTTCAAAGATAGTCTCCCTGTAAAAAATTTACTTGACTTTCATAACCCCTAGTTAGTTGGAAAATATTCCAGAAAGGCCAACTTCCAGGACCTTCAAGCAGCTGCCAGTCTTTTCCATATGAACATTCTGGAATATTCCTATACCATCAATCTTTGACAGATAACTCATTTAAAATTTCCCTGAAAATTTTTTATTGGCTGGTTATATAGCATAGTATGTTGGTGACACTTGAAAGTAAGAACATTTGTTTTCATTTTTGTTTTAGGAGATTAACAGAAAAAAAAACTATGTCAAATAAGATTATTTTGGCAAGTAAATTATTTTTTAAAATATTCTCTTTTTAACAAGCAGAATACTGGAAAGCCCAGCAAATCACACTTTTTTATTCTTAAAATAGAAATATTTTATATGATCCAATATGAAACTTCACAGAGAAGGCCATCAGTCACTTCTTAAATTATTTCTTGCCAAAGTCTTACTCTTGAATTCTTGATTTTTCTGGCTTCTCTTTACCTTTAGGATGGGTCTCCTTGGTAATCAGTGAAGGCACATGTCTGTCTTTAGGCAACAGCCTAATCTCTGTGGCCATATGCACAAAAGCAATATAATTACAATGTCGAATTAATTAGTCCATGTGACTGTTTTTGTTTTAATTATTTCAAATCATCTTATCTTGCCATTGCTTAAAACATGTCAATGGGTACCATGTGTATGGTGTTTCTATGGAATTAAATATGTACACATTCACATAAACTTGGTAAACAAATCTGTTTCTTTTATCTTTATAATGTTATGGATAGGTTTTGTTCACTCTCTCAAACATCAATTTAGGCCTGAAGAAATAGAGTATTATAAAGAATTGATTCTTTACATTTTGCCTAATTTATAGAACATAGATTGGATATCTCTAACTGAAGAGGTCTTAGCTGACATAATTGTTAGAAATTCTAAGATTTACAGCTTAATGAATTAGGGATGTACATGCTTATGTTGCAGATTCTGCTTATGTAATTTGGTAGAAAATTTAATGATGAGTACCCATTTTCACTGAATACAA
Organism: Trichechus manatus latirostris; assembly: GCF_000243295.1. NCBI lineage: Eukaryota > Metazoa > Chordata > Mammalia > Sirenia > Trichechidae > Trichechus > Trichechus manatus. Next base: position 36,248 of record NW_004444189.1, read on the forward strand.
GTATTTGGTAGACTGTATGTAGAAACTGGCATTTATCTGTGTTCAGATTTTAACTTTTGTCTCCCTGTTTTCTCAGTTGTTTTTATTTCAGTTGCTGCGAGGGCTGTCTTACATCCACCAGCGTTACATTTTGCACAGAGACCTGAAGCCACAGAACCTTCTGATCAGTGACACGGGGGAGTTAAAGCTGGCAGATTTCGGTAGGAAAGCAGTTAATTACCAGTCTATTTTGTCACACTGTGAGAATGCCAGGCAGATGGTGGCATTGCATTTGTTTAGGTGCACTTATTCTGTCATCATAGCTCATGGTAAATTTTTTTCTGGAGTGAAAGAATTTTTTCTTTTTTATAATAAACATAATACTTGGTAGAGTTTTCAAAATTCAAACTTAATTTTAAATTATCATTAGCATATATATATATATAATCTCCAAAAGAGAAGCTAGTATTTTTTTTCATTGTGATAAAATGTGTATAACAGAGTACTTGCATTTCTACCATTTTTATGCATGCGATTCAGTGGCCAGTAAAATTTTGAACATAATCTATATTGAGAGAAAAGTAATTATTCCACATTTTGTTATGAAAATGTAAAGCATACTCAAAAACAGAAGAAATAGTGTAATATACCCCTACTACTCATCTCCCAGCTTGAACAATTATCGGTCTATTGCCAGACTTGAAGAAACCTGAATTTAAGCCTCTAAACTTTTTCGGGGCATCACAGGATATATTCAACAGAATATGTTGCCTGAAGGCTTTACTTAAAAAACTACCCAATTCCGTCGAGTCGATTCCAACTCATAGCAATCCTACAGGACAGAGTAGAACTGCCCCACCAAGGCTGTAATCTTCGGGGAAGCAGACTACCCCATCTTTGTGCTGCTGGTGAGTTTGAGCCACTGACCTTTCTGTTAGCAGCCAAGTGCTTAAACACTGTGCCACCAGGGCTCCTTCCCTAAGACTTTAATAGCTTAAAAATCTAGGAACAGTGTTAACCTTTCCAGAGTAACTGTTGTTTCAAGAATTTTCAATAACATTGCAAAAGCTGGGGCTGCTGACCTGGACCCATTATAAGTCATTCCTTCTTAGAAGTTTTAAGATTGGCCTCTTCCAGATTAAAAGCTTCCCTCCAAACTCTGTCTTTGAGCGAAGGAGACAAAGATGTTGTATCCTCCTTAATCCAGTCTGATTTTTTTGAATTGCCCTGGCTCTCTGTCATACCAGAGAGCATGTTGAGTTAACTGCCAGCACAGAGGAATGCTTGCAGCTTGATGTGTTGATGTTACATTGCCTCAATTATTTTTGAATACATTTTCTGATTAGAAAGTTACTCCATTAGGACTAGAATGAAAATATTACCCTTGTGACATAAGATGTCTGAGGTTGAGATATGGGCTTTTGCTGAAATATGATTATCTTTTCCCACTCTATTCCTCAATAAATAAGAGAGAACAGAAAATATATCTATTCAAGGTTAGTAGACTGCTGAATACCTTGGACTAAATCTATTGTATTGGGTTTTGTACATTTTTTTTTTTCTAAAAATGAAATAAAACGAAAGTTAGCATGACTATTGATACATTGGAAAACTTTGTCATTTGTCCTCTCATCTAGTTTGGGAAAAATAATGAAACTGTGTGTATGTGTGTACATATGTGTATATGTTGTTTATTGCCTGATTTTAGCATCAGAATCATAGCAGGTGGCTAGATGTAAAATCTTTTTATTACAATGTAGAAAATAGTGGGAGGACAGGTAGATGAAGGAAAGAATACAGCTTGTAGTTCCTCAAATTCAAGGTTATGGGCTTTACTATAAATATATGTTTTCCTCTCAATAATTTAACAAGGATTTGTAGTAATTTTTTTATGGTGTGTTAATATGCTATAAGGTATATGTTGGAATCAGTGATTGTATTGGACATTTCATTGTCTTGAACATTTTTTGTATATTTATAAAATATATTTTTATAGGGTTGATTTGGTATAGCAGAGACACAATGGGACTCTATGTAAGTGCTGAGTGGGGATTATTTCTTAATTTTGAATTTAATTTGAGGTTTTTTTTTTTTTTTACAATTTGTAAGTTCATTTTAAAGATTATTATGGATGAAGTGACATTTTATAGTGTCATGTTCAGAAAGAAATTAAAATGTAATTTAAAAACTTAGATACTTTTTAGAAAATTGGAAAATTTAGAAAGTATGAACAACTCAGAGATGACATATGTTAACATTTTTATTGTATATTTTCCCAGTATCTTTCTTCTCTTTCTCCTCCTCCTTTTTCTCTTTCCTTACTTCTTTCACAACATGTTTTATATCCTCAAAAAAAGAAACGTAGTATTTTGTAACCATTTTTCATGTAATAATTCATAAACATTTTCTTATGTAATTAAATATAACAAAATCATTTAGAACTGCTCAGATTTTTTCATGAATTTCCCAACACTAGTCTCTTTATTCAATACCTTATCAATGAACATTTTGGTTCTAATTGTTTGCTGTTATGCACAGTCCTGTACATCCCTGCAGAGAAAGCGATGTATCCTGCAATTGGAATATTGAGTTTCTTAAAGCATTGGCTTCTTCACACCAAGAGTGCTCTGCAGAAAGGGTGTTCCCATATACATCCTAGCAGTGTCATGGACTGAATCTTCTAGCTTGGAACATGCACTTAGCTTGCTCCCTGTGCACAGAGTATAATGAAGGCGACTCATTCACCAACTAACAATTTCCCCCAATTAATTGTGCATTATTTTTGTTTTTTAATTTAAGACCTGCAATTAACTGTGATTTACTGTGTTTGTGCACGTGTGTCTGAGATGAAGGAAACACAGTGGATGTTTTAAAGAAGCTTAACAGTCAAAATGGGATGGAACTAGGTAGCAGAACAATTAGAAACATGAGGTAATAATTCAGTTGAATATATGAAGAGCTTTAGAAATGGTTTCCTTTTTCTACTTTTTTTCTTTATGTGAGCAGCACTATAACATTTTGATTAGAAGAGACAGATATAATCTGTATGATTTGAGTTCCCATATGGTAAATGCTGTATATTCTATTTGCCAGACACTTAGAATTCTTACTCCATTGTCTCTTCAACCTAGTAAAGTAGGTGGGCATATCCTTATATTTCTGAGAGAGACATGAGAGTCAGAGAGGGTAAGAAACTCTCCTGGGCTTAGTAACACTGGTAGCTGGTTGCGAAGCTGCGATTCAGATGTGTGATCCATATCCTTCAGTCTCAGGTGGGCCAGAGTCTTCTTTATATTTACACACATAGGTATTTTACTTTACAAGGATGCCTAATCTTTTAGTAAATTACTCATCATTTTCTATATATGTTATTTTCTGCATATAACAAATACAACACACATACTATGAAAATAGATTGTGCTAAAACTAAAAAATAGCTCACACAACATGGATGAATCTGGAGAGCATTATGCTGAGTGAAATAATTCAATCACAAAAGGACAAATACAGTATGAGAACTCTATTATAAAAACTCATGAAAAGGTTTACACCCAAAAAGAAACAATCTTTGATGGTTATGAGGGAGGGGAAGTGTAGGGAGGAAAAAACACTAACTAAACAAAAGTTAAGTGGTAACTTTGGTGAAGGGTGAGACAGTACACAATACTGGAGAAGTTGGCACAACTTGACCAAGGCAAAATCATGGAAGCTTCATTCATAAATGCATCCAAACTCCCTGAGGGACCGAGTTATGGGGCTGAGGGCTGGTGACCATGGTCTTGGGGGACATCTAGCTTGGTTGGCATAATATAGTTTATAAAGAAAATGTTCTACATCCTACTCAGGTGAGTAGTGTCTGGGGTCTTAAAAGCTTGTTAGTGGCCATCTAAGATATGTCTACTGGGAGGGAAAAAAAAAAAACAAAGACACAAGGGAAAGATTATTCCAGAGGCCTAATGGACCACAACTACCACAGCCCCCACCATTCTGAGTCCAGCACAACAGGATGGTGTCCAGCTACCACCACCAACTGCTTTGACAGGGATCACAGTAGAGGGTCCTAGACAAAGTGGGAGAAAAATGTAGAAAACAAAATTCAAACTCAAAAAAAAAGAAAAGACCAGACTTGCTGGTCTGACAGAGACTAGAGAAACCCCAAGAGTATGGCCCCCAGACACGCTTTTAACTCAGTACTGAAGTCACTCCTGAAGTTTACCCTTCAGCCAAAAATTAGACAGCCCATAAAAGAAACACTAGCACATGTAGTTCAACCATGTATACGAGACTAAATAGGCATACCAGCCGAAAAGCAAAGACAAGAAGGCAGGGAGGGACCGGAAAGCTGGACAAATGGAAGTGAGGAAGCAGAGGTCTAGAAGGAGAGAGTGTTGACACATTGTGGGGTAGGCAACCAATGTCACAAAACAGTATATGTATTAATTGTTTAATGAGAAACTAATTTGTAAACTTTCACCTAAAGCATAAAAAAAAAAAGAAAAAAAACAGCCCACATAATTTAAACAACATTTTGTTACTTGACTAATTTAATCGTCATGAGTGAAGTCAGCACCTTAGTACTTTGGAGATTTTGCATGCTGGGCACAAGATAAACTAGATGATAGTATATTGGTAGAACCGTTTGGGTTTAAACAGAATGCAGTTCTAAAGTCTGTTGTTGTTAGTTGGTGTTGAGTTGATTCTGACTCATGGCGACCCTATATGTGCAGAGAAGAACTGCTCCTTAGGGTTTTCAATGCTGTGACCTTTTGGAAGCAGATCGCCAAGCCTGTCTTCTGAGATGCCTCTAGGTGGGTTCTAATTGGCAGACTTTCCATTAGTAGTTAGGCACTTAAGATAGTAGTCAGGCACTTAACCATTTGCACCATCCTAACTAACTAACTAACTCTTAGGTGGTCCCATACTGTAATTATTTTTTGTAAGCAAAATCATAGTTAAGCACTTACCTGACTGAGCCTTATTTACCATGTGCATTTTGAATGAGTAAATTACACATGACTTAGAATCACTATGGCTTTTCTAATGCAGAGGTTTGTCTAGAACTACTGCATATATATATAATAAAATAATGAAATTATGTGGACTCATTTTCTAAAATAAGGCTCATCTTTAAATTATCTGTGGGAAAAATATTTCAAAACCTTTATTCAGCCTGTTTCTCCAGCACTTTGCTCCTTCTCGCACACTGTGCTGCAGCCAAACCCCAAATTTGTTCCCACATCGGAGCCTTTTACTTGGTTGCTCCTGGAGTGTCTTCCTCCTGCTTCTTGACTGGCTGTGTCTTTCTCATCATGCAGGTTATAGTTTATGTCACTTGTTGAGAGAGGCCACCTTTCCAAAAATAGAACTTTTCCTATTACTATCACCCAGATTAATGTCTTCAATAGCACTTATAGTGCACTGAGATTATTTTGTCTGTTTATCTATTTATTTTTTGTCTTCCCTACTACATTGTAAGTTCTATGAGAGCAGGGACTTGGCCTATCTTTCTTCCTATGGTCTGTGCTGTGACTGGAACCATGTTTGGTGCATTGTAGGTGCTCAGTAAGTATTGGTTGAATGAATAAATAAATATGGCTGACTAAGTTGAGTAAAAACTAAG
>NW_004444189.1:47267-57851 GCF_000243295.1 Trichechus manatus latirostris
TTAAAGCATTGAGAAAGCCCTGTGGGCTGATGAAGGCTGAATTGGTTTCAACAATGTTCACGTTACAACTCAGCAGTGCTGGGCAGTAGCTGAAAACACACCCTCACTGGCTGTAAGTGGGAGGAATTTTCTGTTCACATCTTACATTTTCCAATGGTTGGAAGTAAATAGCACACAACTCCAAGGCAGGTGGACCTGTGAAAGATGTAAGAATTAAAAATATATAAATCTGAAAGACAAAGCTTTTTGCATAGAAGAAAATATATTCATGTGAGAAGTAAAATAATCCCAGAATGGTTAGGGTGCATATTAGGTATCCAGACTGCCTGAGTTTGAATCCTGGATCTGCTACTCACACAATGTGTATTCTTGGACAAGTTCTTGAAATTTTCTCTGCCTTAATTTACCCGTTTGAAAACAGGATGGTGATAATACTATGTGCCTCACAAAGGTGTTGGAAGAATTAAATAAATTAATACTTACAAATTATTTGAGAAGAGTGTCTGGCCTATAGTAACTCCATATAAATGCCACTTGTATTATAAACACCCTTTCTTGTTGTTGTTGAGTCGCTTACAACTCATAGCGACCCCGTGTACAACAGAATGAAATAATACCCAGTTCTGCAGTATCCTCACAATCATTGCAATGGTTGAGTGCGCTATTGCAGCCAGTGTGTCAGTCCATCTCATCCAGGGGTCTTCCTCTTTTTCACTTTCCAAGTATGATGTCCTTCCCCAGAGACTGGTCCCTCCTAGTAACATGTCCAAAGTACGTGAGACGAAGTCTTGCTATCTTTGCTTCCAAGGAGCACTCTGATTGTATTTCTTCCAAGACAGACTTGTTCATTCTTCTGACAGTCCTGGTATATTCAGTATTCTTCCCCAACACCATAATTCAAAGGCATTAATTCTTCTCTGGCCTTCCCTACGCATTGTCCAGCTTTTGCATGCATATGAGGTGATTGAAAATGCCATGGCTTGGGGCAGGAGCACCTTAGTACTCAAAGTGATATCTTTGTTTTCAACACTTTAAGAAGATCTTTTGGAGCACATTTGCTCAATGCAATATATTGTTTGACTTCTTGACTGCTGCTTCTATGGGCTTGATTATGGATCCAAGTAAAATGAAATCCTTGACAACCTCAATATTTTCTTGGTTTATCATGATGTTGCTTAGTGGTCCAGTTGTTAGGATTTCTGTTTTCTTTATGTTGAGGCGTAACCCATACTGAAGGCTATGGTCTTTGATCTTCCTCAATAAGTGCTTCAAGTTCTCTTCACTTTCAGCAGGCAAGGTTGTGTCATCTGCATATCGCTGGTTGTTAGTGAGTCTTCCTCCAATCCCGATGCCCCATTCTTCTTCATATAGTCCATCTTCTTGGATTATTTGCTCAGCATACAGATTGAGTTAAGTATGGTGAAAGACTACAACCCTGACGCACACGTTGCCTGATTTTAAACCACGTAGTATCCCCTGTTCTGTTTAAACGACTGCCTCTTGGTCTATGTACAGGTTCTGCATGAGCACAATTAAGTGTTCTGGGATTCCCATTCTCCACAATGTTATCCATAATTTGTTACAATCTACACAGGCAAATGCCTTTGCATAGTCAATAAAACACAGGTAAACATCTTTCTGGTGTTCTCTGCTTTTCAGCCAAGTTCCATCTGACATCAGCAGTGATATCCCTTGTTCCATGTCCTCTTCTGAATCTGGCTTGAATTTCTGGCAGTTCCCTGTCGATGTACTGCTGCAGCTGTTTTTGAATTATCTTCAGCAAAATTTTACTTGCATGTGGTATTAATGATATTGTTCGATAATTTCTGCATTCTGTTGGATCACTTTCCTTTAGAATGCCACGAATACGATCTCTTCCAGTTCGTTGGCCAGGTTGCTGTCTTCCACATTTCATGGCATAGACAATTGAGCCTCTCCAGCGCTGCATCCCTTTGTTGAAACATCTCAGTTAGTATTTCATCAATTCGTGGAGCCTTGTTTTTTGCTAGTGCCTTCAGTGTAGCTTGGACTTCGTTCTTCAGTACCATCAGTTCTTGATCATATGCTATCTCCTGAAATGGTTGGATGTCGACCATTTCTTTTTGGTACAGTGACCCTGTGTGTTCCTTCCATCTTCTTTTGATGCTTCCTGCATCATTCAATATTTTGCCCATAGATCAGTCAGAATTGCAACTTGAGGCTTAAATTTTTTCTTCATTTCTTTCAGCTTGAGAAATGTCATGCATGTCTATCAAAGTGCTGTTCAATTTAGCTTCGCTGGTATAAGCACTAAGGACAAGTTAGTAAAAGTGGATCATTCTTGGGATAAAAATACTTTGAGACCAAAATTCTACTTCATGTTAATCCCTTTAAGAGGGAAAATGCTTTGGTAGCTAGCCAAGAATCCATTGGTATTATATATTTTCTCCTCATCAACAACTGAGTGCTTTTGCCCAGCATTTTTACTAAGAGAGACCTTTGAGATAAGAAAATTTTGCGAGCGACAAGAAAAATCAGTCCTAAAAATGTAATTACACCCGACTGTGCACTTTAACAAAAAAGAGTAAGCCCTCACCTAGAATGAGCTCTTGTACTGTCCAGAATCAATGTGGGTAGTCTCTGGGAGTGGATCTTGCTGCAGGTACTGCCTTTACATTTTGAAGTAACTCAGAAATCCAAATGTAAAATGGTATACTGGTTTCTAGGAGCCTTTAGAGGTTTGGTGCTCTTTAAAACAGTGAAATTAGTTTATAAGAAAACATTAAGGCAGTGTTACTGACATTAAATTGATGTCAAAGTTCATTTGACCATTCTGTAAATTCATAAGAAGAAAATTGTAGAACTAGAAATATGCACAAATTAAGGAATATATTTGTAACCTTAAAAAAAAAAAGATGCTTAGATCATCAAAATGGATGATTTGAGATAATGGTGGAATGTAGATTCCTTAGCAGATTCGTAAATGAAGTGCTTTATAGGATCTGTCCTTCACACCAATAAAAATAATTGTACCCTTCATTTTATCAGCCTTGGCAATGGGTAACAAACTGAGTTACTTTACAAATTTCGAGAAATACTTCCTTATTTTACTTCCAATGTGTGTGTGGCCCGTTGGCTACTTGATTTGAATGTGGGTAGATCTGTTGTGCAACACTGACACAAAGGATGAGCATTTTGCCTAGTACAAGATGTATAGGCCTTTCTAGACTTCAGTGTGTGAAAGCATCCTTAGTTCTGAATATTGAATTCAACAGTTAGAAGCATTCTTGTTGTTGAATTATTGAATGTTTGATCTAAAACAGTTAACATTATCTTGCTTTTAGGAAACGAAACATTCATACCACAGTCATTTCTAATAATAATAATAGCACTTTAGAATTTCTAAAGTGCCTACATAGTTCTTTTTTGTTATCTAACAGTTTCTGTGAGTCAGGAATCTCATTCTAAGGATGCCTTAGCTTGGCCTCTTTTAAGTCTCTCACAAGGCTACAATCAAGGCGTCAATCAGGTCTTCCCTTCTTACCTCATCTGAAGGCTCAACCAGGGAAGGGATCTCCTTCCAAACTCACATGGTTGTTGGCAGAATTTAGTTCCTTGTGTGCTGTTGGACTGAGGGCCTCAGTTCTAAGCTAGCTGTTGGTCCTTGTCATGTGGACCTCTCCAACATAGCTGCTTGGTTCATCAAAGCATGCAAATCAAGGAGGCAGTAAAGAGGGCCTGCAGCAAGATGAAAGATACAGTATTATGGAACTTCATTGCTGAAATGATAGTCCATAACCTTTGCCAGATTCATTTGGTTAGAGGCAAGTAACAGGTTCTACACACACTCAAGGCAGGAGGAGATTGCACAAAAGCATCTTACGAGGAGTTGGAGATCATGAGAATTATACCTTAGAGTCTGCCAACCTTTGTTAGTATAAAAAATATTGTCCAATTATCTCATGGTGATTATACTGTGTGACATGATACTCCATAAAGAATAATAGTTAACGGAACATCTACTGTGTGTGAGGCACTATGCTAGAGGGTAAAGATTTATAAAAGGTACAGATAGTGATGATAATGATGATGTTAGTAAGTAATCCTTATTGACTGGTGCTCATGTCAGCCATGTGTTGAGCATTTAGCCTGTAATATATTGCTTAATCCTCATAGAAGCCTCCTTTTCCAGGTAATGAAATAGAGGCTTTAAGAGTTATTATGTTGTAGGTCTGTTGGTTGTTCTCAAATAGTTCACTGAGGAAACTAATAATTTATACTACTAATTATAACATTTTATGACAAGTGACTTCTCTACTTGTCATAAGAGCTCAGAAAAGAGTACCACACTTTTTGCCTGAGAGAATTAGAGGGCAAGACCTAAAGAAATCTTTTCTTTTGAATTTTTTCCTTCAGATTTACTTTAGAATTTTTTGAGGGTTCTGGGAGAAAGACAGGACCCAGCGTGAGTAAAGGTAGGTAGGTTTAGGTAACAGTAATATTTTACAGTCCTTCTACTTCTAAAACGCCAGAGGTAAGAGCTTTTACTGTTTAGCCACAGGAAGAGATGCTGGTGGACATACGGATAGCAAAGCCATAAAGTAGATTAAATGTCAGTTAGGTGGTGGTGGCAACAGCAGCACATGACAACTATTTTTTTTTTTTTTTTAAATTTATCCCTGACCTTGTTCCAGAATGGCTCTGGAGCAGCTGCTGGTTTGATAGGTCGCTTGCTTTATTCTTATTTAGCCTGCAGGCTGTTGTAGGCAGACTTGTTTCTATTCACTCCCTGCCCCTTCTCCAGTTGGGGTCTCCAAAGTTTTACCTTTGGTCTTGTGCATCTGGAAAGGCAGTCAGTGCAGGGGTAGCCTTGAGTGGGTAGAGCTCACATATGAGAGAGGTTCAGCCCTTGACTCTCTGGCCTCGGCTCATCTAGAATCTGTTTTCAGTAAGGCAGATCCTAGGCCAGTCTGATCCCTTCCCCGATAGACCCATAGGACTATGGCAAGGCACAGAGCCAGGTATCTGCATCCTACAGTTTATCATACTCTGGACCATTTGGCAGATCTGGGGAGGCCCAGGCTGAGGGAGTAAGTCCTGGACCAGTTTACCAATCCTCTGGGCTAGAAGGAGAGTGACAGCTAAGGCTTTGGGGCAGAAAAACTAGGAAGTGCAAGTCTTCTCTGGAAGCCCTTTCCTTATGCACAGAAAGTAGCAATGAGGCAGGCGCATTTGGCAGTAAAATTTACAAGAAACAACATGGTACCAGGACTGTGGCATCTTTGTCACTAATTAGCTGTTTGACCCTTGGAAAATTCACTTTTAAATGTTTTCTCTGAATTAAAAAACAAAACAATAATACAGTGTATTAAATGATCTTTAACCTTTCAATTCCAGGTTTTAATATTTTAAAATGTTTTTCGAAAATTATTCTTTTAGGTAAGTTTATTATATTCTTTACCATATGTTAGAAGGAGCCCTGGTGGCACAACAGTTTAGCACTCAGCTACTAACGAAAAGATTGGCAGTTCAAACCCACCTAGTGACTCTGCAGGAAGAAGACCTGGTGATCTGCTCCCATAAAAATGGTTGTTGTTGTTTGCTGTTGAGTCAATTTCGACTCATAGTGACCCTATAGGACAGAGTAGAACTGCACCATAGGGTTTCCAAGGCTATAAATCTTTATGGAAGCAGACTGCCGCATCTTTCTACTGCTGATGGGTTTGAACCACCAACTGTCAGTTAGCAGCCGAGCACTTAACCACTGTGCTGTCAGGGCTCATAACTAGCAAACCCATGGGGCAGTTCTGCTGTGTCACATGGGATCACTATGAGTCGAATTCAACCTGATGGTGCCAAACAACATCACCATATGTTATACAATTTGTGGTCATATTCTTAAAAATACTTCTGCCAACTTCAAAGTAAACTTGTGCTTGGCCCATGAAAAAGTGATGAAACTCAACAATTATAGAATTATTGTGACTGCCAGCCTTATCTGGAATGGAGATTTTATATTCTTTTTTAGTCTCAACTATTCCAATGACTTAACTGTAACTAGATACTATGAAGAAGAAGGGTGAAGAAAATTCTTTCAGAAAGTGTACTTTTAAAAGTAAATTCAAAGAAAGAGTTTGTAACATTTATATTTAGTACACTTATCATTTGAAAGTTACGATTTTTGAAAGTATTCAATATATGCAATACTACTCTGTACAAATAGAGTAAGTTAAAGTTGCCCATTAATAGTAGTGAAGAGACAATAAAAAAAGAAAAGAATAGTTTGCAGTTTATATTTGTGTTAAAAACTAAAATGTAAATTGAAGATCCTAAATCACGGTGCTAACATAAAATTTTATAACATTGACTTCTTTCACAAGCTTTTTGTGTAATATTGGGAAATACGGTTAATTTCCTGCACTAAATGGCATGAGTTTTTTGACTGAACAGTCCACCTTTGTTTTGTGAGTGTTTCATAACCATTTGAACAGACCCACTGAATTCTGAGGGTTTGAGAGCTGTCGTGGAGGAAGAATATCACCACTTGGGCTAATTGAGCACATGTGAAGATCAGACCATGGTTGGAGCACTTGTGCACATTGAAGTTCTGCATTCTGAACATGTGGCCTTTGCTATATTCATCTCTTTTCTCCTAAAAGGTCCAAATGCTAATGTTATAATCTTTGGATTCTCTTTAAACCAAACCAAATCCCATTGCCACTGAGTAGATTCCAGCACATGGAAACCCTATAGGATGATGTAGAACTGCCCCACGGGATTTCCAAAGCTGTAATCTTTAAGTCAGGAAAGTTGTGCATCAGAGTTGTATCCTTTCACCGTATTTATTCATTCTGTATGATGAGCAGATAATCCGAGGTGATGGACTATATGAAGAAGAATGCGGCATCAGGATTGGAGGATCAGTAACAACCTGCGATATGCAGATGACACATTCTTGCTTGCTGAAAGTGAAGAGGACTTGAAGCACTTACTGATGAAAATCAAAGACTACAGCCATCAGTATGGATTACACCTCAACATAAAGAAAACAAAAATCCTCACAACTGGACCAAAAGGCAACATCATGATAAACAGAGAAAAGATTGAAGTTGTCAAGGATTTCATTTTACTTGGATCCACAATCAACACCCAGAGAAGCAGCAGTCAAGAAATCAAAAGATGCATAGCATTGGGCAAATCTACTGCAAAAGACCTCTTTAAAGTGTTAAAAAGAAAGGATGTCACCTTTGAAGATTAAGATATACTTGACCTAAGCCATGGCGTTTTCAATAGCCTCATATGCATGCAAAAGCTAGGCAGTGATTAAGGAAGACCGAAGAAGAATTGACATCTTTGAATTATGGTGTTGGCAGAATATTGAGTATACCATGGACTGCCAGAAGAACGAACAAATCTATTTTGTAAGAAGTACAACCAGAATGGTCCGTTAGAAGCAAGGATGGCAAGACTTTGTTTCACATACTTTGGGCATGTTATCAGGAAGGATCAGTCTCTGGAGAAGGACGTCATGCTTAGTAAAGTAGAGGGTTTTGAAAAAGAGGAAGATCCTCAATGAGATTGACTGACAGACATAGTGGCTGCAACAATGGGCTCAAGCATAGCAAAGATCGTGGGGATGGCACAGTACTAAGCACTGTTTTGTTCTGTTGCATGTAGGGTCACTATGAGTTGGAACTGACTCGACGGCACCTAACAACAACAATAATCTTTAAGGAAGGCAGATTACCACATCTTTCTCCTGAGGAGCGCCTGGTGGGTTCGAAACTTCAACATTTTGGTTAGCAGCCGAGCACTCAGCCACTGCACCACCACGGCTCCTCGGATTCTCTTTACTAAACCTTAATTGGATTAAAACCTTCTAACCTAGTAAAAAATTCAGTCCAAACTTACTACTTCACGCATTTGGCAAAGAATGGGCTTTTTATTTGTTACAGAAAATAATCATTTGTGACTTCATGATTGCAAAAAATGGATATTAAAAAAATGGACATTAACACAGAAGAATATTTTTAGAAAAAAGTATTATCTAAGGTGGCTTGTCTTTTGACTTAAAAGTAATGTATAAAGTCATCAAAAATTAAAACAAAAAAGTTTATAGAAAATAAAAGATATGTTTTTAAAAATGTGGATTTTTTTGGTCTGTTTTGCTTTGTTTGGAAGATTAACTCCCTTGACATTTATTTTTAGATATGTATACTGTATTTGTTCACAGCTTTTGATCCTGTGCCATGTTTAAAAGCCATGTAATTGATTGAGGATAATTTAGTGCCCATAAGTTACTGTTTTGTACTTTTGGATTTTAATATGTAATCATGATTCCAAGATTAATCACATGATTTCAAGATTAATCAATCCACATGTGTTGTTGTAAATTGCCATTGAGTCAATTCCAACTCATGGCGACCCCCTGTGTTAAGGGTAGAACTGCTTCATAGAGTTTTCTTGGCTGTAATCTTAATGGAAGCAGATTGCCAAGCCTTTTATTTCGCAGTATGGCTGGGTGAGTTTGAACTGCTAACCTTTAGATTAGTAATTAAAATGTAAACCAGATGTGCCACACATATTAAATTTAAATGAATTTTCAGACATGTGTATCAAATGCAGTTTCTTCTTTTTGTACCTTTAATGAAATATTTAATGAAAAAAAGTCTGATCAATAAAGGAGTAAATAGTAAAATAGAGAGCGTTTTATGATTCTAAAACTCGAATTTGATTTGAAGGAAGTTTCTAAATTTAAAATGTCTTCAGCTACATTGTAGGATTTCAAATACAGCTTTACTGGAAAAGATAAATGCCTTAAAAGACAAAGTATTTGGACTGACAAAGATGGGGATATTTCAAGTATATTTAACAGATCGTAAAGAACTAGGACATGTGTTTCAGATGTTATATTTCTGTAATTCTTAAAGGATGAGACAGTTGTCTAGTATAGCACAAGATGAGTTTACTATTTTTTTCCTGACAACTCTCTGAAAACCATGGCAGTCTTCTGGGAATTCTGTCTTGGAACACTCTTGGTCCTCTAAAACTTGGCATGTGTGATATTTGCTGACAAGTGAGGATAAATAGAGTGTCAGGTTGCTCATTCTGAGTTTGAACATCTCAAAATCTATCCAACTATACTTTTATATCCATTAATCCTTGATTATCCTGAGCAGCAGGCCTTCGTGTGGTTATATTAAATGTGGAAATGAAACATCATTTTATGAATTGTAAAAATTGAAACATAATTACAGCTACATGGGCAGTTTTGACACTTTCATCTTAGGGAAATCTGTTATAAATTTTATAATCTGTTATAAGTTTTATACTGCAAGTAAGTTTCCCTTCAAGGAAGGTTTTTTTTTTTTTTTAAACTGCAAAATTGGCTGATGAGTCACACTGCTCTTGCAAGCTTATCCCAGGTCTTTTGTAGCTAAACTAGCTATTATACAGACAAGCCTCAGTTTTAGAAGGCAACTTGGTTGTAGCAGTGACGATATGTAAATAATAGTTTATTTTGGCTTGCTCCACGTAGTCATTAACTCACTGCCACCAGCCACCAGTTTCTCTGCCACACCAGGAAAGCCTGTCATTTAGAATAGATGACTATTTTAGGACCACACTGTAAAGAACTAAGGCTGGAGTCCTGGGAGAAATGCTGAGGCTGCACAGGGTTGCACGAGGACTTATTTGACCCGTTTGCTTGCTTTCTTTTAAAAACAATTGTTTAATTTTTTTTTAATAGGTAATATGAGCGCTAGTAGACATTTCAGAGAACACAAAAGGGGGTAGAGTGAAAATTAACTTCTCCCTCCTGTTTCCTTTTTCTTTTCCCCACAGGCAATTACTTTTACCAGGTTTTTTTTTATTTTTGGTATCTTTCCAGAGATACAGCGTGCATATATAACCACATATTTTTTACACAATCAGTACATAATATACACAATGTTGTTTATTTTGCTTTTTCCCTTAACAATATATTGTAGTTGGTTCCGTATTAGTACATATAGATTTACTGGCCTCCTTGGCTAGCTGTACCATAATTTGTTTAGCTAGTTCCCCATTATCGACTTGACGGCAATGGATTTTGTTTTTAGTTCCCTACTGAAATTTGAGGTTATTTTTAGTATTTTGTTACAAACAATGCCACAATGAATATCCACGTGCATAAGTCTGTGTTCATAAGTATAGGATAAACACCTAGAATAGAGTTGCCGTGGATCACTCTCTAAAGCTTCTGAAACATAACCACCTACTTCCAAGTTCAGCTCAACCAATCGATTCAGTGAACTCCTTACTCACTTTAGGCCCAGTGCAGGCCCTAGGGGCTTTCAAGACTCCAACATGGCCTCTTCAGTGACTATGATGCTTCAAGGTAGAGTGCTAGACTTCAAGCAAAAGCACGGCTGAATCTTCTGGAAGTTCGCACCAGGGAGGAAGACTTCTGGTTTCGGGGATCAACCAAGAATTTGAGGATGGATTGAAATTAGAATTAAATATGGAAAGTGGCAGAGAAGCCATGCTAGAAGAGTGTGTGGGGCCTGGTTGTATCAAAGCCAGCGGGCAAATAGGGCATTCTGCTTTCACCTCACAGGCCCCTCA
>NW_004444189.1:58957-60293 GCF_000243295.1 Trichechus manatus latirostris
ATCTTTACAAACATTGGTATGCTTGAGTCCATTGTTGCAGCCACTGTGTATTTTGAGTGCCTTTCAATGTAGGGTGTCATCTTCCAGCATTATATCAGACAATATTCTGTTGTGATCCATAGGGTTTTCATGGACTAATTTTTAGAAGGAGATCACCAGGCTTTTCTTCCTAGTCTTAGTCTGGAAGCTCTGCTAAAACCTGTCCACTATGGGTGACCTTGCTGGTATTTGAAGTACCAGTGGCATAACTTGCACCAGCATAGTAACCCTCAAGCCACCACAGGTGAACAAACTGACAGAATGGTGGTGGAGTAGTACTGTAGGCCAACTGTCTTAGTAATTATTTCCCATATGTTATCTCATTTAATTTGCAGAAATACCCTGAGTCAGGTGTGCTCATTGTATCAGAGATTCTAGAAACAAACAAAGAACAACTCAGTTGGGGCAATTGAGGAGTTTTGGTGAAGGGACTATTTATGAAACCGTGGGCAGGGTTAAGGATGAGCAATACTGGAGAGCTTTTATCACCCTCCCCTTGCAGCATTAAGGAAGGTATTGGTTCTGGAACCCCAGAGAGAGAGAGTTGTAGCCTTCCAGTGGAGGACCTAATTTTGAGCCTGAGTTCTTTCTCTTTAAAAATAAATCATAATGTCATAGAAGATACAGACTCTTAGATCCTTGAAAGCATGGTGACTCTTTAAAGTGATTATGTTAAGCATTTATTTCATGGAATTGATGGATTCTTGAAATGATTCCTAATATGTTCAATGTACTGTCTTTTGGAGATTTGGAGAATTCTGTACTGAGTACAATGGTGAGACCAAAAACGTAACTTGGCATCTCACATAAGATGACAAGAGAAAACTAAAAGTCCTGTTGAAGGTAATTCAGAAAATATTGGGCAGCAACCATAAAATAAAAAAAAAAACCAAACAAACAACTATTACAGTAATTCAATATGACCAAAACCTTTTCTCCTTAAATTGTCTCAGTAATTGCCTCATTAATTTGCACTGATTCAGATGGGCATTTACTGTTATAAAAAGATAAAAACCTCTTAGTTCAGTTTTGACAATAATTGCCTATTTTCATCTCCTGAAACTTTTTAAAAATTCACTTTAGTCAGGTCGTCTCAGAAAAGCTTTTCTTTCTACGTTACATATTATATTCCTTCAGATCAGCTTTGACCACACCCTGTTTTGGAGTATCTGAAATTAATGGGCCTGGGGGTCCTGTAAGATAAGTAGATCTTTTATTTTTCAACAATTTCCATTTCCAGCTGTCACTTTCCAAGGCATCACAGTCTTCTAGCTAAGTGCTCCATTTATGGGACTTC
>NW_004444189.1:61499-76469 GCF_000243295.1 Trichechus manatus latirostris
TTTGATTTCTTGACTGCTGCGTCCTTGGGCATTGCTTGGGGATCCAAGTAAAATGAAATCCTTGACAACTTCAGTCTTTTCTCTGTTTATCATAATGTTGCTTATTGGTCCAGTTGTGAGGATTTTCGTTTTCTTTATGTCGAGTTGCAATCCATTCTGAAAGCTGTAATCTTTGATCTTCATCAGTCAGTGCTTCAAGTCCTCTTCACTTTCAGCAAGCAAAGTGGTGTCATCTGTGTATCTCAGGTTGTTCATGAGTCTTCCTCCAATCCTGATGCCATGTTCTTCTTCCTATAGTCCATCTTCTCAGGTTATTTGCTCAGCATACAGATTGAATAAGTATGGCGAAATGATACAACCCTGACACACACCTTTCCTGACTTTAAAGTACACGTTTTCCGCTTGTTCTGTTAGAACATCTGCCTTGTGGTCTGTGTACAGTTTCCTCATGAGCACAACTAAGTGTTCTGGAATTTCCATTCTTTGTAGTATTATTTATAATTTGTTATGATCCACAGAGTTGAATGCCTTTGCATAGTCAGTAAAACAGAGGTAAACATCTATCTGGTATTCTCTGCTTTCAGCCAAGACCCATCTAACATCAGCGATGATATCCCTCGTTCCACAGCCTCTTCTGAATCTGGCTTGAATTTCTGATAGTTCCCTGTTGATGTACTGCTGCAACTGCTTTTGAATGATCTTCAGCAAAATTTTACTTATATGTTATATTAATGATATTGTTTGATAATTTCTACATTCTGTTGCATCACCTTTCTTTGGAATAGGCACACATATGTATCTCTTAGAGTCAGTTGGCTAAGAAGCTGTCTTCCAAATTTCTTGACATAGATGAGTGAGCATATCCAGCTCTGCATCCATTTGTTGAAACATCTCAGTTGGTATTTTGTCAGTTCCTAGAGCCTTATTTTTTGCCATTCTTCAGCACAGCTTGGTTTTCTTCCTTCATTACCATCACTTCTTGATCATATGCTACATCCTGAAATGGTTAAATGTTGACCAGTTCTTTTTGGTACAATGACTCTGTGTATTAATCTCATCTTCTTTTGATGCTTCCTGTGTAGTTCACTAGTAGAATCTTTCAATATTGCAAGTTGAGGCTTGAATTTTTCTTTAGTTCTTTCAACTTGAGAAATGCTGAGCTTGTTCTTCCCTTTTGGTTTTCTAACTCCAGGTCTTTGCACACTTCATTGTAATATTTTACTTTATCGTCTAGAGCCACCCTTTGAAATCTTCTCTTTAGCCCTTTTACTTAACCATTTCTTCCATTCACTTTAGCTAGTCTACGTTCAAGAGCAAGTTGCGGAATCTCTTCTGACATCCATTTTGGTCTTTTCTTTCTTTCCTGTCTTTTTAATGACCTCTTGTTTTCTTTGTGTGTGATGTCCTTGATGTCTTCCCACAACTGTCTGGTCTTCGGTCATTAGTGTTCAGCACATCAAATCTGTTTCTGAGATGGTCTCTAAATTCAGATGGGATATACTCAAAGTTGTATTTTGGCTCTAGTGAACTTGTTCTAATTTTCTTCAGCTTCAGCTTGAGCTTGAATATGAGCAATTGATGGTCTGTTCTGCAGTCGGCCCCTGGCCTTATTCTGACTGATGATATTGAGCTTTTCCATCGTCTCTTTCCACAGATGTAGCCGATTTGATTCCTGTGCATTCCATGTGGTGAGGTACACGTGTATAGTCACCGTTTATGTTGTTTGAAAAAAGTATTTGCATTGAAGAAGTAGTTGGCGATCTTCGGAATCATTTCTGTCACAAAGGCCGTCTTTCCAAGTACTGATCTTTCTTCTTTGTTTCCAGCATTCACATTCCAATGACTAGTAATTATCAATGCATCTTGATTGCATGTTTGATCAATTTCAGACTGCAGAAATTGGTAAAAATGTTGAATTTCCTCATATTTGGCATTAGTGATTGGTACATAAATTTGAATCATAGTTGTAATAACTGGTCTTCCCTGTAGGCATATGGATATTATCCTATTCACTTAACTGTGTTGTACTTCAGGATAACTCTTGAAATGTTTTTTTGATGATGAATGCCATACCGTTCCTATTCAATGTGTCATTCCCAGCATAATAGACCGTATGATTGTCAGATTCAAAATGGCCAATACCAGTTCATTTCAGCTCACTAATGCCTTCGATATTGATCTTAATGTGGTCTATTTCATTTTTGACGGCTTCCAATTTTCTTAGACTCATACTTTTGTACATTCCATGTTTCAATTATTAATGGATATTTGCAGCTGTTTGTTCTCATTTTGAGTCATGCCACTTCAGGAAATGAAGGTCCCTACAGCTTGACTCCGTCCATGTCATTAAGGTCAACTCTACTTTGAGGAGGCAGCTCTTCCCCAGTCGTATTTTGAGTGCCTTCCAACAGGAGGGCCTCATCTTTTGGCACTGTATCAGACAATGTTCCACTGCTGTTCATAAGGTTTTTCACTGGCCAGTTTTTTCAGAAGTAGACCGCCAAGTCCTTCTTCCTAGACTATCTTAGTCTGGAAGCTCTGCTGAAATATGTCCACCATAGGTGGACATATTGAAATACTAGTGGCATCATTTCCAGCATTACAGCAACATGCAATCCACCACAGTATGACAAAATGACAGACGTGGGGCATTAACAAGGATTTGAGAATGAATTATCCCAAGCCTTCCCGGGAAACACTCACCTTAATTTCTTATTTCTCTTCAAAGCTAAACAAACCAACACACTAAAGAGAGTGTATATTGTCATTTCAAATATTATATATGTATAAATAATTTTATCTTTATATGTTGGCTTCCTTCCTGTCAAGTGCAAAGCATGCATCTGGCATAAAATCATAATTATTCTTAACTGTTCTAATTATAGTTGTCATTATTTCTGTACATATTATGTCTTTAATACACATATAGGTACATACTAATGTAATGTTTTGGTTATATAGTAATACTTATATCTTTGAAAATGGCCTAAATATTAAGTTGTATTTCTGAGTATTACGTCTTGATTTAAAAATTAGATTCTTATAATGTATTTAGTGCATTTTACCTTTAGTTTTTAAAATTAGAAATGAATCAGCATGGATATAGAAATGCATCAAAACTGCTGATTTGGTCAAGTTATGGAATTCATTTTTTACATTGTGTTGTTATCTAGCATTGGTATAATAACTATGAGTTTCATTAACTGAGAGGCAGAAACTAGAAAACAAAATGTAAACCAGTGAACTGCGAAAATGATGATATAGTCGCATATACACGATTGAAAATGATTATGCTTTCTCTGCTAATGTGGATGGGATATGATGGGATCATTGAGGTGGAGTTACTTATTTGAAGTGCTTTTTAAGAACTTGGACATATATGATCTTCATACATTTAATCAGCAAGATTTGGTATATTTTCTTTGGATCACTGAGCTTGGATGTACCTTAAAGTTTCCTTAGTCTGGCCCAGATGTCAGCAACCTTTTTGTCTAAGGGCCCGATAAGAAATAATTTAGGCTTCGTGGGTTATTATCTGTCAACTGCTCAGCTCTGCTATTGTATTGTGAAAGGAGCCCTAGACAATATATAAATGAATCGGTGTGATTGTGTTCCAGCAAAATTTCTTTACCAAATCGGGTGACCAGCTCCCAGTCCCAAAAGTTGCCGACCCCTATCTAGCCCCTTCATTTTACACATAGCGAACCAAGGCCAGAGAGCTTACATAACTTAATCAAGGAGACACACCTAACTAGTTAGTGTAAGAACCACTGTCATGTTTTCAGTTTTACCCTATCACAAGCCTCATAATAATAATAAGCAGGCTAAGTCTGGCAACAAAAGCATATTCTCATATGGTATTTAGCCAAATAATTCTGAGTAACTGATCTTACTACATATATTAATTTTACTGAAGAAGTATATCCAGAAGAAGTGTATTGTTTTTATCTTCTATGTAAAATAGAAAATAAAAGTCTTCCTAGAAATGAAGGTTAATTATTTAAATATTTTCTTCTTTAGGATGTCTATACTAAAATTTTTTTATTTCTACTATTTTAACATAAAAAATGAGGAAAAAGTCTGAGCCCTTTAGGATGGAAAGGAATTAGGCATAAATTATTTTCTTTAAAAATTTAGAGATAATTAAATAAAATCAGAGGAAGATAATCTCATTTTATTAGAATTTATTTTCAAAGATTACTTTTATTCAATGTAAAGACTGGCAAATGCTATTCAAAACATTTTTAAAGGATTTTGGTATTCTGTAAAGGGTAGCTTCTGTTAAAGCAGAAGTCTGGACAGGCACGAAAATAAAGATGCTTCATTCAAAGGAGAGTAAAGGATATTTGTAATCTTAAAACTGACCAACATTGTCAGGTGCCCTTGAGTGCATTCCGACTAATAGTGACCCTGTGTACAACAGAATGAAACACTGCCCAGTCTTGTGCCATCCTTACAATCGTTATGTTTGAGCCCATTGTTCCATGTGCTGTGTCAGTCCATCTTGTTAAGGGTCTACGTCTTTTTTGCTGACCTTCTACCTTACCAAGCATGATGTACATCTCCAGGGACCGGTCCCTCCTGATAATATGTCCAAAGTACATTAGATGAAATCTTGCCATCCTCACTTCCAGGGTGCCCTCTTGCTGTACTTCTTTTAAGACTTGTTTGTTCTTCTGGCAGTTCACAATATATTCAGTATTCTTCGCCAGCACCACCATGCAATGTGTCAGTTTGTTGTAATGTGGTAGCCTATGTGTTGCTCTGATGCTGGAAGCTATGCCACCCGTATTTCAAATACCACTAGGGTCACACATGGTGAACAACTTTCAGCGGAGCTTCCAGACTAAGACTAGGAAGAAGGATGTCGATCTGCTTCTGAAAAAATTGGCCAGTAAAAATCTTATGAATAGGTTAAATATAAAAGCTTCTTAACTCCTCTGGAAATCTAAGATTCCATTATTCTAGTATCAGAGTTGCCCAACTTTGGAGACATTGGGAGTAAGGCTTGAATAGCAGGGTTTTTACTACTCTGGGGTGTTTATTAGTTAGAAATGGTAACACCTTAAAGTTGGATACATCGAATTGTTAGGTGAACCCTTTTAGTTGCCCATAGGCACATACAGCCTTTCATAGGCATACACTCAGCTAAAGCAGCGGCATGCAAATAACCTGTACTCATCTGGTTAGCTTTTCACTTTGCTTTTTGACTTTTAATTCAAACTAAACAGTAATATAAGAAGTTTTAATAATAATCCACGAACTTCATCCTTTTTAAAAGGTAGTGTGGCTCTCTTCCTGTAGTGTAACCATAGCAACTGACAAGGAACAGAGAAAGACGGCTTTCACACATGCTGTGTTAATTAATCCTGTCCTATGGTTTTCCTTCAGCTGGAAGATGCAGTTTAATAAATTTTGCATGAGTAAGCATGTTTTGATGCATGAATTTTGCCGAGAATATTTGAAAAAAAAAAAAAATCACATATTCAGGTTTCAAGGTATACTTCCTTGTTTTGTTTGTTTTTGAGTCATTGTTTTAATAATTTGCTCCATCCCTGAAACATTTTAGGATTTATTTATCTTTTCAACCAAACATGCATTTTTAGGGTGAAAACCTTTTACTCATCAGTGTACAGGATGCTGTCCACAAGAAAATGTTTTAATTGACTATATTAAAGT
Organism: Trichechus manatus latirostris; assembly: GCF_000243295.1. Lineage (NCBI taxonomy): Eukaryota > Metazoa > Chordata > Mammalia > Sirenia > Trichechidae > Trichechus > Trichechus manatus. The sequence goes on from NW_004444189.1 coordinate 67,179, forward strand.
AAGATGATGAAAGAGTTTTTCTCAAGTGTTGCAGAAGAATGTACCTTTAAAACATAACATTATTCATCCTATCACATATTTACTTGCAAGCCACTGTAAGAAACTCGGTTTTAACACTTAAATTCATTTATATATTGAAAACTCTCATTTTCACTATTGTTTTGAGAGGTGTGTGCCCCATTGGAATGGAGTTTGGGCAATCCTCAACCTAAACATGTGGGAAGGAGGAGGATCTTGTAGATGAATAGCTTTTTCTATTTATATTGTCTAGAAATATTTAATAACCAGTTGATCAAATTCACAGTCAGAGTGAACATAACCAAAAAACCCATTGCTGTGGAGTCAAATTTCAATTCATAGTGACTCTATAGAACAGGGTAGAACTGTCTCATAGGGTTTCCAAGGCTGTAAATCTTTACAGAAACAGACTGCCACATCTTTATCCTGCTGAACTACTGGTGGTTTTGAACCACCAACCTTTTGGTTAGCAACCCAGTGCTTAACCACTGTGCCACCAGGGCTCCTTGAGTGAACATAATGGGCCTGAAATCACGTGTACATATTTTGACTTATACTATTTCTAGGTTATTTTGAGTTCTTGTTCTCCCTTAACTGAGAATGTCAGAGTTTCTATAACTAGCCTGCTCATCGGAGCTGTCAAAGAAAATCTCAGCTTTTCCTGTTCTTCTATCCCTGTAGACTAGCTTTCTGCAACACAGCCTCAGGAAAACCAAAAGAGTCAGACTAAATGTTTTTTGTGTCCCATTTGACTTGACAATTACATATGGAATGAGTCGGAACCTATTTCAGGATTTATGCTTAGCTCTTTGATCCTTGTATGGAAGCATGATCATTTGAGGAACCAGACCCTTTGATGGAACTACCAAATCGAGAGACACTCAGCTCTCCTGATTGTCCTATCTAGTGATCATTTGTGCCTAAACTGAGGGAGGTTAAAATGTTGTAGAGAAAAGAAGTAGAGTTATTATGAAAATCCATTATCAAAAAGTTATACCATATATGTTATGTGTACAATTTGTGCATTTTAATACAGAATATTTATAAATGTTAACCAATTTATAATATGCCATTGCAGTGTTGTAAAAACTGCATTGTAGAAAATACATTGAGTGACTAACAGTTGAATTAATTAGAAATTCTTTGTATCACCAACTGTCCTATTAATTTTAAAATTTGCATATAACACAGAAAATGGAATGTCTTGTGTTTAATATACAGAAAAAAGTCATGTTGCTAAATATTACACAAAAGTATAAATAATTATAGAATTAAAATGACTGTAATCATGGTAGGCTCACTGTAAAAGTTGTTTATGTATTTTGAGCATTACAGTGGTAAATAAGACTTTACACTTGTCCTTACTGAATATTCTTTAAAAGAAAATCTACGTATTTTGTGTTTTTTAAAAGAAATGCATATTCATTATACAAAACATAGAAAAAACTTGGGAGAACTTAGTAAATAAAAAAGAGATGTAATCCCATATTCTATAGCTAACCACTGAAGACATTTAAAAGTCATTTATTTTCTGTTAATCTTTTTTCTGTGCATATGAGTATAAGCTACATATACTATTTCACTTATATTATTGTGACCATTTTCCTCAACCTTTAAAATTTCTTAGGGAACCTTTTAATTTGCTGTATACTATTTCATCAACTGTGTGTACACGATTTATTGAACCGTTCCTTTATAATTATTTATTTGTGTGCTATTCATATGCAACAACAAGCTCAAACATAGGAACAATTGTGAGGAGGGCGCAGGGCTGGGTAGCGTTTCGTTCTGTTGTACATTCGGTTGCTGAGTTGGGGTTGACTTGACAGCCCCTAGCAACATTCATAGGAGCTTCCCAGATAAACATTTCCTAGTGAGTGTTTGGCAGAACACTGGAATCACAAGAACCTTTGAGGAAAACCTTTGAGAAAAGTATCAGACTTTCTTCTTGGAGATTTCCAACATGCACAAAAAAACGAAGGATACAGAAGTCTCCTAGTATGGAGAGTTTCTTAAAACCCATCATTTTATTTTTATTTTTTCCAGAGAAAAAACAGCATATTATTTTTATTAAATAACCACCTGACATTCCTCTAAAATACTTGTTTCCCTACATTTTTTTTGTTTATTGTTGTAGCTTAAGTGAAAGTTTACATTTCAAGTTAGTCTCCCATACAAAAATTCACACATACACTGCTATATGACCCTAATTGCTCTCCCCACACTGTGACAGCACACTCCTCCTTTCCATCCCTGATTTCCCGTGTCCATTCAACCACTCTTAACCCTCTCTGCCTTCTCATCTCACCTCCAGACAGAAGCTGCCCATTTAGTCTCATGTATCTACTTGAGCTAAGAAGCACACTCTTCACAAGTATCATTTTATGTCCAGTCCAATCTTTGTCTGAAGAGTTTGCCTCGGGAATTGTTTTAGTTTTGGGCTGACAGGGAGTCCTAGGGCCATCCTTTCTGGGGTTCCTCCAGTCTCAGTCAGACCATTTAGTTTGGTCTTTTTACCTGAATTTCAGTTCTGCACCCCACCTTTCTCCTACTCCGTCAAGGACTCTGTTGTGTTCCCTGTCAGGGCGGTCATTGGTGGTAGCCAGGCACCATCTAGTTCTTCTGGTCTCAGGCTGATGAAGTCTCTGGTTTATGTGGCCCTTTCTGTCTCTTGGGCTAATACTTTCCATGTGACTTTGGTGTTCTTCATTCTCCTTTACTCCAGGTGGTTGAGACCAGTCCATGCATCTTAGATGGCCACTTGCAAACTTTTAAGACCCCAAAACCCATCATTTTAAATCCATCTTTTCTCAAAGTTATTTGGCCTTGAAACTTTCTTATAATGCTTAATAACCCACAGAACTAGAGTTCCATGAGCCCTATCTTACAAAGTCAAAGAGATTTGTAAGCTTACTTGTAATATCTAGTAGTTGATGAATTATTTGTTCACTCTGCTGGTATTCTTAGATTTTCATGACTCCAGTGCTTTATCATGAAATGTTAAGTGATTTATTGGTAATTAGCATGCATTTGAAACAGATAAACCACAATATGCTTTTCCCAACCTTTCTATTAACCTTGTTATTGCATTCAGGCTTCTGTATTACAGTATTGCGTTTGACCTTTTAAAATGTGAACATTCAAATCTAAATTCCCTTGTTTGATTAATGCCCATTAAACGTCTTTACATTTCATATAACCCACAGGTCTTGCAAGAGCAAAATCCGTCCCTAGCCACACATACTCCAATGAAGTGGTTACCTTGTGGTACAGACCTCCAGATGTCCTCCTGGGCTCGACAGAGTATTCCACCTGCCTTGACATGTGGTGAGAAATGAAAGCTTTACTCTAGCTAATCTATCTGTAGTGCTTAGTCTGGGTCAAGCCTAGACAAACATCCTAACAGCTTGAATGAAGATTAATGGTGCAAGAGTGTTTGCATGGGTATGGCAATACTGTTGGATTTTTTAAAACATGATTGGGAATGTTCTCTAATCAGAGTCTCCCTTGCAGATGGTGTCTGGTAATGATTCTTGATGGACAGGGACAGAGACATTTTTCTAACTGTCAGGGCAGTGATTTTTCTTAATTTGTTACCTTATATTATAACAAGGAAGCAGCATAGATTGAAAGTAGCAGGGAACATGTTAAATTCACAACAAAACTCAGATACGTGGTCTGAAAATTTTGCTGCCAATGGTTAAGAACTAGATTAGGTGTCAGTATACCTCTCAAATCTGTTGATACCAGTTATCCAAAATAAAATAAAACAATTATTTTTTAAAATATTGTGGTAATGTCAGCATTGTCTCACTTTCATATAATGGTTTAGCAAAGCTTAAAAATTATCCTATGAGGCCTAAATACTAGCAAGAATTAATATGTAATTATTATTAATGGTGAACTATGCTGCATTCCAAATCAAGTGTGGTAGAAATTAAATAATCAAATAAGGAAACAGTATGTTTTCAGCACTCAGAAAAGGCTCGTGGAAAGTGTCTTTTATTGATAGAAAAATCGCTCTTCTAAACTCACAGTTATGTTGAAAGTAAACCAGTTCACACAGCATATCACTATTATATAACAGGAATCATCTTCCTTGAATGATTATGCCCTCATATGCAGATTTCAGCTTCATGTTCATATAATGTTTATGACCCCAGTAAAATGACAGCATGTGTTGTTTGTCTTACTGCTGTGTACTTACTTCACTGTTCCACCTTCAGTAATCTTGGCTGTTAGTAAATTAGGCTGTGATGAGGCCTGGTTTCTTCCTTGATGTTTTTGATCCAAAAATTCTATGGTGAGAAAACAATCAAGTTCCTTGCAAACTCGAGCACAGTATAGATTTCCTTAATTTAGGTTCCAGCACCTCCCTGGGTCTGAGCCTTCAGGATCTGAAAAGCCACTGAAAATACATGCAATATTTTGTATTCACGTGGGTATATTTATTTTTATGGCGTGTAGATCCATAGATTTTCACAGAGCTATAAAAGAGTCTAGGTTCTCAAACAGCCTGAGATTTACTGCCATAAATTTTATGTTGCCTTATAATAAATCTAATATCATTTTAATCCATATTCTAAAACACTGAAGATAAAAATGATGGTCTGTCATTGAGGGGCTGAGCTAATCTATATTTTCATCACATTTCCTGGCTTTCTTTTGGACAGTTGATTACATAGTTAGGTTTTTTTTCCCAAAGGCTATACGAGAGCATGCCAAACCAAAAAGGAGCCCTGGTGGTGCAGTGGTTAATAGCTTAGCTGCTAAAGGAAAGGTCAGTGGTTCGAAACCACCAGCTGCTCCAAGGGAGAAAGATATGGCAGTCTGCTTCTGTAGAGTTATACAGCGTTGGAAGCTTTATGGGGTCTCTATGAGTTGGAATCAACTCGATGGCAGTGGGTTTGGATTAAGCAAGGGCATGGGCAAAGTAGAAATTTAGACTATTAATTTTAATGGAGAAAAGGTTGAAAATGAAGACCAATGGATGCATTAGGATATCAGTGATTAGTTGTCTCATCCCCTTCCACCGTCCTGACTTATAGTTGAGAGTTGGCTTTGGAAGTAATCATTACTTAATATTCTTGAGTTATGGGTGGTTTAGTCTATTTTTTGAGTGTGGAAATTCTAGGTTGTTTTTCAGTGGGGTCTTTTAAGGACTCTGCTAATAGAACATAGTTTGGAAACATTTGTGGCTTGGAGCCAGTTTTGTTTCAGTGCTTGGCAGTTCAGTAAGACTGTACCCTCGCTAATCAGGAGAAGCTATTTTTTATACACTGGTGGCTAATATTTTCCAAATGTTTGAAAGTGCTCTTTAAAATGCAAAGAACCACATGGACTGTGATTTGCTAATGTGTCTGTTTCTGATGTGTAGTATTTGAATTCCAGTCTGTGCCTCTTCCACTTATCTCCTTTTCTCTTCTGTGTGTGTGTGTTTTCTCTTAAGAAGAAGGCTTGGGCTCTTTCTGCCAATTTGCTTTGAACGGAGGCATGAGGGAAGCATAGGAAGATGACTGTTACTTAAATGGAAAGGAGGAAAACTGATAGAAAATAGTAGACCCCAAATGTCCTTTTGTCTGCATGCCAAGATTATTCATCGCCAAAAACACATATGTTATATTTGAGCTGCTTCCCTTGCTTTTTGGCTCTTTACTTCCAAACCCTCAGATCTGAGTTATGTCTGTGCTATGCCTGTCATCCTGAATTTGATTTCATTCCAAGCCATTTTGTTATTATCCCATGAGTCAGGTAAATGTATGTATCTTTCCAGTTAGAGAGAAGTCCACAGGGCACTGAGTTTTGTGTAATCAATAGCATCAATGTCGTGTATTCAAAGACCTAGAAATGGGACTGTAATTGAGTCATGGCTCAGCCGCACCAAGGAGAAGTGCAAGTATTAACCTATGGACAATAGCAGGAGGCAGGTGGCAGTGGTTTCAGGCTATTTTTACAGTTCATTTACCACTGTGGGGCACTAGGATGATAACTAAAAACTAACGATCCCTACCCAGTGTTACCTTTTCCAGTATTCTGTTTAAATAGCCACAGGCCATAAAAATATTAATGAAGACACATATGGATTAACGTTGTCATCAAGTGATGGAAATCAGAGCTCGACGTGTTGTGATTTACTGCTTGAGGTCTCCAGCACCGTGGCAGTGTGAATACACTGTGCTATTTGAGAATTCATCAAGAAAGCTACTGTTTGTCTCCCTCCTTAAGGGAGGATTTAAGCAGAGGAATCAAATTGCATATTGCCTCTTGTATAACTTTTCTTAATTCTTGGATTTTATAACTCTTTGAAAGTCAAGGCGTAGGAAATCATCTTTAAGCTTCTTTAAAAAGGCTTACAAAGTACTGAAAACCATGTTCAGAGAAGTGCAAATGCAAAAAGCAGCTTATCTATGTAGTTCCTCCCTTGCCTGGGAACTCTGCTGTAGCTGTTGAAGTCGTGCTCCAGATAAGCCTTATATTCCCTTTACGTTGTTGCTGTGTGCCGTGGAGTTGACACTGACTCATCGAGACCCCATATGACAGAGTAGAACTGCCCCATAGGGTTTTCTAAGCTGTAATCTTTACAGGAACAGATCACTAGGTCCTTTCTCCTGTGGAGCCGCTGGTGGGTTCCAACGTCTGACCTTTTGGTTAACAGTGGAGCACTTAACCACTGTGCCGCCAGGACTCCTTATATTATTTTATAGAAGCCTGTAAATATGTTTGGAACTATCTTTGTTTGCTAAAGCAGCAGATGGCTTCGGATTATTTTCAGGGATTAATTTTTAACATAGGGTGACAGAGTTATCTATAACTAGTAAATATCTCATCAAATCACAGTGCTTTTGAGGGACCAAAATATATCATAGCACTATCTTGTGGTCTTAACTACAGTGTCCTCCAACACGGTAAAGAGAATGATAGTATGTCAGTCTCTTCCTTCCACTGTCTTTTTAAAAGTTAATTAACATATTAACTATGCTTGTCAAAGTGTAGGGCAAATCATTTATAAATAAGCCTGTCAAATGTAATGAGATTGCATATTAAATCACCCTTTTCTCTATTACATCTTTGATTTAAGATTAAAATTAATTTATTTAACATTGTAGCAGCTGGATGGTTAGAAAGAAAATATCATACTAGTCTTGATATATAGAAAAATGTCTTCCTCAAAATTAATTTTGCATATATCAGAAAAGAAATTGCCTATTCGTTGGATATTATAAGGCCATTTAGCATTGCTTTTTATTAAATAAGCCTAATCATCATACATATTGGCAGTATACAAGGTTCTGCCACCATCTTTAATGTTCTCTCCTGAATCAAGGAACATTTACATAATGAAATAAGTTTTCCTAGGACTCAGGTGGAGTCTCTGGGTAGTAGAAAGGGTTAATGTGCTTAGCTGCTAACCAACAGTTTGGAGGTTTGTCTCTACCCAGAGGCATCTCAGAAGAAAGACTTGGTGATCTGCTTCTGAAAAACCAGCCATTGAAAACCCTGTGGAGCACAGTTCTACTCTGACATACATGGGGTTGCATGAGTTGAAGTCAACTCCAGGACATCTAGTTACTGGTTGAGACTCAGGTTTATTTAACAGTGTTTCAAGAGAGACAATTATAAATGAACCATACTTCATACCACCCCCTGATAATAAATTTGTTTTATATGAGGACATATAATTTAAATTTGAGTCTTACGTAATAATAGTAACAATAGTAAGTACTTTTATTGAAGAAATAACCATATTTTAAGACCTGTGTGAAGCATTCTAATTACTTACCTATTGTACCAAGATACAGAGGAAGAAAATAAAACCCAGAGAGACTAAGCGGTATATTCAAGGTCATACAGGAAATAACAGAGCCTACATTCAGACTCTGGGCTAACCCACTCCAAAGCACTTTGTCTTTACAACATATTGCATAATCTCTTAAGGTGGTTTATAAGAAATTTGCCTTTATTGTGCTACTAAAGGGACTCTAAATCACAAGTAGAGCAAAATTTTTATTGTATAATTTAGGTTATGCTCTATGCCATGTCAGATCTTTTGTGTGCTTAAAATAGAGTGGGTGGCTTTTGCTCTCACTCAACAGTCTTGTTGACTGCTTTTCTCCTCTGATATCAGTATTCTAACAGATTCGATTATATAGCCTTATTCAAGGAAGAGTTTCTGTGAAGCAAACTAAGACAGGAATCATTGGATTGAACACATTTTTTGTGAGACCAAAATCTGTGCTGGCATGTATTTTCCCAATTCCCAGCCATTACTTATTTAACACTTCTGCTAAAATTAATGAGTTCATTTTAAACAGAATGGTAGTAAGAGTGAGAGTTTGAGTTCACAAGCTACATAAAGTCATCTATCTGTCAAGACTGTCTGCACATTTTCTAATTAATCAGGTCAAAAGACGAAGGAGGAGATGAATTAGTTATTGTCAAAAGTAACAACTCTTTAAGGGCTCAGGAGAGCTGCTCAAATAATGCATGATCCTAAGGACTTGTTGGTATGGCCACTGACAATGAAGTGGAACATAACAAAAGAGCCCAGGACAGTCAGAAGAGATCTGGTGGTTGAGGCTGAGCTCATAGTGGCAGCCCGTTCCTCAGCCTACCCCTACTACAGAAGTCCCTTAAAATCGATGTGACCATATAGTTTATCATGCACAGCAGAACACCTTTGAGAGTTGTTAGTAATTCCGCCAGGAGAGTAGGTGTAAAACAGGGTTTAAGCTGGGACATGGAATCACCTTTCTTAATGCAGCTGAGCAATAATTTGCTAAATGCTAGTGGTCAGTAAAGAGTTAATGCGTTTGAGTGCTTAATTCACACCTAAAAACTGCTAGCTCCAAATGCAAATTCCTTGTGGAAAACTTATTTTATATTGTCCATTAATGAGTTCTCTATGAGTACAATTCTCTAATCATTATGGCATTGTAGAGTAGTTTTGCCAAAGTGCTCAATTCAGTGATGGCTTTGAAGTGCTGAGCAGAAGCAGTTCTGGTTCTCATTCAAAAGTCTAGTGTGGTTATGGTTTTTGCATTCCATTATTGTTTATCAATGAATGTGTTTGTGAGGATAGATTATATGTGTGTTTCCAATGAATATTTTTCTTAATTTGTTACAGAGAAATTAGCTGAATGATAATATATAAAATGAGACATTGTATGCTGGCAAAATAATTGGCTACCCAAACTAGTTTTGGGATTTTTTTTTTAAATAGCCAATTTCAAATGACTAAGTTTCACAATATTACAATGAGTGTACCTCATCTGC
>NW_004444189.1:77427-86277 GCF_000243295.1 Trichechus manatus latirostris
TCATCCTCCCAATGTAGAATCTGTATCACATTTTAAAAAATTAATATGCAACTGTTGTTCATGATTATGTATCCTTTCTTGTATAATCTGTTGCTTTTCCTAGACATAATGATTGTCTGGTTTTTATTAATTTAGTTGTTTTTGTTCCTGTTGCTAATTATTTATAGGTGGAACAGATTGGTCAATTACCTATGAAAAATATTTTCCAGATGCTGAAGAACACTAGCAAATATATCAGTTACATTTCTTTTTCTTAACTTCTCTCTCCCTCAGTTTTTTCCTTGAAACTTTCCTCGCAGCTCTCTGACTTCTAAACAGCTGACATTTTGGAACTTCCATTTGCTCTCCTCCTAACCCTGAACTGGTTATTTTCCATTTCCCTCCAAATCTGTTCTTTACCATCTTCTCCAGCCAAATGCTCCAGCCAAAGAATAGATTCTAATCAAATAAACATGGAAAGTGGACTGGAAAGACGTTACTGAATAGAGATGTGATTGGAGAGAAACTTGTTGTTAGGTGCTGTAGAGTCAGTTCGATTCGTAGCGACCCTGTGTACAACAGAACAAAACACTGACCATCTGCACGATCGTTATTATGCTTGAGCCCATTCTTGCAGCCACTTGTGTCAATCCATCTTGTTGAGGATCTTCCTCTTTTTCACTGACCCTCTAATTTACCAAGCATGATGTCCTTCTCCAGGGACTGGTCCCTCCCAATAACATGTCCAAAGGAACATTCTGGCTGTGCTTCTTCCAAGACAGATTTGTTCATTTTTTTGGCAGTCCACGATGTATTCAACATTCTTCACCAATCAATACCGTAATTCAAAGGCGTCAATTCTTTTTCGGTCTTCCTTATTCATTTCACAGCTTTCACATGCATGTAAGGTGATTGAAAACACCATGGCTTGGGTTAGGCGCACCTTAGTCCTTAAAGTGACATCTTTGCTTTTTAACACTTAATGAGGTCTTTTGCAGCAGATTTGCCAAACGCAGTGTGTCTCTTGATGTCTTGACTCCTGCTTCCATGGGTGTTGATTGTGGATCCAGGTAAAATGAAATACTTAACAACTTCAGTATTTTTTCCATTTATCATGATGTTGCTTATTGGTCCAGTTGTGAGGATTTTTGTTTTCTTTATGTTGAGTTGCAGTCCACACTGAAAGCTGTAGTCCTTGATCTTCATCAGTAAGTGCTTCAAGTTCTCTTCATTTTCAGCAAGCAAGTTTATGTCATCCGCATATCGCAGATTGTCAATGAGTCTTCCTCCAATCCTGATGCCCTGTTCTTCTTCATATAGTCCAGCTTCTTGGATTATTTGCTCAGGAACAGATTGAATAAGTATGGTGAAAGGATACAGCCCTGACACACACATTTACTGGCTTTAAATCATGTAGTATCCCTTATTCTGTCGGAACAACTGCCTCTTGGTCTATATACAGGTTCCTCGTGAGCCCAGTTAAGTGTTCTGGAATTTCCATTCTTTCTCAGTATTATCCATAATTTGGTATGGACTATGGTTGAATGCTGAAATAGGGGCCACTAAGAAGTATGAATGTATGACTGGCTGGCTGGCTGGAGAGAAACTAGAAGTCTCTAAACATCTTATGAAGTGATAGTAAATGCATTAGGCTTCTACTGCTCTGCCCAAATCTCCAATTTTGGAGACCTGATTTCAGTTTTATCTTTATCCTTGCTTGCCTTTGTGTCTCCTGGAGAGAAAACAAACTTGCCTTTTTTTTTTTTCCTTTTCTAATCTGATCAGGTTGACTATATGAAGATGCATGGCTATAATCAGGGAGGTAGCATGGCATACTGACCCAGGATTCTCTTGAAGAATGGAAGTAGGACTTGTGATATGGTGGAATTTGTGAATTCCTTGGGACACTGCATTATCTGGGGCCCATTTTAATGAAGAATCACATTTTCATTTACTGGTATTCAGCTGTAAGAATTTAAATGTTCTAGTAGCCTTCTTTGTTTTAGATACATATCGTAAAATTGATCAACTTAGGATGTTTGCCGTTTTTCGATTTTGTTCTTCAAATGTAGTGTTCTTACATTCTTTTTTGGTAAAAGATGTCATTTTAAAAAAAGAAAAAACAATAATTGAAAAAGAATTAAAATCAAACTTACCTAAAATAACCTATCAGTTGCTGAGAAACAGCCTGATAAATTCCAGTAAAAAAATAAAACTTATTCATAGTATGTGGCAGGCATTTAGTAACTACTAATGATTGAATCTGAGTAGCTTCCAGTTCTTCTTATACACATGTGGGTAGTTCAGCTTTCACATGGCATTTTATGTTTCTTTATATTTCCATGTGAAACAGCAGAATCCTAGAGAGGGATGTTTGCATAATTGCATTTTCTGTAGAGCTTGGCAAGGCTTTTCTCATTCTTTCTGATTGATAATTCTAATGGTTCTTGCTTGATTTGTATTGCTAGCTTGTAACATGTTTTCTTTTGAAAACGGAATGTATTCATAGCCTAATGGAAACTCACCAGATTAAAAAAAAATTTATTATATCAATTATATAAATTTTTCATCTACTTGTCACATTTAATCCTAACATGTTCAATTTAGAAACCTTTTCAGAATGTTAGCAACACTGCGAAATCAATTCATAACTTTGTTTCATTGTTGTTTTATGGGCATTTTATGCCCAAAAAAAACAAAAGGTGCTTGGTTCTTTTGTCAGCACTAACTGATTGGTTGGCACAGAAAAAACTATTAACTCTAGACTACCAGGGAAGCACCCTTTTCACAAGAATCTCCCTTAAGCAAGATGAGTCTCTTCATTCGTTCAACAAAACCTTACAGAACACCCAGAAGTACAAGAGTGGCAAAGACCTGCCCTCAAGTAGCACCCACTAGAGCTGCTGCATTGCACAACTGCAGGGGGCACCATTCGTATTGTAGTCTTTAGGCAGTGTCCAGTCTGCATAGCCACAGGTGATGTTCTGCATACAACACAGGGGCAAGTCTTTGAGAATATCCCAAGAAACCCACAGACATCTCCAAAAAAACCCCAACAAAATGAACAATGAGCATGTATAATGGGAAGGTTTTTACCTTTAAACTTTGCATTTATTATCTAAGATATCAGATGGTTATCAAATATTTTACTGTCAAATATCAGCCAGCCAGCCATATATCTTAATGGCTCCCATTTCAGCATTCGTAACCATAGTCCATCAAAGTCCATCTGTACCATTTGATGGCTAAAACTAAATACGTATCAATTTAACATACTGTACATTGAAGTTCAGATTCTCCTTTTGTAGGAGAGTAATTTACACAAAGATTTTTAGCAGTAATTTTGTGATATACCAGACATGGTTACTGTAAAAAGGTTGCTTGATGAATGTATCGTTTGCTCTGATCTTTAAGATAATTACCTGTGAACAGAATTTTCCTAATTCCCCAATGATTTTAGGAGGACTAATATATTTGCAGTAAGAAACCTTAAAATTGACTTCCTCATTCTGTATCAGCTGTCATGTGAACAGAAATTAAAAATGGCTCAGGCCTACGAACTTGATTTTTTTTTCTTTCTCTGCCTAATCTATAGTCATTCCTTTGAGAAATGCATTCTGTGGCACTGTTTTAAATTTAACTTATCAAATAGTACTTCTCTCTTCCTTCATTGTTCCATGGTACAAGGAACAGTATTTCTCTGCTATTCATTGCAGTATTTTGAGTTTTACATTTTTTTCCTTACAGTAGTCCTCAGTAACAGCCTTCCCTATTTAAGTTTTTGTATTAATTGTGACTAGTTTCTGGATGTCCCCAGACTGAGTATTCCTAGTTATCTGTAAAACTTGTGGTTTATTTTCAGACTCTTTCTCTAGGGTCTTCATTATCCATGGGAGTCTGTTACCAATTTTCAAGCATTTGTAAACATTGACATCCATCTTATTTTCAATGCCCTAGCAACGGTAGCAGACTTCAGTTTTCTAGGATAGTTTCATTGTGTTCTCTGCCCAAATCTCTAGTTTTGGAGACTTAATTTCAGTTTTATCTTTATCCTCACTAGCCTTTGTGTCACCTAGAGAGAAAACAAACTTGCCATTTCTTTTTTTTTTCCTCCTCTTATTTAATCTGACAAAGCTGATGTGTTGCTCTAATCGGAGAGATAGCCCAGGATTCAGGAAACACCATTCTGGGACTGACACTAAGACATTTAAATGTATAATGCAGTTCCCTTCCTGGTAAAAGGCAAAGCATTGTCTTAGGCATTCTCTAAGGTTCCTTCTAGCTCTAAGGTTCCTTCTGTCTCTAAATTTTCACATATGAGTAAACTGTTGAACCAGAGGTTTCCATGGAGACTGCTGGAATTCCTTCACAGTGTCTTATAAATGAAGTTAGAGTTTAGATATTTGGATAAAATTACTGAATTTATTTTTTAATTTGGTATGAGAATATTAATTCTAAATCATATTCCTTTCTCTAGTGCTGTCTTTTGTTTGTACTCCTGAGACTCATTTATGCAATTGATTGATTGATATCTAGGTATTTATTGAGTACTTGTTTTGTACCAGGTACTGCCCTAGGCCCTGAGGCTACAAAGATGAGAAAGATCCATCCATGTCCTTAAGCACAGAGGGAAAAACAGTATGATAAGCTGTAACAGAGGGACACGGTTAGTACAGTGGTTGCTCAGAAGTGAAGCTGATAAATTCAGCTTTGGTAGATTGTTGAGGATAAGTGGGAGCTCAGGGAAGGCTTCACCAAGTGCTAATTACCTGGCTTGACTTATCAAAGCCATCTTTCTAAATTGGATCCACAATCAATACCCATGGAAACAGCAGTCAAGAAATCAAAAGACGCATTGCACTGGGCAAATCTGCTGCAAAAGACCTCTTTAAAGTGTTTAATAACAAAGATACCACCTTGAAGACTAAGATACGCCTGACACAAGCCATGGTGTTTTCAGTTGCTTCGTCTGCACGCAAAAGCTGGACAATGAACAAGGAAGACCAAAGAAGAATTGACACCTTTGAATTGTGGTGTTGGCAAAGAATATTGAACATATCATGGACTGCCAGAAGAATGAGCAAATCTGTCTTGGAAGAAGTACAACCAGAATGCTTCTTAGAAGCAAGGCTGGTGAGACTATGTCGCACATACTTTGGATATGTTATCAGGAGGGACCAGTCCCTGGAGAAGGACATCAAGCTTGGTAAAGTAGAGGGTCAGTGAAACAGTGGAAGACCCTTAACAAGATGGATTGACACACTGTCTGCAACAGTGGACTCAAGCATAACAACGATTTGAGGATAGCACAGGACCAGGCAGCATTTCATTCTGTTATACATAGGGTTGCTATGAGTCGGAACCAACTCAACGACACCTAACAACGGCAATAACAACAACAGAGTTGAATGACACATAGGCCATTTTATGGGCAAAGGTACCACTCAGGGGTGAAACAGCTGATATTTTTGGGTAGCAGTGACAATAAGGTCTATGAAACAGGTGGGGAAAAAAGGAAGGGAAAGGGGAAAGTAGTTGGAGTTCAAAATGGTGGAATAATTAGAATGCTAAAACTTGATGACGAGATGTGCGTAGTAAGTCAGTCGCAAGGGTTTCAGATGGTTTCTGAGATTCTGGCTCAGGTAACTGAATAAGAAGGCAAAGCACAACCTTGCCATCTGAGTAAAAATAAATCTTTTTTAGTGTATATGTATGCATGTATGTACACATACACATACATGCATACACACACACACACATATATATATATTTATTGTTGCATGTTGACTTGATTCTGGCTCATAGCGACCCGATATGATAGAGTAGAACTACCCCATAAGATTTTCTTGACTGTAGTCTTTGTAGGAGCAAATTGCTAGGTCTGTCTTTTGTGGAGCCACTGCGTGGGTTTGAACTGCCAGCCTTTTGGATAACAGCCAAGTGCTTATCACCAGGGCTTCTTATATGTGTATGTAACATATACATATATATATATATATATTTACCACTTAAAGTGCATGAACAAGTATTATCATTGGACTATAAGGAGCATTTATGCTTGTGGTTACTCCAGGGTAGCTGGGTTCTTGATCTTCCCCCAATGTCTTATTGCAGAATTGGTTGCTGATAAGGGGCCTTTAATCTGCCTCTTTGGTGCCTCCTGCCAAGTCACAGCTGGCCACCTGGGCCTTGGCTCTGCTGAATAACATCAGCTTCCTGTATTTCATTCTTTTCTTTTGTTTAATTTTTGTTGTGATATAGATTTGCTTAATATGTAGGTAAAACTTCTTTGAGATAGAATTTTGTTTCATAGTCAAAAATACACCTTGACTTTTCCCCCTTAAATAAAAAGGCTATTGTTTTGAACTGAATTTTTTCTAAGATGGGCTTGTACCCCAGATCTAGGGTTTTGTTTTATTTTGTTTCATTCCTTTTTTACTAAGTACTTGATAGAACTATTTGACTAAGATATATTGTGCCTATCTGTGCCTAATGAAGCACTAACCACAGTAAATGATGAGTGGCGGTTTAATCAATTCAGTTCCTGCAGTAGTCACCAAGAGTATATGGAATGTAATTTTTTAATCTTTCACTTTTCAAATATTGCAAATACCAACATGAAAAGATCACGTCTGATATGTGTAATAAATTTTCCCCACAGGTTATAGCAAAAACAAAACAAAACTTTAAAAAAAAATCTTTTAGAAGCTGACCTCCTAGGGAATGAAACTCTTTGATCTAGTTTATTCGTTCAAATATATTCATTCCTTCATAGAAAAGTGAGATAAATAAATGGCTAGCTTTAAGAATCCAAATAGTGGTAGCTTTAACTGGATAATGATGCATTTCAGTAAACCATGGCTAAATAAAATTACCTATTAGGTTAATTAATGTGGAACCTTTCTAAGATACTATTACATCCCTCCGTGTTAAGTTCAGATTGTATTTAGCATTTAATCTAACATGGTTTACTTGTCTAGTGTTTCTTTGTTATTCCTTTGGATGGACCATGTGTGTGTGCGTGCGTGTGTGTGTGTGTGTGTGTGTGTTCAGAGAATTAAACAAAACTATAAATCTCCTTTAAAAACAGAATAACCTAGATTTCTGTAGATTATTGTTACTCAGTGTCTGGTCTTGAGATCAGTAACATCAGCATCACTCAGAAGCTTGTTAGAAATACAGAAGCTCAGGCTTCAGCCTAGACCTAACAAGATCCTCATGTGATTGGCGTAGACATTAAAGGGTGAGAAGCCTTGCTTTAGATTTTTTTTAATGGACACTTAGGCTTTGAAGGAACTTATGGTGCCAGCATGATGTTGAAAGGGAGAAGGCAACAGAAGTAACTTGCAGTGAGCGAGTTATGGTTCTGTTCATCTGCTTTCCTCCTGTCAAAAGCAGCTTGACACTGCCTTTATCTCCAGCCCTCTTTCCAAATGTTTTGACAATGCAGATGGTTCTGAATTGTTCTAAATAATTCTCTGAACTTGAGTAGAGACCTCTTACAACTTTCAATTAGAGAAGCATGTATGAAAAGGGCCAGGTCTACCCACACGGTGACAGTGTAAGTTGAGTATGTCACTGTCCCTCGGCACATATTCAGACGTACAAGTGGCGCTGGGTGATGATTGTTCCCAGGCTCTGTGGGGTCAGCGCTGTCACTGAAGAGTGAAACTGTCACACTCTGCTTAAAGTTCTCTATCCTAAGGAGTCTCAAGCATTTGCTAATAAGTGGATGAAGTTAGAAGCTGAAATCCAAGAGGTTTTTTTAGTTTGTCTTGTTTTTTTAGATCTTTAATGCACCGTAGTTTAAAATATTAAAGTCTATCTATAAGTCTACAGCAATTGAACCAGACTTGTGCCCTGAGAATTACAGAAGGAGAACAATATTTTATTTTTGATATGTTTGGCTAAGACCAAACACAGATTAATGTCAACTAGATAAATAATAACCTCTAGGTCCTGTTTTATACTTGTTCATATGGGAGAATTGTTTATTAGGTTAATTAACATCTTGTAACTCTAATATCTTTATGTGAAACTGACCACGATTGAGTACATTCCACTTGAAATATGGTGTGTCAAATGCAGTTATTGTTTAAGTGTGAGTATTGATAGATGTTATTAATCCTTATTTTAGTTGAAATGTATAAAATTATACTGCACCATAAAATCCTACCAGGACATTTAATAAGCAGGTGTGTTACAATGCATATGAGCTGGTGACTTCAGTGACCTAACCCTGTTTCATTCAGGTTGGAAGAGGTGCCATATTGCCATAATGCCTCCAACTCATTTGGACTTTCTTTGAAAGTTCAGTTCCTTATTCTGAGAAAGAGATGGTAGCTATACATTTACAAGTAAGTAAATAAATTGTAGTTTTAGGAAGTAGCATGGAGAACACATTGTGAGGGGACTAAACTCTGTCTGGGAGATCAGGAAGCCTTCCCAAAAAAGTGACTTTGAACTTGCCTTTTACCTACTCTGATGGAGAAAAACTCTTGCTCCTTCCCTGTGAGTTCCATTTTTCTCCCTATAGTTCCTCTCCCCTGCTCTACCATAGCTCTTCATTTAATAGTTTAGATAAATTTTTCATCTTGAACTCCTTTGCCATAAGAGTGTATATCAGTTTTCAAATACCTTGCATTCAAACTTAATTAATATTTAATGAGCTTGCTGCCCAAGTTATTTAAGGCTGAAGCTTAACTGACATTTCACATTCTGAGCCTGTAGTTCTAGATGGCTCATATAAAAGTTCATCAGCATGCACAGAGGTTCTTTTTGTGCATATAGAGAAAACTCAAAATGCCATGGCTTTTCTACTTAGGATGACTAATTCTACATACAGTCCTATCTTAGTTATCTAGTGCTGCT
>NW_004444189.1:86583-88429 GCF_000243295.1 Trichechus manatus latirostris
CAAACCAAACCCGTTGCCATCAAGTCGATTCTGACTCATAGCGACTCTATAGGACAGAGTAGAACTACCGTATAGGGTTTTCAAGGAGCGGCGGGTGGAATCAAACTGCTGACCTTTTGGTTATCGGCTGAGATCTTACCCACTGCGCCACTTTGGCTCCATAACCAATTATAGGAGTTAAGATTTACAACACATATTTTTGGGGGACTCAATTCAATCCATAACAAGTCCCAAAGAGATACTGTCCCTTCTCATTTTGTCTTTTTGAAAAATGAACTTCCAATTTTAGAATAGAAAAATTACAAAGATAATGGAGAGTTCCTGTATACCCCTCAACTCAGTTTCCCCTGTTGTTAACATCTTACATTACTATGGTACAGTTGTCACAGTAAGAAACCAACATTGGTATGTTTCTAGTAACTAAACTTCAAATGTATTTGGATTTAAGTGGTTTTTCCTTAATATGCTTTTTCTATTTCTCCCTAATATGCCCATCTGGGATACCACATTACATTTAGTTGTCATATCGCCCAGCCTCTTCTGGGCTGTGACAGTTTCCCAGACTTCGCTTGTTTTTGATAGTGTGGGCAGTTTGGAGGTATTTTGTGGAATGTCCCTCCAGTTGGATTTTTGGGAGAAGACTGCAGAGGTGAAGAGGCATCTCATCACATCATATCAAAAGTACCTGCTATCAACATGACTTATCACTGATGATGTTAAACTTAATCACTAAAGTAGTGTTTGCCTAGTTTCTCCATTGTAAAGTTGCTGTTCTCCTCCCTTCCTGCCCCTTTCAGTACTAGACTGTTTGGAAACAAGTCACTAAACATAGTGGAGGCCAGGGATGGTAAGGTGGGAGGTTGTGTTGTTTTGATTCATTCATGTAACAAATGTTATTGGTCCCTTATTGTGTGCCTGACACAGTGCTGTGCCCTGGGTAGAAGGTGATGACCACGACCTTGTCCCTGATCTCTTAGGCCTTCCATTCTACAGGAGACATACCCCCCAAAAAGCACAGACAGGTTAACATTCTTTAAGTGTTATAAAGGAAATAAACTAGAGGAAAGAGGGTGATAGCAAGAGGCTAGGCAGCAAGGAGGAACCTGCCTTACACATGGTGGCTCAGAAAGACCTTTCTAACAGGAACCATTTCAGCTGACCCCTGAGTAACGAGAAGCAGTTATCCAAGCACAGAGTGAGAGGAAATGCATTCCGAGCAGAAGGAACAACGATAGATGCATATTAGTTTCCTTAGGGATGCCTTAACAAATTACCACAAGGGGGCGGCTTAAAACAACAAACATTTATTTTCTCGTAGTTCTAGACGTTAGACGTCCAAATTCAGGGTGCTGACAGGGCCATGTTCCCTTTGAAGGCTCTAGGGGAAGATCCTTCCTTGTCTCTTCCAGCTTCTGGTAGCACCAGATATTCCTTAACTTGTGGTACCATAGCCCCAGTCTCTGCCTTCATGGTCATCTGGCATTCTTCCCTGGGTGTCTCACTCTGTGTCTCTTCTCCTCTTATAAGGACACCAACCAAAAAGAAATTAGTGCCCACCTTGAAGACCTCATCTTAACTAATTACATCTGCAAAGACCCTAATACCAAATAAGGTCACGTTCACAGTAGGGGGTTAGGACTTGAACATATCTTTTTTGGGGACACATTTGAGCCCATAACAACATTGAACGATCCTGAAATTGGAAAGAGTAGCATGTTCTAGGAACAGACAGCAAAGCAGTATGGCTGGAGCAGAGGGAATCCAGTGGAGAGAGGCGTGAAGGGAAATTGGGAGTGAGGCCAGAGACATAATATGTGAGGCTGTCACTCCCTCCAGTCTCCAGTCT
>NW_004444189.1:89508-90754 GCF_000243295.1 Trichechus manatus latirostris
GCCTTCTGGGCCTTGTCACTGGACTCCTGTACCTTGTTACTCTCATGGTTTTACTGGGCTGTCCACTCGCAGGCTTCATCCTCACTTTTAAGGAGCGTTCTGTCTTTGCTTCTTCCAAGAGAGATTTGTTTGTTCTTCTGGCAGTCCATGATGTATTCAATATTCTTCACCAACACCGTAATTCAAAGGCATCAATTCTTCAGTCTTCCTTATTCATTGTCCTGCTTTCACATGCGTACGAGGCAGTTGAAAATACCATGGCTTGGATCAGGCACACCTTAGACCTCAAAGTGACATCTTTGCTTTTCAACACTTTAAAGAGGTCTTTTGCAGCAGATTTGCCCAATGCAATTACTGTTAGTCTTATACATCCGAATGTCATTGTGATGTCATGACTGGGAAAGAATGAAGTGACTTTTTACAACTAGTGGCTGTAATTGTTCCTTCCTGAGAGCTGTTTTATCCCATGATTAGCCTGTAATCTTTGAGCCACAGGGGATGGGGGTGGGGTGGGATAGGGGGATGTCCAGCTGGTGGGTTTCATCTATGATGAGTGTTGAAATGCACAAAAAGATCGAGACTTAGACTAGGGATAAAACACAAACTTCTTGGTGTAGAATATAACTTCCTATCTTTTTTTTTCCTGATCTTTTCTTCCATTTACCATGCAGAGCCATAGTGACAGCACTTGGCTGTCTCAAGCTTCCTCTACCTGAAATGCCTCATTCCCATCCCACCTCCCCAGTGTCACCATCCCATTATCCAGCAGACTCAAGTTTTCTAGCCCTTTAAGATTTTAGGTGTATCTATTTTCCCTTACCCTTCACGCTGAGCTAGACATTCTCTGCCTGTGTTCCATCTGTATCCACTCATGGGAAATGTGTAAAAATGTATTGTATTATACTGAATATATTAAAATGACTATTACCCAAAATTGACAACAGTCCTAAAATTTACATGACTACATGATGTGATCAATAATGAGAAATGAAGCTGGGGAAAAAAAAAAAAAACTTTTCTAAACTATCAGAAATTTTTTAAAAACCCACAAAGGTCATAATTGTGCTAGAGGAATGTCTAGGTTATCTTTCTATTCTTTTTATAGAAAGAAAATGATATCATAAAATTCTTGTCATATGAAGAGGTAATAGAAGATTATGCAGCTAGAAAAAAAAGTATTAGAGAGGTGTGTCAAAAAGTTAATAATATATTGTATTTTTTAAATTTTATATTATTTTTCATATTT
>NW_004444189.1:101910-109033 GCF_000243295.1 Trichechus manatus latirostris
GCAGAAAAGAAAAAAAAAGAAAGAGCAACACCAGCAGCCAACAAATGGCACTCGAGAGCCAGCTAGTGTGGGCTGGTGTTTCTGGACAGGAGATTGTGTCCGCGCGAAGCAGAGGAGGCCGAGTGTAGGTGAAGAAGGGTAGAGAGTGGGAAAGCGTATATCACAAATTGCCGGCGCTGTGGAGCCCCTCAGGAAGAAGCAAAGTTGGCGCACGGAGCCAGGCATTTGAGTGAAACGAGGGGGAGGTGGTGAGAGGCAAGCGAGAAATCAAAAGAAGCAGAAAAAAAAAAAAGCAACACCAGCAGCCAACAAATGGCACCCAGAGAGCTGCCCACTTGGGTGTATGGAATCGAAGCAGCTGGTGCTTCCCGGTCAAGAGACTGTGGCCGAGGGAAGCAGAGGAACAAATGAACAAAAGCCTTGAGATCCCACCAGCGCAGTAGCCCATACCAGGAAGCAGCTCCACACTCAAATGGAGCTGCGCAGCCCCTCAGGAAGAAGCAAAGATGGCGCACAGAGCCAGGTACTCGAGCAAAAGTAGGGGGAGGCGGCAAGAGGAAGCAAGAAATCAAAAGAAGCAGGAAAAAAAAAAAAAAGCAACACCAGCAGCCAACAAATGGCGCTCACACAGCCAGCTAGTGCAGGCTGGTGTTTCTGGATAGGAGACTGTGTCCGCGGGAAGCAGAGGAGGCCGAGTGTGGGTGAAGAAGGGTGGAGAGTGGGAAAGTGTATATCACAAATTGCCAGCGCTCTGCAGCTCCTCAGGAAGAAGCAGAGGTGGCGCACGGAGCCAGGCACTCGAGTGAAAGGAGGGGGAGGTGGCGAGAGGCAAGTGAGAAATCGAAAGAAGCAGGAAAAAAAGCAACACTAGCAGCCAACAAATGGCACCCAGAGAGCCGCCTGCTTGGGTGTGTGGAATCGAAGCAGCTCGTGCTTCCCGGTCAAGAGACAGTGGCCACGGGAAGCAGAGGAGGCCGAGCCTGGGCGAAGAGGTGTGGGGTGTGGGAAAGCGCACACCACTAATTACTGGTTGTTTTGTCTCCCTCTGGATGCTCCGTGAGGCTGCTTTCTCGTACCCCCGTTTGCTGGTCTCCGATAGGAGTCCAAGATGGCGGATCCGCGCTGCATTAGCTGGTAGGGGACCTCTGGATGAATCTCTCCTCGCTCTCCGTTCTCTGTCAGTTTTCTCACTCCATTTGGTGCTTGGCTGAGTTCTTTATCTCTTCATTTGATGTTTTAGGGTTTCAGGATTGTTGTATTCTCTGTTCGGCTTAGTTTTTCGGATCTTTGCTGTGGAGGGACGGCATGGTGCTTCTGCCTAGAGTGCCATTTTGCCGGAACCTGGTGTTTAGTTTGGATAGAAATTATATAGTATAATAAGGAAGGGATTTCTGTAAAAGTATTACTTCCTTAATTCAAAGTATTGTTTATATACAGGTGTGATAACAACTGGGACAACTCTAGAGAACTGGAGGGTTTATCCTTAAAATCTTGGAGATCTAATACTGGTTAGACACAGGATTTTCCCACCCTAAATTAAATGAGTCTAGCAATCGAGAAAGTGTCACACATGTTGCTGATTTTATTAACATAATTGTAGGAAACATAAACCCACTCAAGGTAAAGCAATTTTATTTATTTTTAATCCTGGAGCATTGTCAGAAGGTTAGTGGTATCTAACCAAAACACTGAATTTTCTGAACATCCAGGTCTCAGGAAGGCAAGGACCTCAGCTGCTGGAGTATATGCCATTCATGCTAATTCTCTGCCATTAATGTGTCTTATCTCATTCACACATGCCGGTTTCTTTCCATCCTGCTACCAAATGACTTTTCCAAAGTCCTAGGAGAGGAATCTGATTGGCTGAATTGGTTATTCCTGTTGGGTTAGCTCCAGGCTGCTTCAGTCTGAGAGGCAAGGTACACTGCTGAGGCTTGCTAGAAACTGTGAGCATGAAACGCTAGCTAGGAGAAGACATTGAGCATGGTAGGTGGCTAATATATTGAATACTTGTTGCCATCAAGTCGATCCCGACTCATAGCAACCCTATAGGACAGAGTAGGACTGCCCCATAGGGTCTGCAAGGCTGTAAATCTTTACAGTAGCAGACTGCCGCGTCTTTCTCCTGCGTAGTGGCTTTCGGTTAGCAGCCCAGTGCTTTAACCACAGCGCCATCAGTGCTAATATATTGAATAAGGGTTTAATAAATAAGTTCACATAAACGAGTTATCCTAGCGGAATGTTCATGGAAGATTTTGCGGAGCAGATGACATTTAAACTGGATCATAGAGGTTGGGTTGGATTTAGATAGTAAGAGCATATAAGTGAAGCAGGAGGGTATTCTAGGTAGTGGAGTAATTGAGCCGAATTGTATAGGTTTCTGCTTGGCACGTGGCTCAGTGAGCCTCAATTTAACTGCTCATTAGAATCACCTGAGCAGCCCAGTGTCAAGGCCTGGATTCCAACCTAGACTGACTGAAAAAACATCTCTGGGAGTTGTGGTCGGAGCATTTGGAGCTTTTAAAAGCTGCCAAGGTGATTTTGATGCAAAGAGAGGATTGAGAACAACTAGACAGGTAGAGAGTACGATACGTTATGACTTTGTGAAAAACAATTGTAAACGTATGTTAGTACAAGACTTGGATGCTTTATGTATCAGGCTCTGAAGTTTCAGCTGTATACTACAGGGTGTAGAGCCACCAACGTTTACTATTCCATGTGGTTCCACTATCGTCAGAGCCCAGTATTACCTGTATGTATTCAGAGTCCTTTGAGGGCAATAGACAGAGTGGGAGGAGGGAGTAGAAAGGAAAGTTGAAGGTAGATTTATCTGTCTAGGTAATGTGGGATAGTGCTTGGTGTCTCATTAAGAATATTACTTATTCATGGCTTGTCCTCTTTAGGAGTGAGTGTTCTAATTCCAGATTTCATATTCTAAGCAGAATGTCTTTAAGTTTTTGTAACCATCCTTTCTTCTCTCTGTAGGGGAGTTGGCTGCATCTTTGTGGAAATGATCCAAGGGGTTGCTGCTTTTCCAGGAATGAAGGACATTCAGGATCAGCTTGAACGAATATTTCTGGTAAATTCTTTAAATAGTGCCTTTGAGAAGAATTGGTTTATAATTAGTCACCCAATGACAAATTCTACAGTGGCCAATGGAAAAATAATTTAAGACAAATTTATTTGTTGTCACATTTAGCTCCAACGGTTTCAAACCTTTGAAAAAGCAAAAAATTAGATAAGAATTATGTTTTTAAACTATCGTACATAAATAATAGGAAAGGGTGGAATGTGAGAGGCAGTATAGAGTAATGGGTTATAATGAGGGCTCTGACAAAAGAATTCCATATAATTTATGTCGCTATCCCCACTTTAAGTAGGTAGAGCTTCACTCCCTCCCATAACTCCCTTGCCCCCTGCCCACCCCATTTGAGTGTGGGCTGCACTTGGTAACTTTCTTTCAAAAAGTAGAGCATGGAAAAAGAGTGGAGGTGGAGGGAAGGATAGTAAATTTGCAGTGGAGAAACCTGACAAACAGTACTTTGACCAGGTTATTGAGGTTTAACATCATCAATGGTAAGTTCTGCTGATAGCATTTACACCTGATGTAATGTGATAAGCATGGCAAGTCACTTCTGTGGTCTCCCTCCCAAAATCATAACCCAGTATAATAATGAGATGGACATCCCAGAAACCCAAGTTGAGGGAAATTCTACAAAACACCTGACCAGGACCCCTCAAAACTGTCAAGGTCATCAAATATAAGAAAAGTCTGTGAAACTGTCACAGTCCAGAGGAGGCTAAGAAGACACGGCAGCTAAGTGTAGTGTTGTATTCTGCATGGAGTCCTGGGTTAGAAAAAGTATGTTAGGCAAAAACTAGTGAAACCTGAACAAGTGTGGAGTTTAGTAATAGTAATGTACCAATGTTGGTTCCTTAGTTGTGGGAGATGTACATAGTAACATAAGATGTTAACAGTAGGCAGAACTGGCTGAGGGGTATATGGAACTATCTATACTATTTTTGTAATTTTTCTATTTATAGATTTATAAAACTGTTCTAAAACTAAATGCTTATTTAAATTAAAAAAAAACCAGAAATCTGCAAAAAAGAAAAGTATTCTGAAGTCAGACTGTGGGATTAGTACCCCGCTCTGTCACTGTTTAGCTGTGTGACCTTGGACAAGGGACTTAGCTATCTGAGCCTTGGTTTTTCCATGGGATAATAATAGCATCTACCTCATAAGTAAGTTTTGCTGAAGAGTTGACTTAATACACATAAAGCACGTTTAGAACTATGCCTAGTATTTATTCTGTAAATATGTTATCATTATTTTTATTAAATTATTTTATGCAGAATATTTCTATTCAATAAAATTTCCACGTTAGCTTATATTCATATAAAATATTTTTTAAACATAGTGTTAGAGCTAGACAAATAAAGGTATTTGTTAAAAAGATTCAAATTATATACATTATAGTAGCTAATCGTATTATCATACTTTTCCCTTCTTTTAAATAAAACTGCTAAATGAAATTGCTGGGGCAGATTTTAGTAAGGCTATGTCAAGAGATGTGCTTCTTGGTTTATTATTCATTTAAATTATGCAACTACAGCATTAAAAGTAGCTTTCATATTTAGTATAAAGACTGTAGTAAGGTAGAGTGATACTACTTGAGACTCTCGCTACCATGTCTTCACCTTTAAGTCAACAATCAAATGATAAGAAGACTGGAAGCTAGGAAGTTAAGGCACACATGACTCACCCTATAGCACCCAATATTCCTAAGCATTCCTGTATACTCACACCAGATGGATAAACAGCAAAGTCCCTAACATTGTAGAAACCTTCCTCAAAATTTGGTTCTATTGGTTTCCTTTCCTAGAAACCAGTGGATTCCACTTCCCTTCAGTTTTACTTAATTATTGTTACCCATAAATCCCCACATGCTAAAATTCAAATGTTAAAATAATTTCTTATAATTATCAAAAATAATATATCTTTATTATAGAAAAGTCACACAATGCCAAAGTATACGAACACTGAAAATCACCTTGCCCTGCTACCCAAAGAAAACAGCATTGATGCATATCATAAATAGATTTTTTTCCTTTATATGTTAAAAATAATTGCTTCTTTTTTTTAAAAAATTTTTTCTGTACAAAAATTTGTACATACATTGTTATGTGACCGTAATTGCCTTCCCCTTACTGTGACAGCACACTCCTACTTTTCACCCCGATTCCCCATGTCCATTCAACCAGCTCATAACCCTCTCTGCCTTCCCATCTCACATCCAGACAGAAGCTGCCCATTTAGTCTCTTGTATCTACTTGAGCTAAGAGGCACACTCCTCACGAGTATGACTTTATGTCTCACAGTCCAGTCCAATCCCTGTCTGAAGAGTTGGCCTCAGAAATTGTTTTAGTTCTGGGCTGATAGAGAATCCAGGGGCCATGCTCTCCGGGGTAATTGCATCATATTTTAAAAACTATTTTGTAACTTGCCTTTTCCCCTTTACAATATGTAATAAACACCTTACCTTGCAAAAAATCCAGAAACTCATCACCATGACATGGAAGAGTTTCACTGTATGGATGAGACAGTATTCATTTAACCAGCCTGTATTAATAATTTGTTTACAGTTTTTCTCTATTATTTTGTGCAGTTGTCCTTTCAGTTAAAAATAATTACTATAATTGAAAGTTTTTAATTCAATAAAATTTAATTTTCCAAAATTTGTTGACTATCCTTGCACATCCATTCCTTCATTCAAACTCTTGAAATATTTCCTTTCCTCTGTTCCCAAGAAAATGGTTTTCAGATTTCATTGAATCTATAGATTATATTAGGAAGAAGTGATGCTTCTGAAATTGAGCTTTCCCACCTAAAAACAAATTATATCTCTTCCTTTACTCATATTTTATGGCCCATAGCACAAATACAACATACTTTCTTTTCATTTTTTCTATTTAAACTTTTATTTTCACTCAATTATATAATTTTCACAATTATTTCCTTAAATATATGGTGACACTGAAAAATAGCAGGAGAGATCATTTTAATGGGCCATAATTTGTATCAAATAGATTTTCATGTTAAAACATATCTCAAAATATTGATCTTCTTAATTTTTTTAAAGCTGAAGTATAATAGTAATTATAACATTACAATATATTCTGAAAACAATGTCCTAAACTTGAGATTCCACTTAACCATTTAGTCTCCAATAGCTGTTGAACAGTAATTATGGAACTTTGTGAAATACTGAATAATTTTATGCTAAAGTCATTAAATTGCTGTATTTAAAATCAGAAAACTTCAAAAAGGGAATTGTATAGATAGTAATATCTCCACGTACACATTATTTTAGCATGAATTTAAAAGGAAGGGAAAAATGATTATATCAATGGGGTATAGTTATATAACAGTGAAAGTAAAAAATGAGTTTCATGAAAGCATAGATTATTGACAAAGCTTAGTTAAAAGTTTTCATTTTAAGTACTGTACTTTTAACTTAACTGTTTCCTAACAGGGAATATCTTGTTAGATTGCTTCTTATATGGAGATTTTGCTATTATTTCTTAATTTTATGGCTATAATTTCCTAATTTTAAGGGTATTCAGAGACCTCCAAGCTATAAGTAAGCTTTTAATAAGTCAGAGAAATAAATCATTATGAATTTCCCCTTGGAATATTGATATACTAAATTGTTAGAACACATACACCCTTAAATGCAGATAACCATTGTGATTTATGGTAATAACTTTTTCATTTACTGTAATTATTTCACATGTGTAATGCTGTTTACAAATATAAAGACCCTTTGATAATCAGGAGATAAAGATCATCATCTGTATAAAATTGCTGCTTTAAGATTAAATGATGTTATGTTTTGCCCTAAAGAATTAGATATGGCTAAAAAAAAAATCTGCAAACTTCTTTTGACAGTAAATGTTACCATCTTAAATATTTTATTTCTCTACTGAATTGTTTAAATTTTCAAATGCTAACTCTGTATCACATTACACAAGTAAACTCTCTCAGGACATGTGTGATCTTTGGAAGAGAAGATTTTACAAACCCCGTATGGTTGAATCACTGGGAAAAAATGCTTTCCCT
>NW_004444189.1:109659-110657 GCF_000243295.1 Trichechus manatus latirostris
AATTGTGATGCTCGTTGCAGGAAAGGAAGGAAAGCGATGGGATTTTGACAAATCATTTCTTAAGACATTTTGAACTGTGAGGTGAATGGGCACCTAATTCTCTGAGTAGCAACTCTGCTCTTAAATCAAAAGAGTGATTTATTTTCATTTCTTCAGCATTGTCCATTTGTTAATGTGGCATGATGTATTCTGTTCACCTCCATTAGTTACAAAAATGAGCGGTAGATGTATTCATCCCATTGAATATATATTCAAAGTGACAAAATCGGAACTAATAAGAAAATTTGTGTTCTTATCACATTGTTCTGAGTTGAAAAAGAAGTCTGCTTGGTTGAACCTTGGGGAATATGCATCTGTCTTGCTTCAAAACAGCTGAACAAATGGCAGAGAGTGCTTGCACAGCTGTCTGAAACCTTTGGCAGATGCTTCTGCGTTTGTGTGGCTCATGGCCCAATGCATAGCAGCCCTGACAGTGGGGCTGGCAGGATTCGGTCTTTTGGGCATGCCCTTGTTTTCCCTGTCTTTGAATGTTGATAACCCTGAGAGTCTCTTTTTTCCCAGGGTCTTCTGGCTTGCAATAGAATTTCATCCACTGGTTGTTTGTTAACGTATTGTACATTATTTGACTGTACGGTTGTTAAAATGTTCTTCTTCTGTTCATCAATATCTGTGTCATTTATCATCATGTATGTTATTCAGAATTTAAATGTGTGTTTGTGTGTGTGTGCATGAGAAAAAAGCCACTTGCAACTTTGAAAGGTACTACTCAGCCTGACTTTTGAGTCAGATTCAACTGACTGTGGAGACATAGTCAGCTTGAAGATATTGTTCCTGTCCTTATTTTTCCATCTTGGCTCTGTTTCCAGTATCTTACTTGAACTGTAATCTTGGGATTTCACAATTGGCTAGGGCAGCCTTGTGCAGTGTAAGAGGAAGCTGACACTACCTCCTTCAGTAGTTATTACCATCCAATTAGATGTAGTAGCCACAATTTTAAG
>NW_004444189.1:111100-117419 GCF_000243295.1 Trichechus manatus latirostris
GCCTCTGTAAAGGGAGGAGCTGAACTAAATGATTTTAATATTGTCTTGCTTCTCTAAAATCCATTGCCATTGAGCTGATTCCAACTTATAGCAACCCTGTAGGACAGAGTAGAACTACCCCACAGGGTTTCCAAGGCTGTAGTCTTTAAGGAACCAGACTGCCACATCTTTCTCCCATGGATCAGCTGGTGGGTTCAAACTGCTGACCTTTTGGTTAGCAGCCCAACACTTCACCACCGCGCCACCACGGCTTCTTTCTTGCCCCTCTAACAATTTTCTAATTTTAAAATACATGATAGTACAGGATTATGCCTAAGGACTGTGGGCGTTTAAAGAGAAAATTGCTAAGAAAATATTTTGTTAAGCACTAAAAAAAGTATAAGATTCGAAGTGGAATAAAGGTAGGGGGGAATCCCTGGGCTTCATTAATGGTTAAGCACTGGACTACTAAACAAGAGGTTGGCAGTTGAAACCCACCCAGAGGCGCCTCAGAAGACAGAGCTGGAGATCTGCTTCCGAAAGGTCTCAGCCTTGAAAACCCTATGGAGCAGTTCTACTCTTCACACATGGGGTTGCCATGAGTTGTAATTAACTCAAAGGCAACTAACAACAACAACAAAGATGGAGGGAGACTTCAGGGAATCTGCAGGCAGGGAAAACGATATATGAGTGGAGTGGGGGCAGTAGGAGTCTGTTCTATATCGAGGTGAAGGTGAGGTTGAGTGGGTTAAGACTGGACTTTAACTGATAGCGTGAGGATTTTTTATTTTATCTTGTTCATATAATAAGAAGAAGACGGAACAGGTACAATTTTTATTCATAAATTAATAGGAAGATAGTTAAGCAAGTACTCTTTTGCTTAACACAAGAATAATAATGTTAAAATGGCATTTTAGCAAAATTTATATAGTTTGATATCATGATAAATTCAACTACATAAAGACTGACAGAAGTAGAGAAATTAGCAATCCAAGTTGGGGTGAAAGAGGAAAGGAGAGAACTTTTATTCATTTAATAAGGATCATATTGTGAATCAATTTAGTACAGATATCTTGACATTATTGAGAGTATTAAGCAACAACATTTAAGTCAATTTAGAATAAAGGGGAGGGAAAACAGGTTGTAATCCTTCTACCCCAGAACAAATAACCTCTTTTAATTTTTACTTGTTTCTTTCAAGCCGTATCAATATGCATGGTTATTTCACATGGCAGCAAAACATTTTCAGAGTATTAAGTTTATAAAAGTAAAACATAGAAATTTAAAAACAGTATGAAAATAAATAAAAATCAACACTCAAAGATAACCAGTGTTAAACATTTTTTGTATTTCTTGTTCTATGTTTTCACAGTTGAGGTCACAAAACATTTATGGTTTTTTATCTAGCTTCTCTTTTATTAAATAGGGAGTGATTTTCAAGCCATTAATACATACTTGAAAATATTATTTTACTATACTATAATATCCTATAAATGTGCCAAAATTTACTAACATCTTCTCTTATTACTATATAATTTTCTTGCAGTCTTTATACTATAGTAAACATCCCATATTTTTACCCCATTAGAGTATTCATTCATTCAGCAAGGATTATGAGGCATCTGTCCTTAGTCCTGGAGCCCCGGTGGCACAGTGGTTAAGAGCTGCTAACCAAAAGGTTGGTAATTCGAATCCACCAGCTGCTCCTTGGAAACACTACAGGGCAGTTCTACTCTGTCCTAAAGGGTCACTATGGGTTGGAATCGACTGGACGGCAATAGGTTCTTATCCTTAGTCCTCACTTTGAGGACTAAGGTGTGCCTGACCCAAGCCATGGTATTTTTAATTGCCACATATGCATGTGAAAGCTGGACAATGAATAAGGAAGACAGAAGAAGAATTGATGCCTTTGAATTATGGTGTTGGCAAAGAATGTTGAATATACTATGGACTGCCAGAAGAACGAACAAGTCTGTCTTGGAAGAAGTACAGCCACAGTGCTCCTTGGAAGCAAGTAAAGAAGGAGGTCAGCAAAAAAGAGGAAGATCCTCAATGAGATGGATTGATACAGTGGCTGCAGCAATGGGCTCAACTATAGCAACGATTGTGAGGATGGCACAGGACCAGGCACTGTTTCGTTCTGTTGTACATACAGTTGCTATGAGTCAGAACCAACTGGACAGCACCTAACAACAACAACAACAAATCCTATGCCAGGCACTGTGCCTAGAGGTAGTGGTAAACCAACAGACAAAGTCTCTGCTTGTTTCAAAGATACTGTTGGCTCAGATACATTTGAATAGTTTCCAGAAAGTCAGAGCAAAAAGATGTTGTTACATAACTGTTGTGATATACCTTGGGTATAAATGATGAGGAAGAGAAAGGAATCAAAGATAACTTAAAAGTTTCAAGCTTAGGGAACAAAGTGATTGGTAATGGTGTTGAAAATAATAGGGGTGTTGAAAAGGAGTGCTAGTGGAGGGAGAGGAGAAGAGCTGAAGGCACTGGGCTTTATGTGATAGCAGGTGATCCCCACTGGATAAGTTCAGTACACAACTCATACATGATAGAATCAGGAAAAAGATGGAGATCAAGGAGACATCCATTGAAAGGCAGCATGGATGATCCCCAAATTACACTAGTTCTTGCATAATGAGAAGGTAGATTGCAAAATGCAGTTGACCACTGCCTAAACCTTAGGAGATGCTCCTGATTTGTGTGGGTGGGTTGGGGGCCTAGACAAGGAGAGAATCAGTACAGTGACACAAAAGTCAAGGGAGGCATGAGCAGCAGAGAAAGAAAAAGGAGAAAAGATCCCTCACTCGAGGGAGATTATAAATCAACGCGGTGTGTTTAGTTCATGGGATGAGAAAGTTATGAGGCCAGACCCTACCTTTCTTGTGTTTCCTCAGCTTGTTACTCACTCTGCCTAGTATGCAGCACACTGTATGCACGCAGTAAATGCTTTTAGCCCATGGGAAGAGAAGGCATCCCTGCTGGAAAAATGGACAAGTTGACACAGACCACACATCTGAGCTTAGTTATGAAGATTCATAGTTTCATTCATTTTCAAAGGAGACCTGTGATTCTCCTTGGTGTCCCAGGAATGCTGGAGGTAAGGACAGTGTAGCCTTAAAGGGGAGGCATGTTTCTAAGCTCTTCACTTTTGGCTCTGCTTTTATTAATATTTTGTGTGTAAAATAGATTCCACGGCTATTCTATGAAAAAAATCCATGTGGAAGAAAAATGTTGAAGAGATATAGATCCAGTAAAAATGAAGATATTAGAGAAAGAAAAATTGTGTGATTCATATATGGAGACTTTAGATAAGTGTTTTAATAAAGAAAGTTCTGTGCTTCTAAGCTAATAGAAAAGTTGGCAGCAAACTCTAGTAGGGTCGTTTGTCTTAAGAAGAAACCAGGACAGGGGTATATTCCACTATAAAATAGCTAATCACATTTCTGTTTGCAAAGAAACATCTATTGGAAGGCTAACTGGTCTGTTACGTAGAGAAGATTTAAATTAGTTCACACGGCAAAACAAATACCCTTTGCCCTGAGTGTTCTTGCATTATAGCATTATAGACTTTCTGTAAATGGAAATGAGAACTTTGTATTTGTTTTTCCATTAAACTATTCATTTTTTCAACAAATACTTATTACATTCTTACTGTTGTTGTTAGGTGCCGTCAAGTTGGTTCCGACTCATAGCGACATTATGTACAACAGAACATTCTTACTATGGGCTAGAATAGATATACTTCCATGTTCTAGGGAGACAGCAGTGCACAAAACACAGTTCCTTCTCTCATAGAACGTACATATTCCAATAAGGGAAGGTAGACAGTAAGTAAATAAATATATAATGTGTCACGTGGCAGTAAGTACTATGAGAGATGCTATTTTACATTCAGTGTAAAGGTGGTCTGGGAAGGTCTCTCTTCTAAACTGATACTTATTCATTGAATGAAGGTAGTAAAGGTGCAGAACATGCACATACCAGGGGACAGTATTTCAGGCTGAGGAAAAGACACCATGTGTGCTTAATGGTAATATTATTAAAATCAGAGTTCTCAAGCCTGAATGTCTTAAAGATTGTTCTTCCCAGTGCATTGAGGAAATCTGTGATATTCTTGTTATTTTAACCTCCTTTGTGTAAAGCTTTTTTTTTTTCCCCACAGTCTTATTTGGGAAGTCTTTGGTTTGTGTGAAGCTTGAAATTCCTGTATTTGTTGCTGTTCAGACATTAGATGGAGTGAATCAACAGAGTTTGAAGTACACCTGAGTGCATCTTTCCAGTGGAATTTTGCCAGAGCTAGAGATTTGGGCTTCCTAGGCTACTTCACCATGAGAGCTGGTGTAGACAGAGGAACTTAGGAAATGTTCCTGTTTTGGAGAGCAGGTAGAAGATGGTTGAGAGGAGAGAAAAGAGAAATAATGTCCAGAGTACAAGGAGAGCTAGAAGAGCCCATTATTCGAACATCAAAAGTAGAATAATTTCAAGGAGGAAAGATTTATTAGCTATATCAGATCCTACAGCAAGTTTAGTTGAGAATGGTGCTGAGCAAAGACCACTGGTTGGTGGTTAAAGTCATCAGTAACCTTTAGGGAAATAGTTCTACTTGAGTGTTGGGTAATTGAAGTCCGATTACAACAGGTTTAAAGACGTAGTAGATAGAGAAAAATTAGGAAACATTGATTATAGAAAATTCTTTGAAAATTGAGTGAGTGAAGAGGTTAGGATGCCATGTTAAGTATGTTCGTTTATCAATATTTATACATTTTTTAATATTTTTAGAATAATGAAGACTAAGATGTTTGTAAGATGAAGGACATTGAAGTTATAAAAAGGTAGATTTGATGGATCAAGGTATTGGAGCAGGCAAGAGAGGATGGATAGAGGAGATGGTATCTTGAAAATGTACATGAAAAGTTTATCCAAAAACTAAGAAGGAAGGGAGTAAAGAGGGAAAGATTTAAATAAATACTGTAGAGGATAAAGCGCATTTGAAGGTATCATGATCTGCATGATTCTTCAAGGAAAGGGTGGTATGTATGGCTAGCACAGTGATGTGCATATGGGAGGCAGATGTTTAGGGGAATAGATAATATTTGCAGTGATGTTGTGATACCAAATAATTTGTAGTAATAATACGACATGAGGAACAAGTAATTGCTGACCACACTTTTTTAATCTCTTGCTGATTTTGACACATTATCATAGGCATCGAAATGCTGTATTTCCGTGTTCTCTGATTCACAGTAGTTTATTTACTTTCTTACTGAGATATGAGTGTCTTTAGGCATATCCATCCAGTCTGTAAGTATCTCCCAGTTGAAGTAGATTTTACTGTAGCATTTTTGGAGGCTGTGTAGTTCACCTCTGTGCTGCAATTGTCTTCAATGTTTTGAATCTTATTTTTACCTAATATGTACCTGTTTTATATTACCGTTTTCTTTATGCTTGACTTTACTGTCAGTGTAGGACTACTTACTGGCTATTCCAATTATCTGTGGTCATGTAACCACCTCAAAACTCAGTGGCTTAAATCAGTGTCTTAAATAGTTATTTATGTTACTGTCTTTTATGGTTTTTGGGCTAGGCTCGTTAGTTGAGACTTGAGGTCTTATGTGGTTGCAGACAGATGGTGGCTGGTGCTGGAACTATTAGGGGATAGAGCAGTTGGGGCTGGCCAGGCATCTTGCTCTCTCTCTTTACATAGTCTTAGGGTCTCTCCATGTATTCTCTCTACTGGGCTAGTTTGAGCTTCCTCATAGCATGGTGTCCGGGTTCCAAGAGTGCCTGTCCCAAGAGGACCAAATGGAAGCTGTATGTTTTTTCCTAACTTAGCCTCAGAAGTCATGCGATGACTCTCTGTTGGTCAAAGCAGTCATAAGCCCTCACCCAGAGTCAAGGGGAAGGGACACAGACTCCAGTTTTATATGAGAGAAGTGTCAAGAATGCTGGGACAATGTTTTAAAACTGCCGCACAGAACAAGTAAATTTTTATTAGGGTATATCACCAAGTCAAGCTGATAAACAGCTTTGTAGGGAGCAAATAAAAATCCTAAAAACAACTTTATCCAGCTCCTAAATGTTTTGTGGTTTTCCTCATACTCCTTACAGCCATATAACACTGTGTCCCATGCTATAAATATGAAAGAGTGTTACTTGGTGGGTCATGAGGTCCCTCATTAGCTCACCCTCCTTTACTTCCTTTTTGGGCTAATAAGTTCTCAGATGTGTCAGGCTGAAAGAGATGGTGAAATACTGCCATGGTGTGACAACTCTGAGACGAGTGAGGAGGTGGTGACCTTTCTTAGCAAATTCTCAGAATTTC
>NW_004444189.1:118498-119600 GCF_000243295.1 Trichechus manatus latirostris
TAATGCTTAAAAACCTAGATAATGCAGACACACCATCCAGAATATAGAGATTATATTCTGTCAGACTAGGTCCTGTGTTTCTTACTGATATGCTTTTGGTATAACCCTCAAGGGACCTGCCCTTATAATGAGCATATTTGAGACTTTCGTTTCACATGCCTTTTTGTTAATAATATCAGGTGACTATGATTAGAATTGTACACAAGCCAATGAAGATCTGTAGTCATCACATCCCAGCACTATAACTTCTTTTTTGGCTTGATCACTTGATTAGCATTCTGCTTCCCGTCCTTATTTTTCAGTCTACAATTTCTTATGCCTCAGAAGACTTTACCCTCAAGGATAAATCTGTCCATGCTGTTAATCCTTCTGTGAGGCCTGGGTTCATTTAAAATCTGACTTTGTATCATCTCCTGTCCAATCTCCTGCCAGAAAAAATACCTCTCCCAAACAGATTCTATCCTAAATTGATCTCTCATGTCTCATTATTACATCTCTTATAGAAAGCTATGACTGTTTGATTAAAATTTATCATACAAAATAATCTACCCAACTCATTGGAACATGCCCTTTAGAGAACAGTTTTATGCTAAGTCAAGATAACAGATCATCTGACCTTGATGCTGAATTTGTCCTCTAACTCACTTGCCTCTTTTGACAATGACAGGTATACATTTTCCAGGTAGGGTGTAGACTATAGCATTTTGTATTCTTCCCCAAATCTCTTTATTTGTAAGTTTAGTTGTACTGGCGATTAAAGTGTTGAGAGCTGTCTCTTTTAAATGCACCATTCAATGAATTTTTTCTTAGTATAGTGCCTAGTACAAACTCAGGATTCAGTTCATTTTGAATTGTCAGTGAACTTGAGTGTCCACTTAGGAATATATTCTTCTCCAGTACAAGAGCAAATATCAATCTTGTCATACTTCACCTTAATGTTGGTCGATCTGTGGTAAATATGTGAGAATTAGTTTAGTCTTGCATCCTGTGCTTTCAAACCTCTGTGCTTTTACACCTGTTAGGAATTCCTTTCTTCTGTCTCTGATGTCCATCCTTCTACTATTTGGAATGTTACCTCCGCTAGTGAATTTTGATTCCCCGA
>NW_004444189.1:136265-175546 GCF_000243295.1 Trichechus manatus latirostris
AAAGGAGGGGGAGGTTGTGAGAGGTAAGGAAGAAATCAAAAGAAGTGGAAAAAAGCAACACCAGCAGCCAACAAATGTCACTCAGAGAGCCGGCCCGTTCGGGTGTGTGGAATCCAAGCAGCCAGTGTTTTCCAGACAAGAGATTGTGGCCGCAGGAAGCAGACGAGGCTGAGTGGGGGTGATGAAGGGTGGGGGGTGGGAAAGTGTATATCGCAAATTACCGGTTGTTTTGTCTTCTGCTGGAAGCTCTGTGAAGCTGCTTTCTCATACCCCCTGTTTGCTGGTCTCTGATAGGAGTCCAAGATGGCAGATCCACGCTGCGTTAGCTGCTAGGGGACCTCTGCATGAATCTCTCCTTGCTCTGCATTCTCTGTCAGTTTTCTCACTCCATTTGGTGCTTGGCTGAGTTCTTTATCACTTCATTTGATGTTTTAGGGTTTCAGGATTGTTGTTTTCTCTCTTCAGCTTACTTTTTTGGATCTTTGCTGTGGAGGGATGGCGTGGTGCTTCTGCCTAGAGCGCCATTTTCCCGTAACTCTCTGGAAAGTATTCTTGCTGGGTTACCACAAACCCAGATAAAACTCAGGAGGATTGATTATTAAATGGAGAAATTAGGGAATGGTTTCTGTGGGGCAGTGAATAAATTCTGCTACCCAGAATGATTATTTTGAAATGTCAGATAATGCTAATTCCCACCTTAACACCTCTTAATGACTTTGCACTGTACTTTAAATTAAAAATAACAGCAACCAGCAACTTGCCCAAAACACAACATATCAAAATGAGTGGTACACAGCTAAAGCAGTGCTTAGAGGGAAATACATAGCATTAAAAGCTTTTATTAGAAGAGAAGAAATATTTCAAATTGATTGTCCAGGAGAAAGAGAAGCAAATTAAGCTCAAAGCAAGCAGAAAGAAATAATAAAGATCAAAGAAATTGAAAACAAAACCAATAGAGAACGTTAGTGAAAACAAAAGCTGGTTTTTTGAATTGATTGGTAAGAGTAATAAACACCTAGCAAAAATGATCAAGAAAAGAAGAGGAGACACAGATTGTTAGTATTGGGAAAGGAAAAGGTGACATCACATTAGTTTCTGAAGACATTAAAAGGATAATAAAGGAATATACTCACTCTTCACTTATCGCCATGGTTAGGTTCCAAAGATTAGGTCGTTATGAGAAAATCAACGTTGTATGAAAATGGGGGATTTTTTTCCTTGTATTTTCAGACCATCTATTTGTCCAATGTTTTTTATTTAGAAAATATGATCATAGAAATAATGGCAGCTTATATTTACTGATGTGTTCATCACTGTGACAAGTCTAGTTATGGATTTTTCCTCCCCAGAGAAGGAGGCTTGGAGGAGACAAAGCTGGATAAAGCCTGGCCATGTGATTGGAGGGCCCATGGCTTAACAACGTCACCTTCCTCCTGTGCTAGGTCAGAGCTTCTGTTGTGGAGTGAATTGTGTCCCCCCAAAAATGTGTTATCAATTTGGCTATGCCATGATTCTCAGTATTGTATGATTGTCCACCATTTTGTCATCTCATGTGGTTTTCTTACGTGCTGTAAATCCTATGTCTATGGTGTTAATGAGGTAGGATTCAGTAGCAGTTATGTTAATGAGGCAGGACTCAATGTACAATATTAGGTTTCGTTTTAACAGAATCTCTTTTGAGATATAAAAGAGAGAAGTGAGCAGAGAGATAATGGGGACCTCATACCACCAAGAAGCAAGAGCCAGGAGAAAAGCGCATCCTTTGGGCCCGGTCCCTGCACTGAGTCTCTTTGACCAGGGAAGATTGATGACAAAGACCATCCCCCAGGGCTGACAGAGAGAGAAAGCCTTGCCCTGGATCTGACACCCTGAATTCAGACTTCTAGCCTACTAGACTGTGAGAGAATAAATTTCTGTTTGTTAAAGCCATCCACTTGTGGTACTTCTGTCATAGCAACCCTAGATGACTAAGTCAGCTCCCCTCTCAGAGCTGCCTCCAGGGCTCCATGCCCACCCCTGCAAGCCCTTCATTCACGATCCCAGAGCCTGCTCTGTCCTCAACCGTGCTGGCAGCCTGGCCATGTACCTGGCCCCACCAAGGTGGAGGCTTCAGGCCTAGCTCAGCTCTCTTTGGGATGTCATTAAACTCACATGCATTTCTTCCAAGCACCCTCTCCAATGTCTTTCTTTCCTCCCTTCCCACCCTTCAGCAATTTTAAGCTGCAAGGCCTCAGGACGCATAGGAGCTGGGAACCTAGAACAGGCGCCTGCTGGGTCAGTGCTGTCTGCACATTGCACAGAAGCCATGGCCACAGAGGAGGCCAGCCTGCCTGCAGGAAGTAGTGGAGGGTGCAGGACAGCACACCTCGCTTCCTGGAGGCTGCCTGGAGACCCTCGTCCAGGGAGGGAATGCTGGCCACCTTATTAATGTGAAAAATAGTCAGATAGTGGATTTTTTACTATTGTCATAAATGTGAAATGTCATATAACAAGATAGTCAATAAGTGAGGAGTAGGTGTATTATAAATAACTTTATGTCAGTAAATTTGACTACTTAGATGGAATGGACAAATTCTTTGAAATACAGAAAGTATCAAAGTTTATCTAAGAAGATATAGAGAATGGAATAGCCTTTATATATTAAAGAAATCGAATTCATAGTTTAGAACCTTCCCACAAAGAAAACACCAGATCCAAAGAGCTTCTCCAGTGAACTTTACTAAGCATTTGAGGAAGATATAATACCAATTCTACAAAAACTCTTCCAGAAAAATGGAAGAGGAGGGAACATTTCCAAAATCATTGTGTTGCCACCATCACCCTGATAGCAAAACCAGACAAAGATGTCACAAGAAAACAATATTAAAAACTAATATACCTCATGAATATAGAAAAAGAAATCCTTAACAAAATGTTAGCTAATTGAATCAAACAGTATATAAAAAGGGCAATACATCATGACCAAGCAGGGTTCATCCAAGGCATGCAAGGCTGGTTCAACATTAGAAAATCAATCAGTGTAATTCAACACATCAACACATCAACAGAATAAACAATAAAAAACATGATCATCTCAATAGACAAGAAAAAAATAGTTGAAATTCAACATCCATTCATGATCAAAACTCTCAGCAAACGAGGAATGCAAAAGAATTTCCTTAACCTCATAATGGGCATCTATGAAAAGCCTGTTGTCATTGTAAGTTTCCATCACGTCTTTTCCCACTCATGGCAGTCCCAGAAGTGCACAGTAAAACTGCTCCGTACAGTTTTCAACAACCTACAACCAACTGAATGGTAAAATTCTGAATGCTTTAAAATCGGGAACAAGGCAAATGGCCACTCCCACCATGCCTGTTCAATATCTTACTGGAGGAAAGTCTGATAAGACAAAAGAAAAGGCATAAATATTGGAAACAAGTAAAACTCTACCTAGTCACAGACAACATCATCCGTGTAGGAAATCCTAGGGAAGCTACAAAACCAATAGAATGAGCAGTATACAAAAATCAATTGCATTTATACATATAAGTACTCCCCGACTTACAAGAGTCTGTTCCAACGACTCTGTCATAAGTTGGTTCTGATGTAAGTTGAATATCTCATTTTCTTTCTCTTTTTTTTAGTTTTCATTATTATTGCCTTTTATTACCAGTATCTTTTTTTTTTTTGCTACTTCTTTTTTTATTTTATTTTATTGTTGTACTTAAATGAAAGTTTACAATTCAAGTTAGTCTCTCATACAAAAATTTGTACATTCTTGCTCTCCCTGTACTGTGACAGCACACTCCTCCTTTCCACCCCTGATATCCTGTGTCCATTCAACCACCTCCTGACCCTCTCTGCCTTCTCATCTCACCTCCAGACAGGAGCTGCCCATCTAGTCTCATGTATCTACTTGAGCTAAGAAACACATTCTTCATGAGTATCATTTTATGTCCCATAGTTCAGTCTAATCTTTGTCTGAAGATTTGGCCTCAGGAATGGATTTAGTTCTGGGTTGCAGAACTTCTGGTGTTCCTCCAGTCTTAGACCATTAAGTCTGGTCTTTTTACTATAATTTGAGTTCTACACCCCACTTTTCTCCTGAGGGACTCTTCTGTTGTGTTCCCTGTCAGGGCGGTCATTGGTGGTAGCTGGGCACCATCTAGTTCTTCTGGTCTCAGGCTGATGAAGTCTCTGGTTTATGTGGCCCTTTCTGTCTCTTGGGCTAATACTTTCCTTGTCCTTGGTGTTCTTCATTCTCCTTTACCCCAGGTAGGTTGGGACCAATTGACGCCTCTTAGATGGCCACTCACTAGCTTTTAAGACCACAGACGCCATTTACCAAAGTAGGATGCAGAACATTTTCTTAATAAACTTGGTTATACCAGTTGACCTAGATGTCCCTTGAAAGCATGGTCCCCAGACCCCTATCCCTGCTACTCTGTCCCTCAAAGTGTTTGGTTGTATTCAGGAAACTTCTTAGCTCTGGTTTAGTCCAGTTGTGCTCATTTCCCCTGTAGTGTGTGCTGTCCTTCCCTTCGCCTAAGATAATTGTTGTCTACTATCTAGTTGGTGACTAACCCTCTCCTTCCCTCCCCACCCTCGTAACCATCAAAGAATGTTTTCTTCTGTGTTTAAACCTTTTCTTGAGTTTTTATAATAGTTATTACCAGTATCTTTATAAATCCAATCTTTATTTGTCTTTGGTTGTTGGCGTGAGAATGATAACATAAGCAAATCATGTGCTGCAGCGTTGTATGTAGTACACATTATTAACCATGAGATGTACCAAAAAACAAAACAAACAAACCTACAAAATGGAGGTTGTAAATGTGGTTCATCATAACTCAAATATGTCATATGTCACGGACCACCTGTACTTGCTACAAACAATTGGAAGTTGAAATTTTTTTGAGTATCATGAGATACTTAGGGATATATTCAATAAACTAATAATATTTGTACTCTGAAAATTATACAACATTGCTGAAAAAAATTTTAGACTTACATAAATGAAGAGAGAGAATTATAAAACTCAATATTGTTGTCAGTTTTCCCAAAATTTATTTATACATTCAATCTCAATAAAAATTCCAGCAGGATTTTTTCTTTTTTTAAATTGAAATTGTCAAGCTGATTCTAAGATTGATGTGGACATTCAGAAGGACTTGGAATAGTCAAAACAATTTTACAAAAGAAGAACAAAATTGGAGTACTACACTACGTAATTTTAAAATTTTAGTAATCGAAACTGTGTTAGTGGCATAAGGATAGACATACAAATCAATGCAATAGAAAAAAAGAGTCTGCAAGTAGATCCACACATACATGGTCAATTGATTTTTGACCTAAGTGCCAAGATAATTCAATGAGAAAAGGATATTCTTTTCCCCAAATGGTGCTGGAACATTGAATATTCATATGCCACCCCCCTAAAAAAAAAAAAAAGAAAAGACCTCAACCTTTATATAGAAAAATTACTTCTGGATTGATTGTAGATCTAAATGTAAAAGTGAAATTCATACTTCTAGACAGGGCAGCTAAAGCATGAACCATCAAGAGAAAACTGATAAATTATGCATCATGAAATTTAACAACTGCTTTGTGAAAATCATTGGAAACCTTGAACATATCTGCAACATGCCTGTTGAGACTGGGATTCCAACCTCATTGGAGGTGTGGTTGCAGCCCACTGGATGGTGGGGAAGCTCACTGGGCTGCCCCATAGCAGAGCTAGTCCACAGGTGGTATAGAACTGTGGGCTGGCACTAGCTAGCTGGAAGCTTCCCTTTGGGGTGCCCATGGGCCAAGGCTGATGGGCAGGGCATTGAAAGCAGGAAATCAATGGGTTCTGGCAGGCTAAGGCTGGAAAGCTACAAGGTAAATGCCACTGGATGTTCATTTCACTGATGGGGACTACAGGCACCTGGGTGAAGCCAAGCTCCTTCCTCTTCCAGGGTCCCTCTAGCACCATCTACTGACAAAATTTAACATTGTGCCAGCTGGCAAAAGAGAAATATTCCAGTATCACAGGTAGGCAATGAAGGATGCATTTGGAGCTGAGAAGCATTCCATGGATAACTGAAACAGTTCTTAACTTCTACTCGAGTACTTATTAAAAATTTTAAGATTTTATTTTCTGTTAAATCACATGTGAATACATACTATAATTTTATTGTAAAATAAAAGAGGAAAAAAATCAGTCTGACACCTTATGAGTCAAAGAAAGAGCAAGAGTAAAATTCCAGCCCAACTGACTCTTGGAACATGAGAAGTTTAAAACTGAGTTTGCTACTCTTGGATAAAATGATACATTTTGGCAACATTTTAAGGTTTACAATTTCTCATTCCAGGGTACAGTCTCTGTACCATTCTAACACAGAATTAGCATCTCTAATTGATGTGATGTAAAACAGAGGCTTGTGAGACAAAGCCATAGGAAACAGTACTTTGTGAGGCAAATAGTATTTTTAGGACCAAACCGGATTTTTCTTTTAGGGTCCACATGGCACTAAACAGATGGTGACGTGGGCGGCTAAGGTTTAAGATCTGAAGTGGTTCATAAAGACACCCAATCTTGTGCTCGTCCCACCCTTGAGGCGGTGATGGCTACCGGTTCGTCCAGGCGAATCTGTTCCAAAATGGTGTGTGTCAGCCGTCCCTGTGGGTGGATGCTGCCTGACCATCCAGACAGGCAGCGCCCTGGACTGCCAGGCAGCTGGGAATTCAGCCGACTTGAGCCTGCTGGCCATGTTTAGAATTAGCATAGCCATGTGTGTTTTAATCTGGAAAGGAACTTGGAGGGTTTTTTTTTCTTTTCTCCTTTTTCCTTCTTCCCCATATCGCTCTTCAGTTCTTAAAGGCATAACTTAATTAATGTTGTTGCTATCCTTCCCCAAATGTACCCTCCTTAAATTGTTCTTTAATATTCCATTCTGTTAAGCGCTTGGCTGCTAACCAAAAGGTTGGCAGTTCGAACCTATCCAGTGGCTCCGCTGGTGAAAGACCTGGCAGTCTGCTCCCATAAAGATTACAGCCTAGAAAGCCCTATGGGACAATTCTACTCTATCACATGGAGTTACTATGAGTTAAAATCGACTCAACAGCACCTACTGACAACTAC
This sequence comes from Trichechus manatus latirostris, assembly GCF_000243295.1. Taxonomy (NCBI): domain Eukaryota; kingdom Metazoa; phylum Chordata; class Mammalia; order Sirenia; family Trichechidae; genus Trichechus; species Trichechus manatus. The sequence continues at coordinate 143,374 of NW_004444189.1, forward strand.
TATAATAGCCTGCCTTTATCTGGAAACTTGGATTCTGGCTAGTTTATGCGGGTAGCAGAGAATCACTTAATTGTAACGTGCTGGTTTTGTTTTTGTTTTTTCAGAAAAACTTTATATATTTTCCCTCATAGGACTTTCTTACTACCAACACCTGTATTATCAAACCTCGTTTTAAAAATTTGATTGTATCCCCTTTTTCTTATCATTTCTTTTCTGTACCAATATCTTGTTCTACTTCTTTTAAATTTATTTTATTTTGTTGAGTTTTTTAATTACTAAATATAAAGGACTCATAATCCCACTGTATTTTGGAAGCATGTAAATTTAGAAGTTAAAGTTCTCTCCAGCCGTCACTGCAATTCCTTCCCTGGTAACTTCTATTAACAACTTGGTGCATATCCTTTCCTCTATGCCTATACAGTCATTCACATGGACGTGATGTGTTTGAGAATGGTGTGTATTTCACCAGAAGATGTTATAAACATTGTTTTCCACTTGCTTTTTTCACCTAACAATTGATCATGGACTTCTTTCCCAGTCATTTCATATAAATCTTCCATTCTGTTTGAACAGTTGCATGATGATCTGTTACATGACTGTTACAAATTTATCCTTCTTAGTCCTGAACATTTAGGCTGTTCCCAGAGTTTTATTATCACAGAAGGAAGAGCCTGCCCCGATAGCCTCCATGTTCATCTCGAGGGCTTTGTGCACTCATATTATGCACTCTCTCTGCAGAAGAGATTTCTAGAAGAGGACTGTTAGGTGCATCTTGAAAACTTTTATAGATTTTGACAAATAATCCTCCAGTAATGTTGAAACAATCTACACTTCCAGCAACTGTGATGCCTGTTCCCTTCCAGGCCACCTGCAGCTTACTAACTGCTCCCTAGAAGCTGCTCTCTTCCTGGGCTGGCTGGCACTTGAGTCACTGTTCTTGTTCAGCCTATGATTTGCTTTCCTGAGATAGAATAAACCCAATTTAGGTAATTTACCACAGTAGCATCATTCCCTGAAGACAGTATTCAAACCAGACATTCCTGGGGGTTATTATAGTCTGTACTTGTTGTGCAGTGTGGGCCACATCATTAAATTGGTCAGGGTCAGTTTTCTTCATCCAGCAGAGTAGGGGATTAAGTTATGATACTTATTTTCTAAACCGTATACATTTCCAGACAGAACACTGCTAGACACATTTATAAACGTATAACAATCAGATAACTGTTACCAGTAATTGGCAGTCAAACAAATCCACCCCAGCTACAACCACCCACCATAGAGGCAAAATAAATTTGTTATTTTTCCTTTTCTCCCAGATGAATAGAGGTCTCAGATTCATTTCAGCTGGATAGAATGAAAAAGCCTTCAAGCTAGCAGCTGTCAATAAACTGGTTTTGTGTTTTCTTTTTCTTTTTCAATAGAGACAGTATAGCATCAATAAAGACAGTCTGGAAAATGAAAAGGAAAAAAAAAAGTTAATCCTACCGCCCTAACAACAGCTACTTTATTTTCATTTTTACACACATCCTTCTAATTTTTATCCATCAGCCAGTATTTTTATGTCATTGCAATCCTTTTATGAATACAATTTTAAGTTTTTTTTTTTTAGAAAAGATCTGTCTTATACGATTGGGATTGTTCAATCTGGGCACACCAGAGCCTTGCAGAGCATCTAGGAACGTGAAACCAGGGTGGAGAGAAGGCCAGAAAACAGGCCTAGTGGTGGCGGCATTAGCTGCGGTAATTCCACTCAGGAATTTGCTGTCTGACACTTTCACAAAGCTCTGCTGACTCAAGATGAAGCCACGTAGCCACCTGAGACTGTGAATTTAGTGTGGCTGGAGGGGTAATCAGAATAATCAAGGGTGAGAGAAAGATGAGGTGAGGAAAAAAGGACAGAGAGCTACCCCAACAAGTATTGCAGCTTTTGATCCAAGTTTAGAATGAAGGCCAAATCTAAACTTACTTAAATTCAGACCACATTTATCTTGTTTGTTTGTTGTTAGTTTTTAATTTTGTTCCTTTTTCCTTCTTTCTTCCCTCCCTCCCTTCCTTCCTTGTGTTTGCATTGTATCTTCCAATGCCTGTTTGGCAGTAGTTTTTTTTCTTAAAACGTTTAAAATAATGTCAAATGGACGGAGACATATCAAAGTGAGGGTAGAAGAATTTGCAATTTGAAAAGCATTATTCAATTCCTGTACCTTTTTTTCTTCTGTCCAGATACTTAATTTCTTCTGAAATTTTAAATAACATTAAAGGAGAGCATGAGAATTTTTGTGTTTAATAAAAGCAGGCACTGCTTTAACTAAAGTTTTAGAAATATCACCCTAGGAAAAAGTACTATATCACATTTTGTACTAAATTTTCACTTCTTTGAGGTTGTCTCTTATTAAAAATTTTTAATGATTTTGTTGAAGTATAATTGACATACTGTAAATTGCGTATGTTTAAAGTATACAGCAATCAAGATAGTGAACATATCCATCATCCCAAAATCCTTGTGACTCTGATACCTCCATTCCTTCCCGGCCTACATGTGCCCCACTGATCTGCTTTTAGTCACTATAATTAATTTGCATTTTCTCAAATTTTTATAAGTGGAATTTTAGGATATGTGGAAACCCTGATGGTGTAGTGGTGCCATGACTGCTAACCAAAAGATCGGCAGTTGGAATCCGTGAGGCGTTCCTTGGGAACTCCATGGGGCAATTCTACTCCGCCCTATAGCATCGCTATGAGTTGGAATCTACTCGACGGCAACAGGTTTTTATAGGACATGTACTCTTTCTTTTCTTTTTTCTTTTTGGCCTGGCTTCTTTCAGTGAGCATAACCATTTTGAGATTCATCCATGCTGTTGCTATTATCGATAGTTCCTTCTTTTTCTATTGCTGAGTGATATTTCATTGTATGGATATGCCACAATTTGTTTATCCATTTACCTGTTGATGGGCATTTTGGTCATTTATAGTTTTGTAGTTTCTGACTACTACAAGTAAAGCTGCTATGAACATCTGTATAGAGGACTTTATATGGACCTATATTTCCTTTTCCCTTGGGTACATTCCTAGGAGTGAAATGGCTGGATCATATGGTGCGTGTATGTTTAACTTTTTAAAAAATTGCCAAACTGTTTTCCAAAGTCATTGTGCCATTATACCATTTTACATTCTGACCAGTAGTCTATGAGAGTTCCAGTTGCTCCACATCTTTGTCAACCCTTGGTCTTGTCAGTCCTATTGATTTGTTGTTGGCGATGGTGTTGTTTTAGTTGTCATAGAGTGGGCTCTGACTCATGGTAACCTTTTGTATAACAGAAGGAAATGTTCAGTCCTGTGCATCTTCATGATTGTTGGTATGTTTGAGACCATTGTTGTGATTGTTGTGTCAGTCTATCTCCTAGAGGGTTTCTGTAATTTTCACTGATCCTCTGCTTTATCAAACGTGATATCCTTTTAATTTTAGACATTTTAATAGATACGTACTGATATTACACAGTAGTTTTAATTTACATTTTTCTAATGACTAATGATGTTCAGCATCTTTCATATACTTATTTGCCATCAATATATCTTTGGTGAAGTGTCCAAATTTTTTGCTCATTTTTTTGAATTTAGGTTGTTTTCTGATTGTTGAGTTTTAAAAGTTCTATATATATTCTGGATAGAGAACTTGATTAGATATATGATTTACAAATATTTTCTCCCAGTCTGTGGTTTGTTTTTTCATTTAGTTTCTTTTGAAGAGCAAAAGTACATAATTTTGATGAAGTCCAAAGAAATTTTTGCCTATCACATGGTCATAAAGACTTTCTTCTAGAAATTTTAAGTTTTAAATTTAGGTCTATTATCCATTTTTAGTTAATTTTTGTATTTTGTGCCATGAGTAGATTAAAGTTCCTTTCCTTTTTTTATTGCTAATTGTTATCCAGTTGTTCCAGCACTTGTTAAAAAGATATACTTTCTCCAATGAATTGCCTTTGCAACTTTATTGAAAATCAGTTGACCATATATGTGTATTTCTAAACTATTCCATCCTGATACCAATATCACATTGTCTTGATTATTGTAGCTTTATAGTAAGTCTTGAAATCAGGTAGTGTTCTTCAAAGTCCTTCAACTTTGTTCTTCTTTTTCAAAGTTTTTTTTGGCTATTCTGGATCCTTTGCATTCCCATGTGAGTTTTAGAATCTGTTGGTTGTTTATTACAAAAAAGTCCTTCTGACTCCGGGGACATCTAGATCAACTGGCATAACATACTTTGTAAAGAAAATGTTCTACATCTTACTTTGGTGAGTAGCGCCTAAGGTCTTAAAAGCTTGTGAGCAGCCATCTAAGATAATCCACTGGTCCCACCTCATCTGGAGCAAGGGAGAATGAAGAAAACCAAAGATTAGTCCAAAGGACTAATGGACCACAACTACCACAGCCTTCACCAGGCTGAGCCAGCACAACTAGATGATGCCTGGCTACTACCACTGACTGCTCTGACAGGCATCACAATGGAGGGTCCTGGACGGAGCTGGAGAAAAATGTAGGACAAAATTCTAACTCACGCAAAAAGACCAGACTTAACTGGTTTGACAGAGAGTGGAGAAACCCCAAAGAGTATGGCCCCCAGACACCATTTAACTCAGTACTGAAGTCACTCCTGAGGTTCACCCTTCAGCCAAAGATTAGACAGGCCCATAAAACAAAATGAGATAAATGGGCACACCAGCCCAGGGACAAGGATGAGAAGGCAGGAGGGGATAGGAGGGCTGATAATGGGGAACCCAAGGTCGAGAAGGGGAGGGTGTTGACATGTCGTGGGGTTGGTAACCAATGTCAGAAAATAATATGTGTACTAATTGTTTAATGAGAAACTAATTTGCTCTGTAAGCCTTCATCTAAAGCATAATAAAAATAAAAAATCCTGCTGAGTGTTGGAATGAGATTATGTTCAATTTTTAGATCAATTTGGAGATAATTATCATATTAGTAATCATGAAATATCTATGAACGTAATATATCTCTTCATTTATTTAGGTCTTCTGGAACATCTTTTGGCAAATTTTCACTATTTAATATTTTTTCAAGCTGTTGTAAATGGTACTTTTTAATTTAAATTTCTGTTTGTTCATTGCTAGTATATAAAAATACAATTGATTTTTGTATATTGATCTTGTATCATGAACCTCTGGCACAATACTGAATAGAAGTGGTAAGAGTGCACACCCTTGCCTTGCTCTTGCTGTTAGGGACAGAGCATTCAGGCTTTTATCATTAAATATATTGTTAACTATAGGTTTGTTGTAGATCCTGTTTATCAGGTTGAGGAGGTTCCTTTCCCTTCTAGTCCTAGTTTACCAAGAGTTTTTAATTAGGAATAGATGTTGGATTTTGTCAAATGTGTTTTACTCACCTTATTGAAATGATCATACGGTTTATGACCCTATCATCTTGTATCATTTTTAACAACAACAACAAAAATCTGCTGTCACTTATCTTTGTTCCTCTGGTTGCTTTTAAGATATTCACATTATCATTAGTTTTAAGTAACTTGGTGTAATTTTAATTTTAAGTAATTATATGTACTTTGGTGTATTTTTCATGATGTTCTTCTGCTTGGGATTTGTTAAACTTCTTGGATCTCAGTGTATAGTTTTCATCAAATTTGAAAATTTTTAGGCCATTATATCTTCATTGTTTTTTCTGTCACTTGCTCTTTTCCTTAGGGATGCCAATTACATGTGTATTTGACCACCTGATATTACTGATTGTTACATGACTCACACTCTGTTCACTTTTTTCCCTGTCTTTTTTGCTCCCTGTATTTCTTGGAGAGTCTCTGTTGTTATGTTTTCAAATTCACTAATTTTTTTTTTCTGCAATGTTTATTCTGTTAATCCCATCCACTGTATTTTTCATCTCACATATTGTAGTCTTAATCTCTAGAAATTTGGGTTTCGTCTTTTTTTGTGTGTGTGTGCATCTCTTTCATCTCTCTACTTAATGTGTGTAGTATTTCCTCTAGCTTTTTAAATGTATGGAATACCTGTGTAATAATTTCCTTTTCTACAAAGTCTAGCATCCGTGGCATTTCTGGATTAGTTTTCATTGATTGATTTGAATGATCTTTCTTCTCATTATAGGTCATATTTTCATTCTTTTCATGCTTCATAATTTTTTTATTTGATGCTGTAACATTGTGAATTTTTTTTGTCATAGTTGGATATTTTTGTGTTCCTAAAAATGTTCTTCAGCTTGTTCTGTGACATGGTCAAGTTCTTTTGGGTGTTGCTTTTAGGCTTTGGTAGGCAGGACACAAGCTACATTTAGTCTAGGGCAAATTTTTCTCCACTAAAGCAAGGTCCTTCCTAGTACTCTAAACAATGCTCTCTGAATTATGAGGTTTTCTACTCAGCCTGTTGGGAATAGGCACTATTCTCAGCTCTATTTGAGCTCTAGGCACTGTTTTTCCTAGTCCTTTTGGTTCTTTTCCTAACCTTGGGTTAAAAAAAAAAAAAAAAAGCATTGCTGTCAAGTCGATTCCAACTCATAGCGGCCCTAACAGGACAGAGTAGAACTGCCACATAGGGTTTCCAAGGCTGAAATCTTCATGGAAACAGACTGCCACATCTTTCTCCTGCAGAGTGGCTGGTAGATTCAAACCGCCAACCTTTCCATTAGCAGGTGAGCGTTTAACCATTGTGTCACCAGCGTAGTTTCCTCAAATCTGAGCACTGTGTCAGTGCTTAACTGAGTCATCTAGGGGGAACTTTTGTAGATCTTCAGAATTTTCTCTCTGTGCAGATTTCTCCTCTCTGATACTCTGTTCTGTGAATTCTGGCAGCTTTGACTTCCCTGGACTCTCAGTTATGTATCTTCAACTCAGGGAGATCGCCAGGTTCTACCTGGCTCTACCCTCCCTGCATCTCAGCCTGGAAATTTTCTCCAGGCAATAAGTTGGAGTAATCATAGACTAACCTTACTTGTTTCCTGTCTTTCAGGGATTGCTGTCCTTCACTGTGTGCTATTTAAATTCTTGAGAGCCATTATTTCATACATCTTCTCTGGTGTTTTAGGAGGGAGGGTAAATCCAATCCTGTTACTTAATCTTGGCTGAAAGGGAAAGTTGTGATGTTTTTTTTATGTTCTTCCAGCATTTAGCATGGAAACCCTGGTGGCGTAGTGGTTAAGAACTATGGCTGCTAACCAAAAGATTCACAGTTTGAATCCACCAGGCACTCCTTGGAAACCCTATGGGACAGTCCTTCTCTGTCCTATAGGGTTGCTATGAGTCAGAATCGATTTGACAGCAACAGGTTAGGTTAGGTTAGCATTTAACATGCTGCCAGCTATATAGTAAATACTCCTCAAAGAGTAAGCATAAGGAATAACTTCCATAGGTCCACATACAGATAATGCATACTGTGTAAGTTAAAGAAAAATGTGTAACTTATTGAGGAAGTATGACAGTAAGTAGGAAATATGGGATAAGAGAGCATTTGTGAGCAAGGCTTTCAGGGATTGCTCCAAGCCCAGGCCAGTCACTCAGAGCACCAGTGTGATTGAGTTTTGCCTTCTTCTAGTGCTGCTTAATAACAGAAATGACATGGGTATGAAACTGCTTATTTATTACCTAACCTGACTGACCAGGGCCAGCAGGAGAGGCAATAAGTCAAAGTTCCCAGACAAAGACTCAGTTCGACATACTAAACAAAACTCAAATTTCCTTATTCCTTTGTTCCCTTCCTTTCCTCTTCCCGGATTCTTGCCCAGTGCTTCCCTCAGGAAGGTCTTACCAAAGCTTCTGATTGCTCTTTTGTAGGGAGACAGATGCCCCCTATCACCTGGAGTTGAACAGACCTATTTCTCACTGTTTTTCTGTTTTGGGTTCTGCTTTCTGGAAGTGGATTATTCTTTGGTTAGGTTTACTTGTTTCTACCAATTATTTAAATGTCTTTTTATTTTACTTGATTACATATTGCTTTCAGATTTTTGTAAGCCCATAAACTGAGTCAAGTTAAAGAAAGCCATTCTAGAAATCATCAAAGGAGATCACCAGATTATTTTCTACATAGAGCCTAAGTAACTCCAGTCTGGTTGAAAATGTAGGTTCATCCAGGCAATTTACCAGTGGTTTTTAAGGTAAAGTTTTCCTGCAGATTACCCAGTCTCATTATTTTTGTGATTTTTGATTCTGCTGCTTCTCCTTGCTTTACCTTGAGGTAAGAAAAGGTCGTTCTGAGTTAGGAGAATCTTAGCGTCCGACCATAATAATCACAAATTTTATATAACAGGATTAATTTGAGGTAACACGTAATTAAGACTCAGTTCTAAAGAGGTTTAGCTCTGCACAGGAGAGAATACTAGAGAGTATTTCCAGTCCTGCATGAGTCTGTGTGAAATAAGTATTCTGTGTGAAATAAGTATTCAAAATTGGACTGCAGTGTTGGTGACCTAATTTAATTTTATTTTATAGTTAAAGATGTGCTGAGAATATCTCACAAACCCTTCTGGTGTTTTAACTGATAACGTTTTTGTTAGTTGTCAAGAACTTTAAAACATCACACTAAGTGACATCTCTTGTCTTTCTTCTGGTTCATCACCAGATTTCACCTTCAGCCCAGTATAATCTGGTGCTGAAATTTGAAGTCATGCTTCAATTAAATCAAAGTTTTAATACTTATAGTCCTGGTAGGAGGGGAGCTGGAGGTGGGACAAGAAGGGAGCATTATTCAACTGCAAAGCAAACTTCCTTTTGCTTAGATTAAGCTGTCCACTCTTTGGCTCCCCTTGCTTCCACAAATTAGTTAATCTTCCAAGAATTTTGTCTTTTGCAACTCAATACTTTGTTTTATAGATGTGGGAAAACTGAAACGCAAAGGTAATCCAGAAGAGAAATAAGGTTAATATGTGAATTTCTCACTTTCTTTCTTGAAGTCAAAACATAGATCATGTTTAGAGTGATGTTATAGCTCATATTCTGTTTCCAGCATTTTTTTATAAATGTTACTGGCTCTGCAGCATTAAAGGTGCCGTCGCACACAATGGTGATAGTTTTTTCTCGTCTTTATTAGAAGACCACGTACTGTCATCAGGATAAATGTATGTGGAGGTAGCAATAGTACTAACCAAGTATAGAGATTATGTGTGCATTAAAGAAGCTAATATTTTATACAAACTTACTTAATAGTCATTGAGCTAGGTTAGTTGTCAGTAAAGGTTATTTGTCTGTGTTGTTAGTAGTAGAGGTTTGTTTGGTTTGAGATGTAAGTATTAAATTCCAGTGTGGGTTATGCCCCAGAATGTGTGAGGAGACATCTTGGCTCAGCTTGTAGTACCTGAACACCCACTCGCCCTGCTCTGTGGACAGACCATGTACAAAAATGCACATTTGACTGGGACAACTAAAAGCCCCGTGAGGTCTGCAGCCTCAGGAAACTCTTCCTTTGCTAATTACCCTTTGCCCCCAATTCAGGTCACACAGTTTGTACTTATCCTGTATGCCAGATGGCCTCAGCGTTGCTCCCAGTCATTGCAGATAATCCTGCAAAATCCATCTTCCCAATTAACAGTTTTTCCCGGTAGAACATCTCTTTGTGGAATATAGGTAAGAGTGAGTTCTGTGTTTATATATGAAAAAATATATATGAACTTCCATAAAACATTTGTTTGATTTGCAGGATCATCCTAAAATGATAGGTACTTATATATGAACAAATTATTATACTTAAGTTACATTTTGGCAAATTGATTAGGGATTTTGGCTTGACGTGTTGTTAGGTGCCGTTGAGTCTATTTTTGACTCATAGAGACCCCATGTCACAGAGTAGAACTGCCCTGTAAGATTTTCTAGGCTGTAATCTTTATGGGAGCAGATCACCAGGTCTTTCTCCCGCTGAGCCACTGGGTGGGTTCAAACAGCCAACCTTTGGATTAGCGGCTGAGCACTTATTGTAATCGTTGCTCCACCAGGGCTTCTTACATGTAGCATATCAAAAATGTTTTCCATTTAAAGTAATGGGAGATAGGCTTTCAGTTAGCATTTTCTTGCAGAACATTGTATTTTCAGAAGTGAAATACTGACCTAAAGTGGGCAATGCCTGCATTAACCATCAATAAATAAATAGATCCTTGTTGCTGTTACACAGGAGGATGCTACGTGGAGCTGCAGAGAGCTGCCCGTGGGAAAGGCAGCTCTACAGCCAGTCCTCACCTGCAAATCAGTGCCTGCAAATTAGAGCTCCTGGCCTTGTGAATTTTTATTTGGGAATATTTGAAACCCAAATATTGTGATTATCGATTACTTCAGATGCCTAAATAGGTGTTTGTGCTTGACATAAGCAGAGAAAATGTGCAATGCTTCATGACGGATGAGTGTCATAGCTTCTGAAAGGGCTCTGCATTCACAGTGCTCTGTTGAGAAGGGCCAACACCCGTGTATTGTATTATTACTCCTGTTTTGTAAGCAGGTGAATCTGTGCAGTGTGATAACAGGGCATTTTGAATAATAGTGTCACCAGGGTACAAATGCTAGCCAGGCTTCCAGATTATTTCCATAACTAAAGAACAGTGCTGCTAAACCAACTTCCTCCAATTTCAGGGTTTGGATGAAACCAAATTAGACTGGCTTTGCATCAGCCAGAAGTTGTGCTGGCAAACAGTAGATACGTAAATATGGCAGTGTTGCCTAAACGGAGGGATAGGGACAGTGATAATTCAGAGGGAATTTGTATGTAATTCATGACATTAATAATAGGTAGATACAGACTGATTTAATTTTAGATCCTCAGTACAAAGGACTCAAGAAGAAATAGAAATGAAAGGAAATCATCTTTATTCTGAAACCCGATTAGAGTGTGATGTTGTAGAAAGAATCTAGGCTTTGAGGTGAGAACCCTCTATTCTATTTTCTTATCCTCCATTTATTAGCTATTTGTCCTTATACCACCTTGGTAGTGTAAATGGTCACCAAGCGAAAGGTTGGAAGTTCGAGTCCACCCAGAGGCACCTTGGAAAAAAAGCCTGGCAATCTACTTCTGAAAAATCAGCCACTGAAAACCCTTTGGAACACAGGTCTACTCTGACACACATGGGTTCACCATATGTCAGAGTCAGCTCAACAGCAAACTGGTGTCCTCATACAACAAACTTCACTTCACTGAGCTTTATCTGTGTCATGAACATAAGCATACCTAATTTATTAGAATCATTGTAATGACTGAAGATAATATATATAGAGAGAGTTTCTAGTAGAGAGAGCATATAGTACGTCTCCCCAGGTAAGAATCATTTTGCTGTTCTTATTGGCAGAGAGGCAACAGCCACTGTTAGGCTGGCTTCCAGTCGCATCATCTGCCTCAGCCCCTGTGGGCTGGCCTGGCTTTGTGAATAGATACCTCCATCCAAATATTAGCTTCATGAGACTTCTGCTTTCACATCTGTAATATTAAGTGTTGGCTCTCCTACTGCATCCTTAAACCCTAAACCAAAACCCACTGCTGTCAAGTCGATTCCAACTCGTAGCAATCCTGTAGGCTGGAGTAGAACTGCCCCATAGGGTTTCCAAGGCTATAAATCTTTACAGAAGCAGGTTGCCACATCTTTCTCCTGTGGAGCGGCTGGTGGGTTTGAACTGCCGACCTTTCAGTTAGCAGTCAGGCGCTTAACCACTGTGCCAGCAGGGTTTTTTACCAAATAGATATGGCTTTGATCTATTTTCAGTTTTGATTTGGATTATGAACATAATGCTGTATTTTAAAGTATAGCTCAGAGGCTCTAGGCTAGAAAAATTCAAAAACTTTTTAGTCTTTTCAGATCTTGAAAGTAGATGATTGACCATTGTTAGTTCTTCATTGACTTAGGCTTTCTTGGCTATTGAATTCCTGGCTCCAGTTCACACCTACATTCTCCCTTTAATACTGCACTGTATATATACATTTGTAATATCTTAATTTCAGAAGTGTGTATTTATGTATTGGTTTTGTTATTTTAGCAGAATTGTGAGCTTTGATATGTTCTATCCTAAATGCTGCTCTTACCATAATGGTTGCAGAACATACTCTGGCCAACAAAAGAACTATTAAAGCACTGTGTGATTACACCTTCCTGTATGGCTTTCTTTCCCAGAATATCAGTGCTGTGCAATACTGTTAATAAGGCCTCAGAGTGAAGTAGAAGGATATATCCCTGGATTAGAAGCAAGGGACTGGTTCCTCTTCCTATTTCGTGATAATACTGCATAGTGAACTATCTCAAAACACAGTGGCTTAAAACAATTATTTATTCTTGTTCAAATGCTCTTAGTTTATTCATATATAACCCACAATTCATAATGATCTTAATTACTAGTTTTTGGAAAATAATGGACGAACTACCGGTTGGTTGGGGTTAACTGATCCAGGGTCAGCTCATCAACTACAGGTTGAGTCCAGATGTGCTTAAATTTTATGGATTATAATATAGATTAAGTAAACCTGGTAGCTCAGTGATTAAGTGTTAGGCAGCTAACTGAAAGGTCAGTGGTTCAAACCCACCAGTCGCTCTGTGGGACAAAGGTGTGGCAGTCTACTTCTGTAAAGACTACAACCTAGGAAAACCTAGGGGGCAGTTCTACTCTGTCCAGTAGGGTCACTATGAGTTGGAATCAACTCAGTGGCAGTGGGTTTATAATAGAGATTATTCAAATCATAAAAGATTGCACTGAAATTCATATAAACACAGATATGGGTATATTGTTATTGTAAGACACACAGGTATGTTTTATCGGAAATTTTTTTTTTTTTTTTTGAGATGAAAAGAAAATGACTGGAGTGAATCTACTCTTGTTTGTTTCCATTGTATTTTTTAAAAGTTCTTTGTGTACTGATTTACTGCCTCTCAAGAAGAGTTATTTCCTGCGCAGTGAGAAACTATGTCCCCTTAACTTATTTCCTTGGCCTCTGGAGCCTCTCACCATGGTCTCTCTTAAGACTGATGGTGGCATGGCGTAAGAACTCTTTGGGGCGTCAATATTTTAAACCCTCGAAGTAGACATTTTTCATCTGATGAAACAACTGAATCCTTCAAAAGTACTAACACCTGTTTTATTTGTTGTGACTATGTGAATGATGGTTTTTACTGATTACCTTGTGCTATTGAGGACATAACGTACATCATGATGTATTTTTCACATCCCAGCACCATCTTGTTGCACAGTGGAATATGATGTTCACATCAAGCATTCATTTATCAGTAAGCATGATTTACTGTTTTTCATAATAAATGCATTGCTGTTTATGCTACTCCATAAATCTGTTTTCTGTATTATAGTACCATAAAAATTAAGTTTGGTTTGTGGTGGTGAGAGTGGTGGTGGTATTCTTCACATAAATTTGATTTTCACTGCTTCAGCAAGGTACGTACTCACTCGGGGCAGATTTTCTAAAATGATAATTCTACTCTTGGCAACATGAAATCTGAATGGGAATATAATCTCTCAAGGGATTATAAATTGGTGTAATAATTCTACAGAATAAATTAGCAAGAATTTTTAAATATCCATACCATTTGACTCAGAACTGGATTCCTCAGAGTTACAAAATAGTCAGAAGGACATAATAATTTCTAAATAAGATAAAGTCTTATAGTAGCAGAATAGATGAATAGGCAAATTATTTTTATTATTATCATTATAACTACTACTATTATTATTAAGGAGCCCTGGTGGCATAGTGGTTAAGTGCTCAGCTGCTAACCAGAAGGTCATTGATTCGAACCCACAGGCACTCCTTGGGAGAAAGAGGTAGCAGTCAGCTGCCGTAAAGGTTACAGCCTTGGAAACCCTATGGAGCAGTTCTTCTCTGTCCTATTATTAGCTAATATTTATCGACCTTTGGCAATGAACTAAGTAGTATGCTAAGCACTTTTTATGCATTATGTTATTAAACAATGCTGTGAAGTAAGTGTCATGATTATCTCATATCCCATAAAATGTAAGTGTGACTATAAGAAACTAAGCAACCCATACAAAATGATGATGGTTATGATGGTGATGTCGATGATGGGAGCTAACATCTACTGAGTGCTACTATGTTTTAGGTGATATTTTAAGTACTTTATATGTATTACCTTATTTAATCTTCTTACTAAGAACCCAGTGAGGTAGGTACTGTTAGTTACCCCCACCTTACCAAAGAGGAAACTGAGGCACAGGGAGCTTAACTAGTATAAAAGAACTTAAGTTACAGGGTTCAAAATATTTAAGTTGCTATTTGAATGGGTATAGACTGATTTCAGCAACTATACTCTTACCATGGTACCTCCCAAGATCACGTGGTGGTGAGTAAGTGGCAGAACCAGGACTCAAACCCAGGTCTGGTAGACATTCTCTTAATCGCTAGGAGTACAGTTAACTGGTTAATAGTATCCATTTGACGAAATTTCTTGTAGTACATGATGTGATTGTTTATCTTCAGAGCTATATGGGGTGAATATCAAACAACAGAGGTTATACAGGGTAAGGAAGAAATGGGAAAAGTTCACTCATAATGTTAGCAGAAGGTCCTCCCCCCTTCCCCAGATGCTGTGGTGGTCACCTCTCAGTCAGAAAAATGACTAGGTGGAGGTGGAAGTCCCACCTCAGAAGGGAGAATACAGGCTACAGAGCTGAGCCTACAACCTAGAAACAGTAAGGAGTATGGACTTTGGAGACAGACACACCTGCTTTCAAATTCTGCCTCTTCAGCTTGCTGGTGAGACGTTAGTCAAGTCCTTAGCATCTCTAAGCCTCAGTCTCCTCACCTGTAATGTGGAGGAATATGACCTACCTGAAAGCATTGTTGTGAGGATTAAATGAGGTGATGTATCAACACGTGTTGCCCACATGCAGCACTTGGTGGTGTGGCAGAGTAGCACCTCTTCTAGATTCATAGTAACCCTTGAATACTTGGCACCTCCACCTACTTCCTGAGAAGAACCTGGCACACACGCCCCATCCTAGAGTTTGAAACTGTTAACATTTCTTATACCCAACCAAGAGTTTTCTATCCCCACCTCACTCCAGACACAGTGCAGCCTGGCCTCAGGTACAAATACTGATGAATAATTTGTAAGTAATTTAAGAATCTGGAATACGTGTCTTAGGCGTTTTGTTTGTTTACCTGCCTTGAACCACTGGCATTATTTAAAAATAGGTGAGGTCTTCTTGGTCAGATGTCAGAAGGTATATGTAAATTTGAACTGTTTATTTCTAATCTAGTAACAGACTTTTCAGAGTACATGTTAACAAGAGAACCAAATTCTACTTAATATTAAGAACACAGGGTAACAAAACTGGACTGCCTTGCACTAGACCACAACTGTACCTGCCACTTTGTTTAGTTAAATTCCGAGGTCAGCCACAAAAGAGCCTATTAAGCTAGAGATAGGTTTCTACCAAGGGGTTGCCCAAAAAGAGAAAAGTAACTTTTAAAGGACATCTTGGGAAAACCTAGCTTACCAGCTCAAGTAGGAGGTAGCTTAAGGCTTACTCAGTCAATAACTTAGTAGAGGACAGTGAGTTTTATAACTTACTTCTCGTTAAATTGCACTAATGCAGATATTGTACATGGAATGAGAAAGTGATGAAAATGATGGTGATCGTTCTTGGGACTCAAGTCTGGTATTGTGGGTGACCTTGATCATGTGGCTGTTGCCTCCTTTTGACAAGGCTAGTAGGAGACAGAAAGATGCTAGTGACTTTTTGTGAACTACAGTATAGTCTGAAAATACATCTACTGAGAACCATCTTGTGAAAGCAAGAATCTGAGCCAACTGCTTGCCTGCTGTTTCTAAAGCAACATAAGAAGAGAAGACCAACAGTGAACTTCCCTTCCTTTTTGAATTGAATTGCATGTGCTCTCAAAGAATGAGTCTTCAGGCACTTAGGCGGCAGCACCATTGGTGAAAATTCTCATTTTTTTATCTTTTAAAAATTGTCTACCCACCTCCGAGCTCTGTTCCTCAACAGAGATCCTCTTTTAATCATAAGAAACATCAAAATGAAGGTGGCTGAAAATTAAAAATCTAGGTGTACTTTTTAAGAAGACCAGGTTACCTGCCTTTTTAGTGAACATGGTCGTTAGAAGACTTTGCACCTTGGTTGGAGTGGTCTTTGCTCCTGTGCGGTTGACAGGCAGTCTTGTGAGGCTCTCCTTTCTCCCATGGAACTGTCAGCAGGAGAACAGGAGCACAGCACAGAGAGAATGATAAGATGCCACCTTCTTGAGAGATCAGAGGAAGAGCAGCTGCTGACAGTTTCTGCTGTGTAAGGAGGCCATACTGTGTCAACTGTCTAGATTTCCAAACTTCTGGGAAACTTTGTCCTTTACTGAAAATAATAAACCATTTTGGCAGTGTTTTGTGATGTGTTGATAATCCAGAGTGAAAACAACATTTTGAGAAGTAACAAAACAGATGAACTTACAGAAGTATGATGGAGAATAGGAAGCTATACCCTTTGTTGGCCCAGCTCCTGATTTGTCTGAGTATCTTTAACCTCCATTTTGACCGTCATAATAAAAATCTTGGTTAAAGGTCAACATATGTGTTTAGGTTCTCTTTATGATGTAATTTAATGGGACTGTTGCTACAGTCCAGAGACCATGAACTCCCCCCCTCCGCCAGTCACCGTTAGCTGTGTGACATTTGACTAGTCACTCAACCTGTTTCAGACACCTTCTGCATGTCTCAGAACAAATCAGGTGTCCCCACTTCATACTCATATACGTTAAAGCCCTCCCCCTACCAACCGCTCAGCGATATTAGTTATTCCTTTATCCGAGCATTTTAAACCCTCTTTCCAATCTGTCATCGTGCATGATAATTTACATGCTCGTATGGTTCTTGCCTGAGCTCCTCTTGGATGGGTTCTCACTTTCCTTTTCTTGGTACATTTAGGCAGACAAAAGATCTCTTGCACAACCTACCCCACCCTTTCTTATTTAACTGTGGAGGTAGCAGTATCAGTGCTAAAAAAAGACTACAGTATTTTTTTCACAAATAACACATCCACATAAATAATGTGCCCACACATATAATGCACACAGCACACCTAGGAAAATAAAGCATGAGTGGGTTGCTCAGTTGGCAAAGAAAAGTGTAACATGCGTTGTTTGTGTAAAAATGCAGTAATTAAGTAGGGAGGAACTAGGTGTATATCTACTTTAGCATTAGTCTCTTAGCTGATTCATATATAACCTGCAATTGATAACAATCTTAATTTCTACTTACTAGAAAATAATTTACCAACTATGCTACTGATGCAGAAATTCATTAAAATATACTGTTAAGTCAGCCTGATAGCTCACAATAATCAAAGCTGATGATGATGAGGCTAGTTTATAACTTAAAATGAAGAATAGCAGTAATTGAAGGTCACAACCCACTCCTTGTAACACTACTTATAAGCTCAGGGTTGCCCAGATAACTGCAGAAACCCAACTCGCTTTGCCAGTGGCCCTTCAAAGTGCTCCAAAGTTCCTACTTGAGTAGTAGTCATACTTCCTGGGAGAATGCCTCATTTTCAACTCTAGTAACTTAACTAAATTTAGATTGTGAACAACAAGTTTTAGTAATTCTTGACCCACTGAGGCTCACTTGTAGATGAAAGTCTCTGGGATTGCGTGCCAGTTGCCACCTGAGCGATGCATTGGGGGTGGGGTCTATTCTTGACTAGGAATAGGCATGATGGAGCCTGGTGGACCAGGAACCTATGATGAGCATCCCCCTTTGTCAGAGACTGTCTTTCCCATATTTATATTGTAGTTTCTAGCACCATTCTTGGCAAAAAAAGGCTTCAATAACATTTTATGAACAAATGAATAAATATGTAACAATACACTAATATATTGAAATTATAACTGTATGTGTCAAAATAGTATATATACTCAATTTCAAAAACTGTAATAAAATATTGCAAATGTAGCACATTCTATAAAACTATTTTGACCTAAATTTTTGAACATTTTCTGCCAGTAAACTTACCAGAGATTTAGTTGTAACCCACACATTCCTGCATACCTTATTCCAAGCTCTGAAAATAACAGCATCTTTTTTTAGAACAAGTAAATGTATGGATTCCCTTTCAGTATGCAGACCCTGACCTACATATTCCTAATATAGTAACAGCCCTTAGAGACCAATAGTTACCTCTCTGCACTGCAAGGCTCTGTTTCGCTCTCCCTCCCTCACCACTGCAGCACCGGAGGCTTCCCTTAATACACATCGCCTCTTCCATGAGCCCCAAATTCTGCCTCTCAGGTGGCCCACCCTAAGTGCAAGTAGATACCTCTAGGAAGTAAGAGGTAGAAAGGGAGTGAAGAAGACAAAGAAAATTCAAGCCTGCCACTTGGAAGAAATGCCCTAGTGCAGCCTCCTGACTGCCCCCTCTTGCTGCTCCCCATCGGCCAGCACGAAAAATGCAGAGAAAACCATTCACTTTTAACCAGCCGTCACCCTTCCACTACAGTTTCTGTTACTTCTTCCAAGTCATAGCTCTCTTTCCACTCTCGGCCTCCATCCCAGTATCTCCCTGGGCTTGGAACCAGCCTGTTTTAGCTCTTGCTAGAGCTGCTGCTCCAAGCTGGCTGCTTCCATAGAAAGAACATTGTAATTTCCACAGTGGATGCGTTTTCTTTTGGAAACACTGTTGTATAGGGTGGTTTGGCTCTGTCGTGCTTTTTTTGTTTATTATGAGTTAAACAGTCTTTTGTGTACCAGCCAGGGGACTAACCACTATGTAGAGAATTGTTTCTTTGGGAAAATATATTGTTAGTCCCTAACAGCTCTCAACCTCTTGGAATACAGCTCCATTTTCGGTGATTTTAGGTACCAATACTTTTTTCTTGCATTATGGAGTTTTATAGTGGTAAAAGGATAATGAAGGAGCCCTGGTGGCACAGTGATTAAAGTGCTCAGCTGCTAACTGAAAGTTTGGTGGTTCGAACCCACAAACTGCTACCCGGAAGAAAGATGTGGCAGTCTGCTTCCGTAAAGATTTACAGCCTGGAGGACTCTGGGGACCATAGTCTCAGGGAACATTTAACTCAACTGGCATAACATAGTTCTACATTCTACTTTGTGAGTAGCATTTGGGGTATTAAAAGCTTGTGAGTGGCCATCTAAGATACTCCACTGGTCTTGCCCCTTCGGGAGCAAGGGAGAAAGAAGAAAACCAAAGACACAAGGGAAAGAGTAGTCCAAAGGACTAATGGACCACAACTACCACAGCCTCCACCAGACTAAGTCCAGCACAACTGGATGGTGCCTGGCTACCACTACCGACTGTCCTGACAGGGATCACAATAGAGGGTCCTGGACAGAGCTGGAGATAAATGTAGAACAAAATTCTGACTTACACACACACACACACAAAACAGACTTACTGGTCTGACAGAGACTGGAGAAGGCCTGAGAGAATGGCCCCCGAACACCCTTATAACTCAATAATGAAATCACTCCTGAAGTTCACCCTTCAGCCAAAGATTAGACAGGTGCATAAAACAGAACAAGACTAAAGGGGCACACCAGCCCAGGGGCAAGGATGAGAAGACAGGAGGCGACAGGAAAGCTGGTAATGGGGGGAACCCAAGGTCAAGAAGGGGAGAGTATTGGTATGTCGTGGGGTTGGCAACCAATGTCACAAAACAATATGTATATTAATTGTTTAATGAGAAACTAGTTTGTTCTGTAAACCTTCATCCAAAGTATTCAAAAAAAAAAAAAAGATTTACAGGCTGGGAAACCCTATGGGGCAGTTCTACTCTGTCCTATAGGGTCACTATGAGTCAGAATCAACTCTCAGGGGCTATGTGTTTGTTTTTTGTTTGTTTTGTTAAAGAGATACTAAGACCATTGCTGTACTTGCAACTTGGCATTTTTACATGATGCAGTTTTCCTTCCCTAATCATAGGCCTAAACCAATAGACAGCACAATGTCCATCACTGTGAGAGTGGATAAATCATATTCCATTCATACAATGGAGTAGCACACAAGAATTTGGATGACTCTCAACAATCTAATGTTACGTGAAGAAGAAATTACCAAAGATAGCCTACGAATTATATCTTTTATATAAAATTTAAAATAACTAAAAAATATTCTTTTTATAGTCTTATGAGGAGAGTAAAATTACATGAAAAGGAAAGGAAGAGACTAATACTGTGATTCAGGATGGAGCTTACTTCAGGTGGGGAGGCCTGGAGATTGCATGAGGCCTGAGCCATAGCGTTAGAGGTGGGCTGTTGTGAATGACCTAGTGCTTGTCTGGGGTTGCGAGTTCATGGGTGGTTATTACATTAATTATAACAAAATTCTGTGCACTTGGTCCAAAGAAAGAAAAAATAATAAATACATTCTTTTGTCTTTGGTTTGAGGGATAAACACTTCTACTACATTTGCCAGGGTAGGAATGACAAAATTGGTTTTCATAGGAAATAGCTATGTACGAATGTTACTCCTTGACTTTGAAACATAATTACATCCAGTAAGTCAGCAGAAGCTCAGCAACACCTGCTGGGAGAGAGGAGCCCCTTAGCTATGTGATCGCCTGGCTGACCACTCAGTTGCAGCCTGTCAGCCTTTGCTAGCCTTGCTTACATAAGCAGTTTTAGGATTCAACTGAGGTGAAATAACAGGCCTGTTAGTAATGTTTCACCAAATACATCTGAGTGACGAGGTGGGAAGGGGTCCAGACAAGGGGTCTGAAATCTGAAATCTGGATTCTCTTGGTTCTCTTCTTGTTTTCTCGAGGCTCCTAGGCAGGTCCCCCTCTTTGTGTAATGGTTTTGTAATTTTCAGTGTTGCAGTTATTGTCCTATCTCTCTGGGATGATGCACAGTTTGTATGAAATAATAGGTGCAAAAATGCAAACAATAAAGCATTTTATGTGAAGTTATTATTGCTGTAAGTAGATATATTTCCACAGGTTTTTCTGTTCACTTCATATATATCCTTTCTGAGTGTCGTTTATAAATAATATTTTGTAAATGGTTGTTTTATTCTGTAGTAAGCTGTAGGAAGCCCACTGAGAATATCATGATGTAATTCCTGGAACCTGTAAATGTTACAGTATTTGGAAAAAAGGTTTTTGCAGAAATGATTAAGTTATGGACCTTGAAATGAGAAGATTATCCTGGAAATCCTGGGTCCCTAAATGCAGTCAGCATTGTCTTTATAAGAGGGAAGCTGAGGGAGATTTAACACAGACAGAAGAGGAGACACACACATAGAGGAGAAGGCAATGTGAAGATGAAGGCAGAGACTGGAATGATGCAGCCACAAGCCAAGGAATGCAGGCACTCATTAGCAGGTGGAACAAGGAGGGAACAAATTCTCCTTTGGAGAGCCTCCCCAGGGAGTGTAGCCCTGACGACCCCTTGATTCCGACACAGTGAAACTGTTTTCAGACTTTGGGCCTCCAGAACCATGAGAGAATAAATTTCTTTTGTTTTAAGCCACCCAGTTAGTGGTGATTTGTTACAGCAACCACAAGAAACTAATATATAAACATTAGCAAATTTTCAAAGATAATATAATTTTCAGAAACACACTTGAGAATGTCAGGTTTTCTTAGTATTATAAATGGTTTCAATATCTTTTTTAATGTTCAATATCTGTTTTATGTTATCAAAATGCAATTTTAAAATATGACTACATTTTTGAGGGTGAAAGGTATACTGATGCATTTTTGTCTCCTGATAATCAGCATGCTACCTTGCACACAGCAGATGCTCAGTAAATAAGAAAACTATTTTCATTTAAGAAAAAAGTGATGATGATCAGTTTTGCCATGTGTTTGTCGTAGAGTTTTAATTCACCTCAAATTTGCAGCTGAAGTAAAGAGCATCAGTAGATAACCAGTTCTTATTCATTATCTGTGTCCTGCCAGCTTCCAGAAGGGGGCAGTGGTGTTTGGCGGTAGAATTCTCTCCTTCCGTGCAGGAGACCCAGCCTCAATTCCTGACCAATGCACCTCAAGTACAGCCACCTGCTATGTTGCTGAGCCGGTCTCATCAGAGCTTCCAGACTAGGAAGAAAGGCTTGGTGATCTACTTCCAAAATTCAGCCAATGAAAACCCTGTGGATTAACTTATCATGGCAATGGCACGGGACCAGGCAATGTTTCATCCCATTGTGCGTGGGTGGGGTCACCATGTGTCAGGGGCCAACTCAATACTAGCTAATAATAGCAGGTTCCAGAAATGACTTGAAACTTCTTGTCATAAGAGACACCTAGGCTATAAGACTTAAAGATAGAAGAGCAGGTGCTGTTGGGTGAGCTCTGATTTATAAAACACTGAGCAAATTTGTAAAACACTGTTACCTGTAGCAGCTCCTGATAAGAGAGGCACCCACACCACTAAACTTAAGATTGCTCCTAACCACTCCTTTCCAAATGATACTTGAACAAATATTCTTACATAGATATCTGTGTAAAGTGGCCATAGCTTCCTCTCTACTGCTTGTGTATTTTAGGGTGCAAAGTCCAGTTACAATGAATTCTTCAAAGCAGTGCATCTCAAACTTCAGTGCATACTTGAATCACCCAGGGATCTTGTTAAAATGAGATTTTGATTCATCAGGTCTGGGGTGGGGCCTGAGCGTCTGCAGATAATGTTGATGCTGCTAGCCAAGGACCACACACTTTGAGTAACAAAGCTTTAGCGTCTCCTGCTCCTGCATCTGAGTCCCTCTCCCCTGAGTTCGTTTTTCCCATTGTTGCAGTACTGCTTCAGGCTAGTTCTGTTGCACGTCCTTGGCAACATTGCCCCCTCCAGCCTGTGCTGCCTCCACCCTATGGCCGCTGAACCTGCACACACATTTCCATCCCCGTGGCTCCCGTGGTGCATAGTTGGGAACCAACAGTCTGAAACCACGTAGGAATAACATCACTCAGTCTGGAGGGAAGAAAAACGCCATTGAGATGAGAGCAAAATCAATGAGGGAATCAGGGTTTAGGGAGACTGAGAATAGAAACAGGAGGAGGAAAAGGAGGGAAAAGAATGAAAATGTAGTTGGAGGGAAAACATTTGAAATGAGCTGCTTTCGCTGCAGAATTTTCCAGTTAACGCAAGCTGAGACCATTTTCTGGAGTGATTTCAAAGGTATTTTTTAGTTTTACTCTAATGTTCATTCATCTACTGAAAATCTTTTGTGGTCTTCTGGATCTAGGCCAAAGACCTTTTTTTAAAATCTATAAACCCATCTAACTGAACTGAGAGAACTCAGATTGCGTAAACTGGACCAGTGAGTACTCCCAACCCTGGCTGATGGTAGACTCATCAGGGAGGTTTAGAAAATTCCACATACCTAGGCTGCACCCCAGACCAATTAAATCAGAATCTTGGGGTGGGTCGCAGTCATCAGTATGGTTTTAATGCTCCCCAGGTGATTCCCATGTGCAGCCAAGGTTGAGTCCTTTACCTTCTAGCAGGTGAGTTGAACTCATTTTTAATAAAACTCTAAGAGCTGTCCTTTACTTATTTGGGTTCCTCCTCATCTAAACCTTTGCTATGTTGCAAAACTCTGCGTAATATTTTGGAAACACCGTCTCCTTCAACCCAGCACTTTCAGCTAAACAGCTGATTAAATATTCAGGCAGCTTTCTGAAGCCCTGGCAACTCTTCATTTTCTTGATTCAATGGCTCCCCCTGCTGGCCATTCTGAGGCAGCGTTTACTACAAACCCTAACTGTTTTCCTGCTCCGCAAAACACAGCTCAGAATCATAGCATTTTAAAGCAGTTTTTTAATCCCACATCCAACCTGTATGCCACTGCCAAAAATGAACAGTCATAACACTAATCCCTTACCTAGTGGCAGTTTAGTTAAGCCTGGGTAAGGATGGAAGACAGGAAACATACACACACACATATCTTGCTTATCTTGCTACTAGAAAATATTCTGATATCAGCATAAAATTCTGCTTGCTCCCTGCAAAATAATTAGCATTGATATTACTCTCAATAGAAAAGGGGGAAGAAATCTTCATCCAAACCTTCTCTACCCCCCTTCTTCTAATTTTTCCTTATCAACTCACTTCTCCCTGTCTACCCGTTAAGTTATAATTACAGCCAAGTGAAAACAAAGCTACATGTATGTGTATGATCTCAATTTATCACCCAAACTATTTCCTGTAGTATTACATCAGAGTTTTAGTGCATATGACCATTGTGTTTATGGAGACAGAATTTGATCCTTACTATATCTGAATCCAGAATGTGGTGCAGTTCAGCCCTTAGCTGCTTAAACCTCATAAGGCTGCCTCTTCCGTTTTATATAGCTCTGGTCGTTAGAATTCCCTTCTTTGTTGTATACTAATATCTCACCCTTGTTTCCCATCTCATTCATCACAAAATAGGGCAGTACCCCATCCACATTGCAATACGTCATCTCCCACTCTTTATCTTCAAAGGTAAACACTCCCAGAACCATCATCCTTGTGGAACATGGGACCATGACCCCTGTCCTTCATGCATACATTTTATAGAACATCGCCTTGTTTTTTAGCCCTCCTTATATATAGCCCCTGGCTCTGGCACAACAACCCCATATGCTCTAGGTAGTATATGGTACGATCCAGTGATTGTATCTGTATTGTTTATTGCGGCATAGAAGGGTCACCAAACAGTTAGTAGCTTAAGATAGCACCCACTTTTCTTACAATTTCTGTGGGTCAGGATCTGGGCATGGCTTCACTGAGTCCTCTTCTTCAGGGTCTCACAAGGCTGCAATCAAGGTGTGACCTGGGCTGCAATATCATCTGAGCCTTGACTGAGGAAGGGTCTGCTTCCAGGCTTATATGGTTGTGGGCAACATTGGGTTTCTTGCAGGCTGCTAGACTCAGGGCCTTACTTTCTTGCCAGCTATTGGCCAGAGACTACCCTTAGGTCCTTTCCATATGGCTTTCCCAGCCTGGTTGCTTGCATCCTCAAAGCAAAATGGGAGTTAGTAGCTATTGTAATGTAACCACAGAAGTGACATACCATTCACTTTTGCAATATTCTAATGGTTAGAAGCAAGTCCTGGTCCCACTCACACTAATGGGTACGGATTACACAGGGATGTGAACACCAGGAGGCTGGTATCATAGAGGGAGCTTAGAGTGTGTCTACCATAATATCCTTTGATTTCTACTGGGTAGTCTCATAGTATTTGCGCTCAGCTAATACCCATGAGTGTCTTTTACACAATTTGCTGCCTGCCAGGTCTTCCTAATCTTGAACAATTAATTGATTGAAACTAAGTACGAGACGTTACTATCAGATTTCCCTCTGTTAGGTTCAGCCAGTTGTTTCTATCTGACGTTCTTTTCTTATTCCTGGCTCAGCCATCAGAATATTATACATCCCTTCTATTTTGTGTCATCTGAAAATATAAAACATGTCTTTCAAGTTGTCGTTCATATCACTGATGAAAATTCTGAAGAGGGTGGTACCTAGTGTATGTTTGTGTGTGTTGAAAGGGAGAAAGAGAAAAAATGGACAAAGCCTTGTTCATAATATAAAACCTGCTTCTAGAGCCTGGTCTGTTGGCTGTGAATCATTTAATGCCAACCAAGCCACCTTTCTTTTGTCTGATCCACCTGGCAACAAGTTAGTGCTGCTGTTAAAAGGATGATCTTTCTAGTCAAACCTACCTAATTTTGAGTTCCAGCTCTACCAGTCTCTATTTATGCAATCTTCAACAACCAGTTTCACAGGGAATAAACTGTGAAGAAAAAGTGCCCAGCGTAGTAAGTGTTTAATAAATGACAGCCTGTTTTGTCAAGGCCTGGCTAAACTCAACATACACTGGAGCCCGTCACTGTCGTCTGTCTGGTTCTGAGATGGTTGCAAGAAGCCCCCAACCTCCTGCTCTTCAACATTAACCTTGATGGTGGATATAACTTGTCCTCCCGCTTCCTGGCATTTCATCACAAAAGCCAATCAGGCCAGAAGAGTAGAAGTCAATGAGCGCCCATTCAGGTGCCCACATGGTGTTCCCCAGAACTCCAGCGTCTTCTCTTCCTTCTCTAGCCCAGAGGGTCCCCAAAAGCAGCTTTCTTATTCCACTTCTCTGATTTTTGCTGTAGCATCATGGCACCGATACTTTTAATGACAATATTTTCCTTTCAACCAACTCACTTAAAATAATTTTATTTATTTGTTCGAATCACTACAGAGAGTAGAAAACCTTTATAATTCTGTCATAAACAGAAGATCAATGTAAAAATACATAAAATGAAAACCAGTCAGTATTATTACTAAATTCTGCCTAGATCTTCTTGCCTATCTGGGTTCTGAACCTGAGGCCTGCTTTCCCTGTGGAGCGATGTTAGCAAGTGTTTAAAAAACCAGTTGCCCTCAAGTCGATTTTGATTCATGGCAACCCCATGGGTGTCAGAGTAGAACTACTTTATAGGGTTTTCAGTGGCTGTGACCTTTTGGCAGTAGCTCTTCCCAGGCACCTCTGGATGGATTCAAACTTCCTCAGACTTCCTCAGTAAGTACTGAGTCCTTAACCATTTGAGCTGCCCAGGGACTCCTAGCAAGTGTTAGAGAGGTCTTGAAAAGGAGAAGCTGAGACTCTCTTTAATGTTCTGGAAAGGTTTGGAAGAGAATTGAAAAAGGAATAACTAATAATGTGAGTAAATATTATTTAATGCCTCATTCCTCCTTCTCTTATCTCCACTTCATCCTTCTTCTTTCTCCACCGTTCTGAAGACAATACTGGATCACTTAGAATCTCTCTCTCTCTCACACACACACACCACACACACACATACATATAGCTCTGTGCCTTTGCACGTGTTCTGTCTTCTACCTGGAGTGTCCTACTCCTCTGCTTTACAAGTCTCTAGTCATCTTCAAAGTCTCATTTTTGATGATATATTTTCTTTTAAGCTACCCTGTAGCCTCTCTTCCTTGACTCCCACTGTACTTTTCACACCCTTCATTTGAGCAATCTGTCCTTCCGGTTTGCATGTGAGTCTCTCCCTCCAGGCTGCACAACTCCAAGGCAGACATTTATCTTTTTATCTTTAATTTTCTGCACCTAGGAAAGGGCTGTTCATGTTGTCAGTACTCAATACACTTATATTCATTACGTGAATGGAAAAATATATTAATGCTGGACTGTTAACATGCGTATGATATAAAATTTAAAAGGGTACAAAAGAATAGCCAGTAAAAAGGGAGGCCTTCTTTCACCCCTGATTCGCAGCCACCCAGTTACCCTCTACAGAGATCATTACTCATTTCTTTTGAGATATCGTATACCTAGTGTCATTGATTGAATTGTGTCTCCCAAAAAATAACATGTCAATTTGGCTAGGCCGTTGTTCCCAGTATTTGTGTAATTGTCCTCCATTTTGTGGTATTATGTAATTATCCTCCATTTTATATAAATCCTAAACCTCTGTATGTTAATAAGGCAGGATAGGTGGGAGGTGTATCTTAGGTCACACCGTTACTAAAGGGCATGACTCAAGTCACACCCTTGCCTGAGTCACACATTTTATCTTACAAAGGATAAAAGGAGAGAGAAGTGAGCAGAGAGGAGAGGGACCTCACTACTACCAAGAAAGAAGAGCTGGGAGTGGAGCACGTCCTTTGGACCTGGGGTCCCTGTGCTGAGAACCTCCTAGACCCAGGGGAAGACTGATGCCAAGACACATGGAGATCTCCAAGGAAAGCTGTGCCCACAGATATTGAAAGTGGACAAAGACCTTCCCCCAGAGCTGACAGAGAGAAAGCCTTCCCCTAGAGCTGGAACCCTGAATTTGGACTTGTAGCCTCCTAAACTATGAGAGAATAAATTTCTATTTGTTAAAGTCATCCACTTGTGGTATTTCTGTTATAGCAGCACTAGATAACTGAGACACCTAGTCAAGAAAGTATCTAGAGAGAGAGATTGAAAATAAATATTTGATTCAAGTATGTAATTGGCATTTCTGAGGATTTCCATGGTGAAATAAGCTCCTTTTGGTCACTTCCTTGTCCTTGGCCACCCTTCATTTCCTGCTCTTTACATCTTTCTCTTCCCCACTGTCAATGAGCAGAAAAACTTGAATTCTGTTTGAAATTCAAGCAAAGAGGTTTATTAAGGGAGAAAATTTGCAAATTGGGAAACACAGGGTCAAGAGGCGCTCACCACAGTGTTTCACCAGTCAGAGGCCACACAGAGCTTAAATATCGAAATATCAGGAACTAACAGTAAAAATATTCTGATTGGCTAGCTGAAGTAAGTTCTTCTGATTGACTCTTTTCAGTAAATCATTAAAGACATGCCCAGGCAAGTTCTTTGTGTAAGAAGGACACTCCTTGTGTAAGCACCTTTCTGCCTACTAGTTAGGCTGCTTTGGACTTTGTTCTTCCTGTGGGCAAGCTACCTCTCCCTTGGTTTGCCTGGATTTATCTAAGCATAGCCTGGATTTGCCTGGACTTGTCTAAGCATAGCCACATTGTTTGTTTAATGATCAGCAAGCATTAGGGAAGTAACTTAAAGAATTTAAATGGAGTCAACTTATCTCAAGACTCAAAATGGAGTTAGGGCTTCAGCTGTAGACTGCAGCCTTTCACAAACCAAGTGATTTAGATTTTAGGCTCTCATACACCACTTAACACATTCTCCTCTTTCAACCTCTGTCCTTGCTCCCACTGTTCCTGCCTCTTAGAATTTCCTTCTCATCACCATGCATGAGGCCATTATACCCACAAACTTTTCCTCCTTACCTTTGCTGTCCACAGCACATTCATTGTGCTGCTTTTAGGCAACTGAAGCCCAAGTGCCTGTCATCTGTGGCTTTTCTTCATTCCCACTTGATAATTGTTTTCTAGGTAGAGAGAGCACAAGCAGGATAAGATTAGGAAGTTCTGCTTTCTCTCTGGCTCATCTGTGAACTTTATGCCATCCATTCCAGAGTGGGGCATGTAATACTGAAGCTGAGGTCTGCTGAGCTTCTTCACAAGTTTCATTCAGAACTTTTCACTAAGAAACCAGAAGAAAAATTACAGAACCTAAAGTAGTACAGCTATGAAGCAACCATTATTTTGGAATTGTTATATGTGTGCACTTTTAGAGTTTCAGTTTCAAAATCATAAAAATTATTCAATTGCTCTCCATTCCCTTAGAGTTAATAGCTAAGTCAGTTTAAAGTCATCAGCACTACTGTAGAGCACCCATCTAATAAAACTTAAAACCCTGAAGTGGGAACCCAGCACTTTCCATATCACTTCATTAGTACATACTTGTATGAACCAGTTTAATTTGTATTTAATAGACCGATATTCCTCTCTGCTGGAAGCCTCTCTCTGCTGGAGTCTCTGTTAGAGACTTCTCTGTCTCTATGACCCAAGATGAGCTATTAGCAGTCATTGTTCTGCTTAAATCAGAGGAGTTCTTCAGGGAAAGTCCATGCACTCCTTTTAGCAGCCCTGAGGCCTGTACAAAAGCAGAGACTAGGAAACTTGAGAATTGGTGGAACTTTTAATAGTGTGGAGGGGTGTGTAGATATTTCTGACAAACCCTTGTTCTTGGGGGTGTATATTTGAGCCCTGGGCTCCAGAAGTTTAGAATTACCATTTCTTCTCTTATTTGTAAAGTAGATATTCCAGCAGAGAGAACCTCTTTTTCTCAGCATGTTCTTGCACCCAACATAGAGGCTGGCGTGATGGGCAGGATTGGTGCCTCACCTATTGGCATGCAGGTGAGCCTGGAGGAGTTTGTAAGTTTGAGGTCATAGAGTCATAGTTCATTGGGGTCAGGCAGTATAAACCTCTACTGATCCGAAGAGATCATCCCTTAGTTTCTTTAAAAGATGCTACATAGTCCAGGAAATCACAAAAACACGCTATGGGAACTGTTCATGAGTGAACCAAAGGAAGTAAAATCATTTTCAGCTCATATTTTGGCATTTACTTTCTACTACCATATATATGCCAAAGCATTCCAAATGTTTTTCTCTATCCAAAATTCCTCTCCCAAGGCCCACATCTTTATTTCTCGCTGCCCTTTGCATATCTCTATCTTGGTGACCTGCAGGCGTTTCTAACATCTAATACGTCCAGAATTAAACTCATTGACCTTATCTCCCAAACTTGCTCTACCTCCTCTGTTCTTGATTTAAAGAATAACCCCTGCAGAAAGCCCTTGGAGATCATAGAGAAGCAGCTGTAAACTTGGACCAGAGAGTCTAAGAAATCTTTCAGGAAATGGTGACCCTTGACTGAAGGTACAAAGAAGTAGAAATTAACTTGGCCAGGTCAGGGTCAGGGGTGGGGCGTCAGGAAGAAGAAAACACTGTGCAAAGGCATGGGGGCATGAGCAGCATGATAATTTGGAGAAATGAAGGTATTTTGACCTAAGTCTTTGTTTATAACAAGAATACTCCGCTGTCACTCCCATCCCTTCTTTACTTGGCAAAACAGTACTCAGTGTTCCTTACTAAATTATCCTCCCCTGTCTTTCTCCCCAAGGAGCCCTGGTGGTGCAGTGGTTAAGACTCAAGCACTCCCTCCTTGGAGCTCTCACATTGCTCTTCCCACACCTCCGAGAAAATACTTGTTATATTGAAAGGCAGCTCCTCTCTATCTCCGTTCATCTCTCTCAGCAGACGAGGAGGCCTCAAGGCAGAGCCCAATGAAGGAATGAACCAGTAAAGGAGCAGGGAGATGTGCAAGCCACACGCACAGGTTTAGGTGAAGCTACTTGAATGTGTAGAAGATTTTTTTTGCATATCTTAGCGTGTTGTTTTAAGAATAAAAATGACTTCCAAAATGATAAGCCTGCCTATTTGCAGATATGAGAATCCCATTTCATTATAAATGTTGATAGCAAACCCAATGCAATTTTCCTTTTCAGTATTTTATTTGCAAAAGATCATTTTTGAATTTAAGAGACCACTTCTCTTTCCTTCTTGTGGAATTGATGAGTCCATTCACTAATACAAATGAAGATCTGACATCTAGAGGCAGCACAGACCCACTTTCCCTTGTGCACAGGAGGCCTATCATCTCTAACCATACATTTGACCCAAACTGCCTTTCACAAAAAGGCTTTTACAGGAAGCAAAATTAATTTTTAATTCTTCCTTTCCTTTCCCCACTTTCTGCCTACTTGGCTTTTCCTGTGTAAATAAATGATCCAGGATTGTAGGCAGAAGAATTTGAGGTTTGGAATCTAAATAGTCTGCTCTGTAATAACTAAAAAATTTTTTAAATCTTATGTATTTTCTCTTTCCCATTTATTTTTATGAGATGGCCATAATAATTGATAGTCACTGTTAGAAAAAAAAAAAAAGATTAATCAGTCAGTTAGAATTAACAGGGTTTTTTAAATTGAGAAAACTGTTCAGGAACTGGGAGCACCCGAAACTGAAAATAGTAATTGAGTTTACACAATTACAAGGCCCTTTTAAAGCTTAGAAGGGTAAGTAAGTACAGGTATGTGGCCCTTCCAGGCAAATCCATCCATCCAGCTGCACTGACATATATGCATTTGGACATTATGGGGTGCATACCTGTATCTTGCCCTTTGCTTTGATCAGTTAATCACATTTAATTTTCCTTTTGTTTTGGGAAAGTTGGTCACTGAATGCTAAACTGGCTTATCTTAATTGGATGAGTGTTGCTAACTCATGGTGATAAGGAAAGCTGTTGTTTCTTGTAAATGGCTAATTTGTGTTTGGCTCTTGACCCAGGGAAGCCGTTTTAACTCTTAGATCTAAAAAAATGTTTAACAGCTGTTTAAAACAGAAACACTGGATGTGCATGAAGATAGTACCCATAGAAGACTTTTGCTAACACACCTTTAGAATCAGGTACAGCCAGAGTAACATCAAGGCTCAAGTTCTGGTTGGACTTCTCATTCTTTATAAACCTTTCAGAAGGTCTATTCCATGTGTAATGAATTGGTTGTGTTCAGGTTGTGATTTTGTTGATGAAATTTCCACCTTTTTTTAATTTTTTTTTTTTTATTGTACTTCAGGTGAAGGCTTACAGAACGAATTGTTTCTCATGAAACAGTAGTACACATATTGTTTTATGACATTGGTTAACAACCCCACAACATGTCGACCCTCTAACTTCTCAACCTTTTTTTTTGGTGAAAATACACATAGCCAAAGATACACCATTTCAAAAATTTCTACATACACAGTTCAGTGACATTGACTATGCTCTTCCAATTGT
>NW_004444189.1:181664-191750 GCF_000243295.1 Trichechus manatus latirostris
TTTTTTGTCTGTATTTTCCATGAATTTGTCTATTTTTTCCTCATGTTTGTCAGCTTTTTGCCTCAGTTCTTGGAGAATTCTGAGTATTAGAGATTTGAACTCCCTATCAGGTATTTCTAGTGCATATTCTTCCACAGGATGGTCATCTGGTGTTTTATTTTCGACGCCTACTGGAACCATCCTGTCCTGTTTTTGTAAATGTTTTGATATTGTCTGCCGTCTTCAGGGTATTCAGTAGTTATTTTCTCGTTTATTGACTGTAGATTTGTTAGTTTCGTCCCTTTTTTTTGTTTTTTTACATTTGAGTATGTCTGAGCAGGCGGACTGTGTGTTCTTTGTTGTTTGCTCATCTATGGGCACAATACTTTTGCCTCCTTCTCCAATTGGCAGTGTCGGTCACTCAGTTATGGTACAGCAGGACAGGTCTAGCTGAAGAGGAGTCACTGGGACCAGCTGTTTATGGCACTTACTACAGCCACCAGAGCGGGTCGGTAATCAGTATAGGGCAGGTTCCAGTAGGCTATTCCTGTGCTGCTTGGTGGTGTGATGTCAAGCGCATGGTGCAGGTAAGCGGGATGCAGTAGGGAGATTGTCATGTGTGGAGCTAAGATGGATATGGGAGAGAGGAGAGAGGAACAGGAGCCAAAAACATACAAACAAACAAAATAGAATGCTAGGGGAGCTTGCCGTTGGAATGGAGAGATGAGAGACTATGAAATGGAGAAAAACAGAAAGGGGAAGAGGAAGAAAAGAAAAGAATGACTAAATAAAAATCGGAAAGGTTAATGAACCGCAAAGTTCCCAGGGATCCCACCGGTGCAGCTATGAGGTCTGGGGGAGTCGCTGTCAGGTGTTGCAGTACAGCCTGGCTAGAAGGCGTGGAGGTATTCAACACCAGGTGTTCAGGGATCAGAAAGAGAAGGAAGATATAGAGAGATGAGAAACTGAGCAATGAAGAAAGACAAAAAGGGAAAAAGAGGGAAAACAAAACAAAAGAAATTAAAAAGAAAGGCCCCCAAAAAACAGAAAAAAAAAAAACCAGTGAAAAAAGAAATGCTCTCAGGAATCCCTCTGCACGTCTGTGCAAGCCGAGGGGGAGTGTCCTTGCCACCCAACTCTGCCTGACCAGATTGGGCTCCCAACTGAAGAAAAGGAAAAGAAAACAAAGAAACTATTCAAAACAAACAAACGAACAAAAGCCCCGGGATCCCACCAGCGTGGCAGCCCAGACCGGGAAGCAGCTCCACCCTCGAATGGAGCTCTGCAGCTCCTCAGGAAGAAGGAAAGATGGCTCACGGAGCCAGGTACTTGAGCAAAAGGAAGGGGAGGTGGCGAGAGGCAAGGAAGAAATCAAAAGAAGCAGAAAAATCAAGGAACACTAGCAGCCAGCAAATGGCACTCAGAGAGCCAGCTAGTGCGGGCTGGTGTTTTTGGACAAGAGACTGTGTCCACGGGAAGCAGAGGGGACCGAGTGTGGGTGAAGAAGGGTAGGGAGTGGGAAAGCATATATCACAAATCACCGGAGCTCTGCAGCCTCTCAGGAAGAAGCAAAGATGGCGCACAGAGCCAGGTACTCAAGCGAAAGGAGGGGGAGGTGGCAAGAGGCAAGGAAGAAATCAAAAGAAGCAGAAAAAAGCAACACCAGCAGCCAACAAATGGCACTCAGAGAGCCGCCTGTTTAGGTGTGTGGAATCCAAGCAGCCGATGTTTCCCGGTCAAGAGATTGTGGCCGCAGGAAGCAGAGGAGGCAGAGTTGGGGTGAAGAAGGGTGGGCAGTTGGAAAGCATATATCACAAATTACCAGTTGTTTTGTCTCCCGCTGGACGCCCCGTGAGGCTGCTTTCTTGTACCCTGTTTGCTGGTCTCCAATAGGAGTCCAAGATGGCGGATCCGCGCTGCGTTAGCTGGTAGGGAACCTCTGCATGAATCTCTCCTTGCTGTCTGTTCTCTGTCAGTTTTCACTCCATTTGGTGCTTGGCTGAGTTCTTTATCTCTTTATTTGATGTTTTAGGGTTTCAGGATTGTTGTATTCTCTGTTCAGCTTAGTGTTTTCGGATCTTTGCTGTGGAGGGACGGCGTGGTGCTTCTGCCTAGAGCGCCGTTTTGCCCAGTCCAAAATTTCCACCTTTTAATTGCTGAAGTTTAGTACTGTTGTTCGCTTTTGCCCTTTATGCAAAATTTAACATGAGAACGAAGTGGAACATTCCCCCAGATAAGCTGTGTTTGGTGCTCACAAACTTGATTGTCTTCCTCTCTTGCAATAATGGTTGGAATTACTTAAAAGAAAGGGGGAATTGCCTTTTACTGAGACACTATTATCACAGTTGTTTATGTCAGAGACAATGTCCTTGTCTCTTCTCCTATCTTACAACCGTTTCAGTCCTCTCCCCTGTCTACTTCCCCTGCTCACCCAGCCCATCAAGAATGGAACCCTGTTTGTGTCGATCTAGCTATTGATGTTAGTAATAATTAGTACTTGGAAAAATAACCAATTATAGTTTAAAGGAGCAATTGTGTTATTGCTTCTCTTGATCCCAGATTCAGTGTTTCAGTGAGAAACGTAAATGCATGTACTTAACCCTGAGTCAACCAGAGTAGGAAGCAGTGAATACAACACTCACTGTGTGGGTGCCACCCTCTGACATCACAGCCATGTCTCTTCTTACAAATAACACATAAGTAATCAGAGCTCTGTATTGCCTTATTACCTAGAAGTGCCTGCTATTTGTCAGAGATAAAGTCATTATGATTCATTTCCTTCCATGACATCTGTCATTCCTCCTCTTCCTTTGCCAGTTTCCGGTTTCATCCATGCCCTTTCTAACCCACTTGACTATCCATGTTCATCCATCATAGTTTAAATTACAGCCTCTGGCATTGGCTCCCCTGAACTGAGACTCACTGTGGAAAAAGTGGATGGATTAGGTTCTCCCATGTGGCCCCTGCATCCCTGGCCTGACCCAGTTTTCTGTGGGTGCTTTGAAAAATATTTACTATGTACATAGTGCTTACTATGCACCAAGCAGTGTTCTCATCAAAAATGAGATGGGTGCTGTTATCACCTCCATATTACAAATGAGGAAACTAAAGTTCAGCAGAGTTGTTTCTTGCTCGTGGACACATGGCTAGCAAATAGTAGAGCAAAGATCTGACCCAAGGAGTCTGTCTCTAGGGTTTGAGCTGTTAACCATTAAACTTCATGGTTCTCAACTGGTGGTTTACCATGATCATTGAATATAATAGTGATAGATCATAGAATTGAAAAATGAGATGGAAAAATGCCCATTTACATGTGAGAGAGACTTGCCCCTTTAATTCCTTGGCCAGATTAAGCATTGTGGTGACAGAAAAGTAGACAGGTGAAGAAGGTGGAAGTTTGGATACAAAAATGAAAAAGTATAGGAAGAACATTTTGGCAAGGGAAAAAATAAATGACATAATTAAAGATTTTAACTGTCATGAGCAGTGCAACCAATAGAGAATTCAAGCGTTCAAGGCTGTTGATCCCGCTCCTTTGAAATACTATGATGCTCAGAAGTGAGGATTTGGGGGAAGACTTGACAGAATTAGAACTGTTAAA
The DNA here is from genome assembly GCF_000243295.1 of Trichechus manatus latirostris. Classification (NCBI taxonomy): domain Eukaryota; kingdom Metazoa; phylum Chordata; class Mammalia; order Sirenia; family Trichechidae; genus Trichechus; species Trichechus manatus. Next base: position 185,245 of record NW_004444189.1, read on the forward strand.
TGAAGAGATGTGATACTGGAAGGAAGGACAAAAGCTCATGAAAGAATCATGAGGGACCCATACATTCTATTCTCTGTTCTAAGAAGATGACAGCTTATCGTTTGAGTCCTAAGCCTACTTAACTAAGCTTGGAGTTGATAAAACAGCAGATTTAACTTATCACATTCAGCTGCATTTGTTAAAACACAGAGATTCATCTTGGGTGGCTCTGTAGCTGGGTTTGTTTTCACTGAAATAAAATCCCTGGCACATGACAATGGAAAAAAATCATAATATGCAGTGTACTGTTTTTTATGCTAGAGAATTTTGAGTGCTTTGGAAATAATAAATCTGTTTCCACAATTTCCCACTCTCCACTAGGTTCTTGGAACACCAAATGAGGACACATGGCCTGGAGTTCATTCTTTACCACATTTTAAACCAGGTATGTTCCATTAATTACACATGCTTAAGTGCTTTCTACATGCAAAGAGTGAATATGTAAATGTTCCCCCTCAAGCTAATACATTACCTCAAAGAAATTCTGGTTACTCTTGCAGTTGTGTATTCTGTGTATTAGTGGAGTTGCCCTTTCATTATCAGAATTTATTTGCTTGTAAGGACAGGGTAGTCCCTGGGTGGTGCAGGCAGTTAAGCACTGGGCTGCTAACCTAAAAGTTGGCAGTACCAGTCCACTCAGAGGTGCTTTGGAAGAAATGCCTGGTGGTCTACTTCTGGAAAAATCAGCTGTTGAAAACCCTATGGAGCACAGTTCTACTCTGACACACATGGGGTCCCCAAGAGTAAAAATCAACTTAAAAAACTTTTTTTTATTATTTAAAAAAGATAAAGTTAAGGGCATCCCTCATGAGAGATTTTCACCATATGTACTTTGTTTAATTTGACCAGCTAATCGTGAAATAGCCATTCATTTCCTCATGAGGTAGACCAGCATCTGTGTAGATAAAAACAAAATTTAAATTGGTATTACAATCCATCTGTGTGACTTCCTGTAATAAAACGAAGAAAAACATTAAATTATAAAAAGAAAAACATCAAAATTTGATTTCCTTTTTATAAAACTAGTACTGTATGGTCAGTTAATTTGAGCTCAAAGATGTAAATATTCTGAATGCCCTATTATGCAGCATTCAATCCTTTTTTAATGTGAAATATTTAAAATCCAAGGAAATGGAAAACCCAAGGAAAATGTGGAACTTTAAAACCAAGTTGTCACATTTTTCCCGGTCAGTAGGTGGCAGTCATGAAACTTGCAGTCTTAATAATTGCACTGAATAGAAGAGGAGTCTCAAAAACAGTTTAATTTTTATAGGAGGGTTGAAAGGTTTGGAATTGGAAATTTAATAAAATCATTGGAATGATTTCTTATAAAATAATTCTGTTGTTGGTTGTTTTTTCTTCTCATGGTTACAAAAAAATGGATTATGAAATGCAGACACACCATAAAATTATTGAAAGGAATTTTATGGAAGGGCTAATAGTCCATTATTCTGTGAGGGAAATGGATGATGACTAATTTCTGTGAGGGGAGCCAAGTATATTCTCTTTCTCCCCTTCCCTTCTTTGGGGGACTATCAGAATAAATTATCAATCCTGAAGAATGACTGAGTTGGGAAGCTATTTTTATTCTTAATATTTTTCTTCTTGAAGTGTACAGTGTGCTGAGAATTTTTTTATCCTCCTCTGGTTCCAGGAAGACTCTTTGTACTTTTACTGAAAGTTCTAAATGACTTCAGTGTCCTAAAAGACTACAAAAATTTAACTTACAGGAAGTTTGTTGTTTTAAACCAAGAAAAAGGCATCTTCTAACTGATCCACTTGTTCCTAATGGAGTCTAAGTGAGAAACACAGCTCTTTATAAATGTTCTAAATGTGGTCTGTTAAAGAATATTAGCTTCCCTGTCTTAAGATCTTAAGTCCTAAGGAAAAAAAAAAGAGGAAAACGTGGAAAAATTTTAAGTGCATAAAGTGAGATGCAGAAAGGAACAATTAAGCAATCATTTGGTTGGCCAAGTTTCTGTACTAGAAAACATGGAATAATTTGTTTATTTTAGTGTGAATAGAATTCATCTTCACCAGCAACATACAAAACCATTTGTTACTGTGTTCTGGAAAGTACTATCATGCACTGCAGATTAAGCTAACTTGTGAACTTCGTGAGACCAGGGGTGGTGCATATGTGGTATTCAATAAATGTTTGTTGATGTCTATTACATTGACATTATTTATGTGACATTGTTTATATGACTTCTGGTAGACACATATAATTTAAGATACATTATGTTATATTATTAATACTATGTATAAGCACCACTCAGAAACCCTGGTGGTGTAGTGGTTAAGCACTACAGCTACTAACCGAAAGGCTGGCAGTTTGAATCCACTGGGGAGGCGCTCCCTGGAAACCGTATGGGGCAGTTCTACTCTATCCTATAGGGTCGCTATGAGTCGGAATCGACTCAGCAGCAAGAAGTTTGGTTTGTTTGTTTTTAATTGTGCTTCAAGTGAAAGTTTAGAGTTCAAGTCAATTTCTCATACAAAAATTTATACACACATTGCTATGTGACCCTAGCTGCTCTCCCTGTAATGTGACAGCACACTCCTCCTTTCCACTCCGGATTTCCCATGTCCATTCAACCAGCTCCTGTCCCTGTTTGCCTTCTCATCTCACCTCCGGATAGGAGCTACCCATTTACTCCTATGTATCTACTGGAGCTAAGAAGCATTCTCTTCACGAGTATCATTTATGTCCCATAGTCCAGTCTAATCTTTGTCTGAAGAGTTGGCTTCGGAAATGGTTTCAGTTCTGGGCTAACGAAGAGTCTGGGGGCTATGCGTTCTGGGGTCCCTCAAGTCTCAGACCATTGAGTCTGGTCTTTTTAATAGAATTTGAGTTCTGCACTCCAATTTTTTCCTGCTCCATCAGGGACTCTCTGTTGTGTTCCCTGTCAGGGCGGTCATTGGTAGTAGCTGGGCACCATCCAGTTCTTCTGGTCTCAGGCTGTTGAAGTCTCTGGTTTATGTGGCCCTTTCTGTCTCTTGGGCTAATATTTTCCTTGTGTCTTTGGTGTTCTTCGTTTTCCTTTGCTCCAGGTGGATTGTAACCAATCGATGTATCTTAGATGGCGGCTTGCTAGCTTTTAAGACCCTAGACGCCACTCACCAAAGTGGGATGCATAACATTTTCTTAATAAAGTTTGTTCTGCCAGTTGACTGAGATGTCCCCTGAAAGCATGGTCTCCAGACCCCTACCCCTGCTACTCTGTCCCTTGAAGTGTTTGGTTGTATTCAGGAAACTTCTTAGGTTTTGGTTTAGTGCAGCTGTGCTGACTTCCCTGTATTGTTTGTTGTCCTTCCCTTCACCTAAGATAATTCTTATCTACCATCTAGTTAGTGAATAACCCTCTCCCTCTCTCCTCACCCTCATAACCATCAAAGAATGTTTTCTTCTGTGCTTCAACCATTTCTTGAGTTCATATAATAGTGGTCTCATACAATATTTGTCCTTTTGCAACTATTTTCACTCAGCATAATGCATTCCAGACTTACCCGTGTTATGAGATGTTTCACAGATTCATCGTTGTTCTTTATCGTTGCGTAGTATTCCATTGTGTGAATATGCCATAATTTGTTTACCATTCATCCATTGATGGGTGCCTAGGTTGTTTCCATCTCTTTATTATGGTAAACAATGCTGCAGTGAACATGGGTGTGCATATATCTATTCGTGTGGTGGCTCTTATTTCTCTAGGATATATTCAAAGGAGCAGGATTGCTGGATCATATGGTACCTCTATTTCTAGCTTTTTAAGGAAGCGCCAAATCAATTTCCAAAGTGGTTGTACCATTTTACATTCCCACCAGCAGTGTATAAGTGTTCCAGTCTCTCCACAACCTCTCCGGCATTTATTATTTTGTGTTTTTTGGGTTAATACTAGCCTTGTTGGGGTGAGATGGTATCTCATTATAGTATTGATTTGCATTTCTCTAATGACTAATGATCGTGAGCGTTTCTTCATGTGTCTGTTAGCCACCTGAATATCTTCTTTGGTGAAGTGCCTGTTCATATCCTTTGCCTATTTTTTAATTGGGTTATTTGTGTTTTTGTATCTTGTAGATTTATCTTGCAGATTTTAGAGATTAGACGCTGATCGGATTTGTCGTGGCCAAAAATTTTTTCCCAGTCTGTAGGTTGTCTTTTGACTCTTTTGGTGAAGTCTTTTGATGAGCATAAGTGTTTGATTTTTAGGAGCTCCCAATTATCTAGTTTCTTTTCCTGTGTTTGTGCATTGTTACTTATGGTTCCTATTCTGTTTATGCCATGTATTAGGGCTCCTAGCGTTGTCCCTATTTTTTCTTCCATGGTCTTTATCATTTTCAATTTTATGTTTAGGTCTTTGATCCATTTTGAGTTAGTTTTTTTGCATGGTGTGAGGTATGGGTCTTGTTTCAGTTTTTTGCTGATGGATATCCAGTTATGCCAGCACCATTTGTTGAAGAGACTGTCTTTTCCCCAGTAAATGGACTTTGGACCTTTGTCAGGTATCAGCTGCTCATAGGTAAACGGATTTGTGTCAGCATTCTCAATTCTGTTCCATTGGTCTATGTATCTGTTGTTATACCAGTATCAGACTGTTTTGACTACGGTGGCAGTATAATAGGTTCTGAAATCAGATAGTGGGAGGTATCCCACTTTGTTCTTCTTCAGTAATGCTTTACTTATTTGGGGCCTCTTCCCTTTCCATATGAAGTTGGTGATTTGTTCCTCCATCTCATTAAAAAGTGCGATTGGAATTTGGATCCGGATTGCATTATATCTGTAGATCACTTAGGGTAGAGTAGACATTTTCACAATCTTGAGTCTTCCTATCCATGAGCAAGGTATGTTTTTCCACTTATGTAGGTCTCTTGGTTTCTTGCAGTAATGTCTTGTAGTTTTCTTTGTATATGTCTTTACGTCTCTGGTTAGATTTATTCCTAAGTATTTTATCTTCTTGGGGGCTATTGTAAATGGTATTGATTTGGTGATTTCCTCTTCGAAGTTCTTTCTGTTGGTGTAGAGGAATCCAACTGATTTTTTGTATGTTTATGTTGAATCCTGATACTTTGTTGAAATTTTCTCTTAGTTCCAGCAGTTTTCTTATGGATTCTATGGGGTTTTCTGTGTATAAGATAGTTTCATCTGTGAATAGGGATACTTTTAATTCTTCCTTACCAATTTGGATGCTCTTTATTTCTTTTTCTAATCTAATTGCTCTGGCTAGGACCTCCAGCATAATGTTAAGTGAGAGTGGTGATAAAGGGCATCCTTGTATGGTTCCTGTTCTCAAGGGCAATGCTTTCAGACTCTCTCCATTTAGGATGTTAGCTGTTGGCTTTGTATAAATGCCCTTAATTATACTGAGGAATTTCCTTTCTATTCCTATTTTGTTGAGAGTTTTTATCATGAATGGCTGTTGGACTTTGTCAAATGCCTTTTCTGGATCAATTGATAAGATCTTGTGGTTCTTATCTTTTGTTTTATTTATGTGATAGATGACATTGATTGTTTTTCTAATGTTGAACTATCCCTGCATACCTGCTATGAATCCCGCTTGGTCATGGTGAATTATTTTTTCGATAAATGTTGTTGAATTCTGTTGGCTAGAATTTTATTGAGAATTTTTTTCATCTGTGTTCATGAGGGATATTGGTCTGTAATTTTCTGTCTTGTGGTGTCTTTACCTGTTTTTGGTATCAGGGTTATGCTGTCTTCATAGAATGAGTTTGGGAGTATTACATCCTTTTCTGTGTCTGAAATACCTTTAGTAGTAGTGACATTAACTCTTGTCTGAAAGTTTTGCAGAATTGAATTCTCCAGTGAAACCATCCGGGCTGGGGCTTTTTTTTGGTGGTGGGGGGTAGTTTTTAAATTACTTTTTTAATCTCTTCTTTGGTTATAGGTTTATTTAGTTGTTCTACCTCTGTTTGTGTTAGTTTAGGTAGGCAGTGTGTTTCTAGAAATTTGTCCATTTCCTCTAGTTTTCAAATTTATTAGAGTACAATTTTCCATTAGTATTCTGTTAGTATACTTTTAATTGCAGTTGGGTATTTTGTGATATTGCCCATCTCATTTCTTATTCAGGTTATTTTCTTCCTCTCCTGTTTTTCTTTTGTCAGTTTGGCCAGTGGTTTATTGATTTTGTTGAACTTTTCAAAGAACGAGCTTTTGATTTTGTTAACTCTTTCAGTTGTTTTCCTATTTTCTGTTTCATTTAATTCTGTTCTCATTCTTATTATTTCCTTTCTTCTGGTGCCTGAGGGCTTCTTTTGCTGCTCTCTATTTGTTCAAGTTGTAGGGTTAATGTTTTGATTATGGCCCTTTCTTCTTTTTGGATGTGTGTATTTATTGCTATAAATTGACCTCTGAGAACTGCTTTTGCTGTGTCCCAAAGGTTCTGGTAGGATGTGTTTTCATTCTCATTTGATTCTATGAATTTCTTTTTTCTGTCCTTAATTTCTTCTGT
>NW_004444189.1:200532-212571 GCF_000243295.1 Trichechus manatus latirostris
GTTAGCTGGTAGGGGACCTCTGCATGAATCTCTCCTCGCTCTCTGTTCTCTGTCAGTATTCTCACTCCATTTGGTTCTCGGCCGAGTTCTTTATCTCTTCCTTTGATGTTCTAGGGTTTCAGGATTGTTGCATTCTCTGTTTGGCTTAGTTTTTCGGATCTTTGCTGTGGAGGGACGGCGTCGTGCTTCTGCCTAGAGCACCATCTTACCGGAACTTCCTCCTGCTGTTTTTTGATTGTTGTTTGCTTAATATATTTTTTCCATCCTTTGAGTTTTAGTTTGTTTATGTCTTTATGTCTAAGGTATGTCTCTTGTAGGCAGCATATAGACAGATCATGTTTTTTTACACTGTCTCTTTATTGGTGCATTTAGTCCATTTACATTCAGCATATTTATTGATGAGTATGCATTTAGTGCTGTCATTTTGATGTCTTTTTTTGTGTGTTGTTGATAGTTTCTTTTTCACTTAATTTTCTGTGCAGTCATTTTTCTTTTATGTATTTTCATCTTTTTCATTGTTGATTTTGTATTTGCTGAGTTTTTTTCTTGTTTTTTATTTTGATGTGTAGGATTGTTTCCTTTGTGGCTACCTTAATATTTACCCCTGTTTTTCTAAGTTTATACCAGTCTTTTGTTTGTTTATATCGCCTTGACTTCCTCTCCATATGAAAGATCTGTGACATTTTTTAGTTCCTCCTTTTTGTTTTAATGTTGTCATCTTTTATGTGTTGACATCTCTGTTTCCCTATTTTCAGTGTTTTAGCTTTGTCTTTGTGTTCCTTGCCTTATTCTGCATTTTGCCTGATCTACTTCCTGCTCTTTTGAAGAGTTCTGTATATTAATCTTTTGTATTCTACCTCTGGTTATTCCAAGAAATTCTTATCCACCAGAAAATGTCTTGATTCTTTGTTTTGGGAGCTTGCTGAAGCCATCATGGTCTGCCTGTTTATGTGATTTGATGTTGACTGTTGTCTCCGAGCCATCAATAAGTTATTATATTTATTTATTTTATGTTTGCTTACTGTGTCCTAGCTTCTTGTTTTGTTTTGTTTTATATGTCCAAATAGGCTGCTCAAGTGAACTAGTTTGATTATTGGCACCTTTGAAACTTTAACGTCCTGTCACTAGGTGGTTAGGTCTGTTACTAGGTATGTGAGCCCAGGAGTTCATTTACTTTTCTTGCACGGATTCAGCTCAGGTGTCCAGATAGTTGGTCACCATGTGTGTGGTACAGGCTCTCACCTACAGTCCTAGACAGGCAGGGGTGAGTGGAGTAGGCACAGATATCTGGCTGTAGTAGCGAATCGCATGTTGAGCAAGGCAGGGGGCTGATGGCTACCCCTGAGTATCTGGGAGGAAAGTGTGTCCTTGTTCCCTAGAGTGCATAGGTGGGTTTTGCTGCTGGACTACGGCCATCCAATGCTGTTGGCTGTAAGGAATGGCAGGCACCACTTATTCTTGGACCTCTGTCACAGATGGCTAGGTGGCATGGGTGGAGCCACCTGTCCTCAGACTCCTGATGTGGGTAGGTGAGGACCCTGCTTAATGGGCAGAGCGGCGGTATCAAATGTCACGAACCTGCCACTCTACCATACAGCTGATACAGTGAAGTTAGGCCTCAGGGGTATACCCTGTTTTACTGTGGTAATGAGGGCCTACGCTGTTGAATGGGCCCACGCAGGTCTTTGCGAGGGTGACAGGCATTCAAAATCCATGTACCCCTTATGTCTGTGCCTAGGCAAAGGAGCTGTGCCTGCCCTGAGTTCCTGGCTTAGGGGAGCTGGCAGATTATTTTTTCCTGTTTGTTAATTTGTTCCCTCTCCAAGGCTGGGAGAATGGCTCAGTGCGCTTCACTGGTCCTACTTCCAGCCCAGTGGATGTGGCAGTCACTGAAGCTGGCCAGGCACTCGGTGCAAAGCGGGGAGGGAGCAGGTAAATGGGATAGAGGTCCTTCCCAAATGGGGGGTGTGTGTGTGTGTGTGTGTGTGTGTGTGTGGGTGTGTGTGGGTGTGTGGGTGTGTGGGTGTGTGTGTGTGTGTGTTTCTTTTATTATGCTTTAGGTGAAAGTTTACAGCTCAAGTCAGTTTCTCATACAAAAATTTATACACACACTGCTGTGTGACCCTAGCTGTTCTCTCTGTAATGTGAAAGCACACTCTTCCTTTCTACCCCAGATTTCCCTTGTCCATTCAACCAGCTCCTGTCCCTTTCTGCCTTCTCATCTCGCCTCCGGACAGAAGCTGCCAAACAGGGTGTTTTTTGATCCACGAGGTAGGTTAGACGCATGTACTTATCTTTTGCAAGTTGAGCACCACTTTTCACTTACCCTGGAGACCTGAGCAGACTGCCCGCCGCTTGGTCTCTCCCGATGTGGAAAACGCATCCCAAATGCCACTGCCTACCACAACGTGCACACCAGCCAATCTGGCATGCAGGGCGCCGGATCCCACCAGGTCAGTTCTGGCAACTTCTAGCTGCTTCTGAACTGTCTCTCCCTCCCTCTGCCACTCAGTCTGATTCCTCAACTTTGCCTTTGATGTTCAGGGTTCCTAGATTGTCATATATAATCAATTCACTTATTTTCTTGGGTCTTTGTTGTAAGAGGGACCACTGGAAACATCTGACTACTCTGCCATTTTGGCCCCGCCTGTTTTGTTTTGTTTTTTTTTTTTATATGCACCACTACTGTAGATGTATAATGCATAGAAGATAATGGGAGACCAGAAGAATATCATGTTTATATGGTATAAGCATGGGGGCTGACAAGCCAGAAAGATATTCCTGGCATGGCCTGTGGATAAAGGCAGACATGATAATTGCTTCCTGAGTTGGCTTGGGAAAAGTCAAGGGGAGACTAGATAATAGACTGAGGCAAAGGATGCAAATCTGTGAGTGCAGCACTTATCCAGATCACCAGGAAGAGTACTGGTCTCTTTCTTCATGAACTGCATACTCCAGAGGAAGAAAATACACATCCCAGAGGAGGAAAATGAACAGTTCTAGAGTGCTAATCAAAAGTTTGGAGAATTGAGTCCTCCCAAAGGTGCTTGGAAGAAAGGCCTGGCGATCTACCTTCAGATAATCAGCCTTTGAAATCCTATGAAGCACAGTTCTACTCTAACACAAAGGAGGTCGCCATGAGTCGGAATCGACTTGACAACTGGTTAAGGTTTACCTGTCCTCACCCCCACTCTTCACCTCCTTTTCTACCCAGAGTATGCCTTAAGAAGTCTGACAAAGGGAAAAAAAAAGGTTTGAGCCCTGAGGACGTATTTTGTTTAATTTTTGAATAGATAATAAATCTACATGATTCAAAAAATATAAAAAATGATTATGGCTTTCTCTCCATTCTTGTCTCCCATATGCCTGCTCCCATAGCGCTACCACCCTTGCCACAAGCTCCTACTTTATTAGTTTTTTTATGTTTCTTTCCTTTATGGAAATGTTAGAAATTATGAATATATACTTTATTTTTATTAACACAGTATACTTCTTATATTGTGTGAATATTAAACATAATTCCACATCTTGCTTTTTTCATTAATACATCTTGGAGGTCTTCTCATTTTACTATACAGAGGAGGCCAGTGTGGCTTCCTTCTTTTACAGCTGCGTGGTTTCCATTATACAGATTTAACCTGTTCCCTCCTTTGGACATTTGGGTTGTTTCCAGTCTTTTGCTATTTATAAATATTAAAGCAATGAAAAACCTTGTACATATGTACATACATACACACATCACACGTATGCAATATATCTGAAGAATAAATTGCCAGAAGTAGGGTTACAAGGTCAATATGTATATACAATTATAATGTTGAATACTTCTGTGAAGTATTCAGAGGGGTGTCCAATTGTTCCAAGGGGTGTTCCAGTTGGCTGTGTTACCTGGAATACATGACAGTGCCTCTTCTTCACACCTTTTTCTATGTTATGTTACCAAACTTTTGGATTTTGCCAGTCTGTTAGGTAACAAAAGGAATCTCAACATAGTTTTAATTTGCATGTTCCTTTTTATGAATGAGGTTGAGCATCTTTTCATGTTTCAGGACAATTTGTATGTATTTCCTTTTCTGTGAATTGTTTGTATTTTCTGCTCAATGTATAGTTGAGTTGTACATCATTTTCTTATTGATTTCTGGGAGTTCTTTTTATATTAATTATCTCTTTGTGGGGCCCTGGTGGCTCAGTGGTTAAGAGCTCAGCTGTGAACCAAAAGGTCATCAGTTAAAATCCATCAGCCACTCCTTGGGAACCCTATGGAGCAGTTCTACTCTCTCCTATAGGGTTGCTATGAGTTGGAAATCAACTAGATGGCAACGGGTTTGGTTTTTGGTTTTGTCTATGAAAAGCTTTTGCCTCTTGGGGATTTTGAAAAATGATCCTTTCTAAATTCTAAGAAATTTTGAAAAGAATTTCCACTTTCATTTCTTACTTGATTTGCTTTAAGTGAATAAATTTTGTCTCAAGAGAAAAAGAACCACGATGTTTTTAGAATAGTGCAGTCATGAATTTTTTTAAACAACCTGTTCCTATTATAGATATATGTTGCTGTTGTTGTGTGCCATCGAGTCGATTCCAACTCATTGCAACCTTATCGGACAAAGTAGAACTGCCCCATAGGGTTTCCAAGTCTGTAATCTTTACAGGATCAGATTGCCAGGTCTTTTCTTCCATGGAGCCACTGGTGGGTTCCAATAGCTGACCTTTCTGTTAACAGCTGAGCACTTAACCATTGTACCACTAGAGCTCCTTATAGATATGCCACATACACACACAAAAAACTATTACCATCGAGTTGATTCTCACTTCTAGTGACCTTTATAGGACAGAGTAGAACTAACTACTCTGCAGAGTTTCCAGGGAGCAGCTGGTGGATTTGAACTGCCGACCTTTTGGTTAGGAGCCATACCTCTTAACCAGTGCACCACCGGGGCTGCTATAGATACAGATAATACAAATTTATATTTACAAATCTTTGTAAGAAAAAGCAATTTGTGTTTTCAAGTGGATGATTTGATGGTTATGATCTAAGTCATGAAGAAAGCTATAAGGCTGAGTGTCTTGGTTTTAACGCATCCTAACCTAATCACAGGAGCCCTGGTGGCATAGTGGTTAAGAGCTAGGCTGCTAACCAAAAGGTCTGCAGTTCAAACCCACCAGCTGCTCCTTGGAAACCTTACAAGGCAGTTCTACTCTGTCCTATAGGTTCGCTATAGGGTCACTATGAGTCAAAAACGACTTGATGGCACCTAAAAACAGCAACCTAATTACCATGTAATTCCAGCTTTTTTTAAATTAACTTATTTTTAGAGTTATTTATTTATTAAGCTGCTCTTAATATGTTTAGAGACTGGAGATACTGCAGTGAACAAAACACCTGTGATCACTGATAGGTAGGAGAGGCGTATAAGTAAAATATACAACATAGTAGGTGGCAGTGAGTACTATGGAAAAAATAGAGCAAGAAAAGGCTCAGGGAGTGCCGGGGAAGGGGCAATTTACAATTTTAAATAGGATGATTAGTGAAGGCTTCCCTGAAAAAGAGACATTCCACTGAAGGTATTGAAGAAGTGAGCCAGGAGGATATTTGAGGGGAGAACTTTCCAGACAGAGAGAACAGCAAGTACAAAGGCCCTGAGATGGCAAGAAGAGGGAGGCAGAAAATGATGTCAGAGGCAACAGGTGCTGCAGCAGATCATGCAGGGCCTTGAGGGCCACTATGAGTCTTTTGCCATTTACTCTGAGTGAGATAGAAAGCGCTGGAAGGCTTCAAATATGGCTGCACTTGATCTGGGTTACATTTTAATAAGATCACCTGGCTGTTGTGCTGGGACCTGGGGACCAGGGCAGAAGGAAGGAAACCAGTTAGGAGGCCATATAACAGCAGACTAGGGGAGAGAGGTTTAAATGTACCATGAATAAAATAACCCTACCTTTTCAACTTCTCCATTTTAGCTCACAATTTAACATGACTTTCCCTTGGAAAGTATAACAAAGCTGGAGAAGCATTTTAAAAACAATTTTTAAAATATTTAAAGAACAATTAGATAAACACTGAGTTTTGGTATATATGTATATATTTTTTCATCTGTATATATCCTCTTTTGCACTTACATTTATGCTAACAGAAAATTTCTTAACCTCAGCTTATTCCCGTGGCAACCGGGCAGCCGTGACAGGCCACAGCTTCCTAAAATATATATACATTTACATACACATTTGTGTATCTGTGTGTGTGAGTGTGTTACAATAATAAGGAGGCCAACCTTGGAAGTAGTTGTTTTTCCACCATTTATTTCTATTTAAATTTCTCTTAAAAGAAGTGAGTCTGTTTCTGCTTTGAACCCAATTGCTTTCCTTCTTCTTTTTCTTTACTATAGGGTCATGGTTTATGGCATTTTAAAAGTTGGATTTTTTTTTTTTTTTTTTCTTTCTGTCTCTGTTTCTAACATACTGGAGTCTCCTTTTAGCGCTGTTCTCAGGAAGCTTCCTGTGGGACAGCCTTGGAGGTGAGAGGTTACCCTGTGGTATTATTAGTAGTTCAGTAATTCTGTCATCATAGATGATTCATTACAACCCAAACCCCAATCTCTAACAAAGAGTCCACTGTAAAATTAAGACATGTTTTCTTTCACCCATTTCAGAATTAGTCACTAACAGGATAACTTTGCATAATGCTCTCTGCCTCAGTTGCCTTTTGGGTTAGTAAGGGGCTTTGCCATGTGAATCCCAGGATCTCGTTCTCCTGCATGCTTCCCTGGTTCACATTATATCATCAGATGCAAATGTAATAGCTAATGTGCCTCTGTGAAGTGATGCTGGAAATTTTTTTGGTATAGGACATATTAGCATTAACATTTTTTTAAATTACATTTTATGTACATCTTTGAAGAGTTATTTGGACTTTGTAGAATTGTGGTAACCCTAGATTAGGGCAGAACACAAGTAAACATTTGAGGTCCTCCTGACTATTAGAATATGGTGACTGAATGGAGAAGTCTGCAAAGACCTTGAAATTTTCAGTGGCCAAAGAGTACCGCAGAGCTGCTTGAGCTGGGAGTGCAGGTGGTGGTTGGTTGTGCCAGAACTATGTGAGCAAATTGAACGTTTGACCCAGAAGCAGCCCTGGGGAACGTCTAGTCCTGCTCTCTCCTTTGTAAGCTTAGGAACCTGAGGTCTAGAGATGTTAAAGGACTTCCCTAAGGTTAGTGTCAAAGGTAGAACCCAGGTCTCCTTACTCTCAGTTCAGTGCTCCTTGTTCCAGCAGAAGACATTATAGATCATGCTACTGGATACCTTCTTCTAAAGAACATTTTAGTAACAATTAGTCTACAAAGAAAATATTAGAAAAGTAGAGGATCTGACCTTTAGGTGGTAAAATATATACATAGAACCACAAATGTCACTGTGTCGTAAATGCTTTGACTCCAAAATAACATGTAGACTCCATGTATGATACTTTCATTTATAAATGCTTCCAACAAAAGGGACATCCAACAACAATTTAATGGTATTGTTGCTGAGTTCGAAAAGACACTGAAATTCAGAGACAGGGGGAAAAAAATGCCACTAAACCAGAAGCAATCGAATGTAGTGAAATTTATAATAAAATAATTCTATTTTCTAAAATCAAGCAAGAGAATAGAGCATTTCTAAAGTGATTATAGAAATCCCTGGGTGACACGAACGTTTAAGCTCTCGATTAATAGCCGAAAGATTGGTGGTTCAAACCCACCCAGAAGTGCCTCGGAAGACAGGCCTGGTGATCTGCTTTTGAAAGGTCACAGCCTTGGAAACCCTATGGAGCAGTTCTCCTCTCACACATAGGGTTGCCATGAGTTGTCATCAACTCATGGGCAACTAACAACAATACCAACAGAAATTGATTATGCTCTTCCTAAGGAGAAGTTATCCAATAGAAGAGGTTGTTTTGACTAAGGAAAAGTTTGATGATGAAGACGGAATTTTTTACAATGAATGAAGTAAGATAAATAAAGAAGAATTTGACATTGGGGACAAAGTACAGAATGGTGATATTTTAAACATGTTATTGTTAGGTGCCCTGGAGGCGGTTCTGACTCATACCTTGCGCATAGTATTTTAAACCTACTATGCTCAAAGCTAAGCCTGCAGACCCTTGACACTAAAGGCAACATTTAAATATGGACTTAGTTGTACTAAGCCTTTGTAATGAGGTGGAAAAATGATTTCTACTCAAGTCCTTCTTATTCACAGGCCTCATTGGGGCCCCCACATTAAATAGGTTCACACTCTTTAATTCCAGAGGGAGGAAGTAAATTCCAGAAATAGAATGCCACGGGAATAACACTTTATAGTTCATGTTGCATTTTATTATTTACGAATCACTTTATTGTCTCATTTGCTATTTAGAGTAACTTTTGAGTTATTATAATTTTGTTATCCTAACGTTATTAACCCATTTTACAGACAAGGAAACTGAGGCTGAGAGAGATTGTGTGGCTTGCTCAGGTCTATACCTCCAGTAGGAAGCAGAGCCAAAACTCAAACCCAGGTCCTTAGACCCCAGGCTTGGTGTTCGCACTGATGCTTGCATCTCTCTTTAATCAGCTTCTCTGTAGACAGACCTGAAACTATGAGGAGGGATTGTCAGATTCTTCTCAGCTCTGTCTTGTGGCATCTCAGAGAAGATCTATACCTTCTTGTAGACATCAGAACCATCTCTCTACCTCCTAAGTATGGACATATTCATAAGCCCTTTAAACCATGATTCCAATAATTTGTCAACTCCAAAGCCCCCTCTTCAGATGTTTAGTCTCAGATGTGTAGTCCTTAATACATGTTATGGGAACTGCCCAGTTTGATTACTTGCAGATCCAAGAAGCTTTGAACCTTTAGCCTTTATTCACACCCTTGGTTTTTCCTGAGTTTTTGAGAAAATGATAGAAGAATCATGGAAGCAGCAGAAATTGTTGTTGGAGGCGATGAGAGGTCTTCATACCATGGTGTTTTCCGTCATAGACCACAGATGCGGTGAGGGGATGCCTGTGAAGTGCAGAGACATCTTCCTTACTGTCCTAGAATAAATATTCCTGCTCTATTCAGCTTACAGAATTCTTATGGAAATTAAATGAGAAAACCTATTTTAACAGTCTCCTCATTATTTGTTATTTTATTTGTTATTTGCTTTTAAGAAGATTTGAGCAAGCTAATATAATTGATGCAAAAGTGCTTTTAAACTGTTAAAGTCATGTAAGTACAAATTAACATTTTTACCGTTTAAACAGTGTCCTTCCTGTCTGGTATTTCCCTTCCCACTTGTCTTTTATGCTTTACATCAGGAATTTTTTTGTGACTTTTTTTTTGTTAGCTACTGTAGAGGTCATGGGTTAGGTCTAAATGCACAAGGGTGTAACTATTTGATGGTTATAAAAATAGACTTAAAAATTATTATGCAAATATCTGGCTTTTATCTCACGTTTTATTGTTAAAAGCCCTGTGAGTCTGCTTGACCCAAAGTTTAAGGCAATTTGATCTCTCTCCACCCATCATCAACCACCACCTTCATCAAGTTTCCTATTCCTTCCTCTTCTCACAAGTAAACATCAATCCAGGGCTTGGAACCAGTTCCTTCTGGTTTGAACCCCTGCTGAGAATTTGCATTTCTAACAAGTTTCCTGAGGATGCTAGTGCTGCTGGTTAGGGAACAATTCTGAGAACCACTAGTAGAGCAGTGGTTCTAAAAATTTATTATACACAAGAATCACCTGGGGATCTTGTTGAACTGTAGGTTCTAATTCAGCATATCTGGGGTGGAAATGCAAATTCTCTGCAGGGTTGCAAGGGTTCAGACTGGAAGTAACCAGTTCGAAGCCCGTGACAATCTAGTCACATAGTGAAAAAGACAGTTGATAAATTTATGAAATATATGAACTTCATAGAGAAGACAAAGTAAAAAACGTAAACATGACAGAAAAGGTAGGCTATCTTGAACTTTTGTGCTTTCTGATTGTGGCAGTTATGCTGGAAGGTCGCTGATGGTGGCGAGCTGGAAAGAGAATGCTGAAGTTGAGAGTCTGTGTTTCGGTCAGCAGTAAAACTCATGAGCTAGGATTCTTTTTGTTTTTCCCATACAAACATTTATACATACTTTGTTATGTGACTGTAATTGCTCTCCCCATACTGTGACAGCACAGTCCTCCTTTCCACCTCTGATTCCCCATGTCCATTCAACCCGCTCCTAACCCTCTCTGCCTTCCCATCTCACCTCCAGACAGAAGCTGCCCGTTTAGTCTCTTGTATCTACTTGAGCTAAGAGGCACACTCCTCACGAGCATCACTTTATATCCTACAGTCCAGTCCAATCCCTGTCTGAAGCATTGGCCTTGGAAATTGTTTTAGTTCTGGGCTGATAGAGAATCCAGGGGCCATGCTTTCTGGGGTTCCTCCTGTCTCAGTCAGACCATTAAGTCTGGTCTTCTTACTAGAATTTGAGTTCTGCACCCCACCTTTCTCCTGCTCCATCAGGGACTCTCTGTTGTGTTCCCTGTCAGGGTGATCATTGGTGGTAGCCAGACACCATCTAATTCTTCTGGTCTCAGGCTAATGAAGTCTCTTGTTTATGTGGCCCTTTCTGTCTCTTGGGCTAATACTTTCCTCGTGTCTTTGGTGTTCTTCATTCTCTTTACTCCAGGTGGTTGGGACCAACTGATGCATCATAGACGGCCGCTTGCAAACTTTTAAGACCCCGGATGCCACTCACCAAAGTAGGATGCAGAACATTTTCTTAATAAGCTTTGTTATGCTAGTTGACCTAGATGTCCCCTGAAAGCATGGTCTTCAGAACCCTACCCCTGCTAGTCTGTCCCTCGAAGTGTTTGATTGTATTCAGGAAACTTCTTAGCTTTGGTTTAGTCCAGTGCTGACTTCCCCTGTAGTGTGTGCTGTCCTTCCCTTCACCTAAGATAATTCTTGTCTACTATCCAGTTAGTGACTAACCCTCGCCCTTCCTCCCCACCCTTGTAACCATCAAAGAATGTTTTCTTCTGTGTTTAAACCTTTTCATGAGTTCTTATAATAGTGGTCTTATATAATATTTGTCCTTCTGTGACTGACTAAATTCACTCAGCATGATGACCTTCAGCTTCCTCCATGTTACAAGATGTTTCACGGCTTCATCGTTGTTCTTTATCATTGCGTAGTTTTCCATTGCATGGATATACCACAATTTGTTTAACCATTCGTCCATTGATGGGCATCTAGGTTGTTTCCATTTTTTGCTATTGTGAACAGTGCTGCAATGAACATGAGTGTGGATATATCCATTTGTGTGATGGCTCTTATTTCTCTAGGATATATTCGAAGGAGCAGGATTGCTGGATCATATGGTACTTCTATTTCTAGCTTTTTAAAGAAGCACCAAATCGATTTCCAAAGTGGTTGTACCATTTTTCATTCCCACCAACAGTGTGTAAGTGTTCCAGTCTCTCCATAACCTCTCCAGCATTTATTATTTTGTGGTTTTTGGATTAATGCTAGCCTTGTTGGGGTGAGATGATAGCTCATTGTAGTTTTGATCTGCATTTCTCTAATGGCTAATGATCGTGAGCATTTCTTCATGTGTCTGTTAGCCGCCTGAATATCTTCTTTGGCAAAGTGCCTGTTGATATCCTTTGCCCATATTTTAACTGGGTTATTTGTCTTTTTGTTGTTGAGGTTTTGCAGTATCTTATAGATTTTAGAGGTTAGACACTGATCGGATTTGTCGTAGCCAAAATTTTTTTCCAAGTCTGTAGGTTGTCTTTTGACTCTTTTGGTGAAGTCTTTTGATGAGCATAAGTGTTTGATTTTTCGGAGCTCCCAGTTATCTAGTCTCTCTTCTGGTGCTTGTGCATTGTTGCTTATGGTTCGTATTGTGTTTATGCCATGTATTACGGCTTGTAACATTGTCCCTATTTATTCTTCCATGATCTTTGTTGTTTTCAATTTTATATTTAAGTCTTTGATCCATTTTGAGTTAGTTTTTGTGCATGGTGTGAGGTATGGGTCTTGTTTCAG
>NW_004444189.1:215176-247349 GCF_000243295.1 Trichechus manatus latirostris
TTTTGTCAGAGATTAATATTGCCACTCCTGCTGTTTTTCGAGTGTTGTTTGCTTGATATATTTTTTCCATTCTTTGAGTTTTAGTTTGCTTGTGTCTTTAAGTTTAAGGTGTGTCTCTTGTAGGCGGCATGTAGATGGATCGTATTTTTTTATCCAATGTGCTACTCTCTTTCTCTTTACTGGTGCATTTAGTCCATTTACATTCAGTGTAATTATTGTTAGGTATGCATTTAGTGCTGTCGTTTTGATGTCTTTTTTTTGTATGTTGTTCACGGTTTCTTTGTTCCACTTAATTTTCTGTGCTGAGTCGTTTTTCTTTATGTATTTTCATCTTTTTCATTGTTGTTGATTTTGTGTTTGCTGAGTCTTAATATTTTTCTCATTTTTTATTTTGGCTTGTAGGATTGTTAGTTTCCTTAGTGGTTACCTTAATATTTACCCCTATTTTTCTAAGTTTATACCAGTCTTTTATTCCTTTAGATTGCCTTGACTTCCTCTCCATGTGGAAAATCTATGTCTACATTTTTTAAGTCCCTGTTTTTTGTTTTAATGTTGTCATCTTTTACATATTGGCATCTGTTTCTCTATTTTCAGTGTGTTAGCTTTGATTTACTTTTGTGTCTTCCCTATCTGGGTTGATATCATTTGCTGTGCCCTGTGTTCTATTCTTGGGTTGTTATCTGATGTTACTGATTTTCTATCCGGAGGACTCCCTTTAGTATTTCTTGTATTTTTGGTTTGGTTTTTGTAAATTCCCTAAACTACTGTTTATCTGGAAATGCCCTAATTTCACCATCATATTTGAGAGACAGCTTTGCTGGATATATAATTCTTGGCTGGCAGTTTTTTTCCTTCAAAGCTTTATGTATGTCATCCCATTGCCTTCTTGCCTGCATGGTTACTGCTGGGTAGTCCAAGCTTAGTCTTTTGGATTCTCCTTTGTAGATGACTTTTTGTTTATCCCTAGCCACTCTTAAAATTCTCTCAATCTTTGGTTTGGGCAAGTTTGATTATGTCTTGGTGACTTTCTTTTGGGATCTACCTTTTGTGGGGTTCAATGAGCATCTTGCATAGATATGTTGTCATGTTTCACAATATCAGGGAAGTTTTCTGCCAACAAATCTTCAACAATTCTCTCTGTATTTTCTGTTATCCCCCCGGTTCTGGTACTCCAGTCACTGGGAGATTATTCTTCTTGATACAGTCCCACATAATTCTTAGGGTTTCTTCATTTTTCTAAATCCTTTTATCTGATTTTTCCTCACATAAGTTGGTGTCAAGTGCTTTATCTTCACTCTCAGTAATTCTGACTTCCATTGCCTCAGTGCTGCTCCTATGACTTTCTATTGAGTTGTCTAATTCTGAAATTTTGTTGTTAATCTTCTGGATTTCTGATTGCTGTCTCTCTATGGATTCTTGCATCCTTTTAAATTTGTAATTATGGTCTTCTCTAATCTTTTTAATTTCCTGTATTGCGTGTTCTGCGTTTTGCTTAATTTCCTTCCTAATTTCTTGAAGAGTTCTGTATATTAATCTTTTGTATTCTGCCTCTGGTAATTCCAAGAAATTTTCCTTCTCTGGAACGTATCTCGATTATTTTGGGAGCTTGTTGAAGCCATCATGGATTGCCTCTTTATGTGATTTAATATTGACTTTTGTCACTGAGCCATGGATAAGTTATTATATTTATTTATTTTATGCTTGCTTACTGTGTCCTAGCTTCTTGTTTTGTTTTGATACGCCCACATAGGCTGCTCGTATGAGCTAGTTTGAACATTGGCATCTTTGAATCTCTAATGTCCTCTCACCAGGTGGTTGGATCTGTTACTAGGTATGTGAGCTCAGAAGTCCGCCCACTCCTCCTGTATGGATTCAGCTCAGTTGCCTAGGTAGATAACCACCAAGTGTGTAGTGTAGGCTCTCACTTACAGTCCTAGACAGGCATGGGTGATTGGTGTAGGCACAGGCATCTGGCTGCAGCAGGGGGACACACTCTGAGCAAGGCAGGGGGCTGACGGCCGCCCCCGAGTGTCCAAGACGAAGGCATGTCCCTGTTCCCTAGAGCATGTAGGTGGGTGGGTTTTGCAGCCGGACTGTGAGCACCAAATGCTGTTGGCTGTAAGGACTGGGGTACCTCTTATTCATGGGCCCCTATCGCAGGTGGCTAGGTGGCATGGGTGGAGCCACCAGTCCTCAGGCCCCTGATGTGGATAGGTGAAGACCCTGCTTAATGGGCAGAGCAGTGTCAAATGTCAAGAAGCTGCCACTTCACAGCTGAAACAGTTGAAGTTAGAGTTCTGGTATATACCGTGTTGTACTGCAGTAAAGAGGGTCTTTACTGTTGAGATGGGCCGACGCAAGTCTATGCAGGGGGATAGGCACTCAAAGTTCATGGATCCCTTATGCCTGTGCCTAGGCAAAGGAGCTGTGTCTACCCTTGGTTCCTGGCTTAGGGGAGTCGGCAGTTTATTTTTTCCCCTGTTTGTTAATTCATTCACTCTCCAAGGCAGGGAGAATGGCTCCTGGTATGTGACGGATCCTACTTCCAGCCCAGGGGGCTCAGGAATTGCTGAAGCCAGTTTGGGACCCATTGCAGAGCAGGGAGCGGGGAGGTAAATGGGAGAGAGATTTTTCCCTAAGTGGGGTGTTTTTGATCCGTGTGGTAAGCTGTCTACAAGTACTTATCTTTCACTGATGAGGGCTGCTTCTCACTGGTTCTGGGTGGCAGTGCAGACTCTCAGCAGCTGGGTCTCTTCTGGTGCGAAAACACGCCTTCCAAGCATGGCTGTCTGCCTGCCTTACTGCTCACCCCTGAGCTGCTTAGGCCTGAAGTGCTCAGGCTCACACCAGGTCAGGTCTGGCAACTACTCGCTGCTTCCATACCATCTCTCCCTCCCTCTGCCACTCTGTCCGGTTCCTCAACTCTGCCTTTGATGTTCAGGGCTCCCAAATTGCCATATGTAATCGAACCACTTGTTTTTTTTTGGTATTTGTTGTAAGAGGGTCCATCGGAAGCGTCTGGCTACTCCGCCATCTTTGCCCCTGGGATTCTTCTTGAGTGCCTGTGAGGCACCAGGTAGTATGTTAGGTGCTGAAGATAGTCATGAACAAAGCAGATGAAACCCTTTTCCTTCTGGAGCCTGCATACTAGAGGAGAGACGTTTAATAAACAAGTTACAAGTTATTATGTGGTTAAAGAGGCAAGAGGAGCAAGAGACAATTGAGAGAGGTTGGCCCTGGAAGGCCGAGGTAAGAAGTTAGGATTCTGTTTGAAATGTGAGAGGAATCATTGGAGGGTTTTGAGCAGGTGAAGAAATTGGTATTTTACATTTTCAAAAGAACCTACTGGCTACAAAAGTGATGGACCTATTTCAGAGATGAAAATTGATTTCATCTTAAGTGTGAACTCCTCTTGATTCATAGTTTGTGTCTGGAGCTCTGGGCTGAGAGGGTCTATAAAGGCAAGTGCTGGATCAGTGGAAGTCATGCTCACATCAGTTAGCAGTAGTGCCGTAGACCTGGGGGCCCATAGCTAGCCTAGGATTGGATATCAAATAAATCATAGATATGGCCAGTGATATAAAATAAAAATAAATAAGAAACACCCCAAAATCTTGACCATCACTCAAAAATGTAAATTTATGCAATAGGCAGACATATGGGATGGATGGGGAGAGAATATCTGCATGAATTGTAGAAACCCATTTTGGTGCAAAGCAGGGACGATCTATAATGACTTTCTCTGTATCTGTTTAAAGAATTTCGCATTTATTTTCACTAGAGGGAATCCATAAGGATGGAGAGACTAGCAGAGTATCTAGAAAAATGCCAGAGAAATATAATAAACAGGGGCAAATTATCTAATAGGCGAAGTAAGTAAGCACCTTGTTTACCAGATCATCTGTAGTGAACAATTTCACATTTTCTCGCCACATCAAAGATTCTGCTTCTAGGTATGGCTGGCATCTGTCCCTCTCCCAACCCTACATCACCTTCCTACAAAATCAAAGCCTCTTTTTAAATTTACAATCCCTGATGGGCAGATGACCCAGTAAGCAAGGTAAGCACAGGCTTACATGTGTTTACTTACTAATCTGTAGTGAACAATTTCACTTCAAAGATGATCTGGTAAGCAAGGTGTCTTAGGCTAGGTTCTCTAGAGAAACAAAACCAGTAAAGCATATAAAGATAAAGAGATTTATGTCAAAGAAACAGCTCACGCGATTGTAGAGTGTGGAACATCCCAAGTCCATGGATTGGGATAGAGGCTTCTCCCGATTCATGTAGCCACAGGGGCTGGTGAACCCAAGATCAGCAGGTCAGAAAGCAGAGCTCTTGCTCACAGGCTGTGAATATTGACAGATCCCAAGATTGGCAGGTAAGACCATAAGGCTTCTCCTGATTTACATAGCTGCAGGGGCTGACAAACCCAAGATCAGCAGATCAGAAAGCAGGGCTCCACGCACAGGCTGTGAAGATTGCCGAATCCCAAGATCGACAGATAAGATGATAGCTCAAGTCCCAAGACCCTGAGGTCAGACTAACAGGAGGCAGCCGCAGGATTCAGAGTGAGCAAAAAGCCAGAATGTCTCCTCATATTTGAATGCAGCCCACACCCCCAAGGAACTCCCTTTCAACTGATTGGCTACTCACAGCAGATTCAGTCATGGGAGTTATCACATATAAACACTGAGAATCATGGCCCAGCCAAATTGACACACAATCTTAATCAACACACAAGGTCAGCACTGTGCTTACTTTGCTTACTGGATAATCCACCCTTGGTAATTAAATTAAATTTTCAAGGAGAAATGAGGTTGTTCTGATTGCAA
Organism: Trichechus manatus latirostris; assembly: GCF_000243295.1. Taxonomy (NCBI): domain Eukaryota; kingdom Metazoa; phylum Chordata; class Mammalia; order Sirenia; family Trichechidae; genus Trichechus; species Trichechus manatus. Next base: position 220,009 of record NW_004444189.1, read on the forward strand.
CCTTATCAAAAATAAATAAATCTGATGTCTTTATTCCTGCTCTCTGGGATTTGTTAAATTTCAGTTTTGGAGTTATCCACACCTCACCTCACCAAAGTTGATATGGAATGCCAATCATCAAATAAAAAATTCTGTATCTCTTCGGGATCACCCTTCCATCTCAAGGATGGAAATCCTTGCATACTGTCCAATTTGTTGTGATTTCATTAAAATATATCTAAGAAAAAAATTTAAATTCTAGCCTACGTATTGAGATTGGAATTAAATGAAGATATGGATAATTGGATGATTATTGGGTACTGCAAAAATTTTCATTTCCATTAAAGTCAAGCATTTAGTTGAGCTATTACATATCAATGGCATTACCATAAACTTGCCATACTCATCTCATTACTTTCTTTAATTTATAACTTTATATTTATCGTTCTCAGAAATAAATGACAGAAAATTTATAACTAGAAGTCTGTGCAGTATAAAGAGTCCTCCATATCTCCTGACCCTGAACTTTAGGCCCCTTTCTCAAGATTTTAAAAAAAAAAATCTAAATCTAGGAAGAGGGATGAGGGGACTGGATGTTGGATCTACAATTAGAAAGCATGATCCCTAAACTCAAATTAGGTCTTGACCATAGTACCTTGAGTTGGAAACTATCTCCAAGGAAGAAGCGGGCCTCCACAAGGCCATAGCCTTGCCATGTATGTTTGCATGACTGATCATCTTGATCAGGGATTCCACATCACTGTGAGAGATTCATAACCAAGTCAGTGATTGAACCAAGGGTAGGATGAAAAAAAAGGCAATATTTCTTTCCTCAGTCCCTGGGGACATTGAAAGCACAGAAAACAGCATGGTGTTTAATAATCTGAGAATTCGTGTGAATTGTTCAGCTTTTGAAAATTCTTAGAATACTGCCAACAATTTTAAGTGCTAGTTGGCTGTACAATTGTAAGTGATAGTAGTGATGCTGCTTTGCATTGTATCGCTCTTTACTGTTTAACAAATACTTTCACATACATTAAGGAGCCCCGGTGGTGCAGTGGTTAAGCGTTCGACTGCTAACTGAAGGGTCAGCAGTTCGAATCCACCAGCCACTCCATGGGAGAAAGATGTGGCAGTCAGCTTACATAAAGACTACAGCCTTGGAAACCCTATGGGGCAGTTCTACTCTGTCTTATAGGGTTGCTATGAGTCGAATGGACTCGATGGCAATGGATTTTTTGGGGTTGTTTTTGTATTTCACGTACATAATCTCATTGGGTCCTCATAACAGGGCAGGTAGACAGAAAAGATGACATTATCTTCATGTTGTGGATAAAGCTGAAGCTCAGTGAGGAAACATACCTTAAGGTATGTGGTAGCACTGGATCAGAACCTGGATGTAGCAGTCAGCTCCGCCACGGTCATGCCCAAATAAACCACCCTAAAGTTAGTGCCATACGAGAGTAAGCTTTTAGAAATGATTCATCTGAGTTTCAGCTGGTTTTGGTGGGTTCTACTGGGCTTGGTTCCAAGCGACAGGTTGGGTTCAGATCTGTTCCACACATATCTCATCCTTCTTGGAAAAGCAGCTACCAGATACTTTGTCTTAGTTATCTAGTGCTTCTGTAACAGAAATACCACAAATAGATGGCTTTAACAAACAGAAGTTTATTTTCTCACAGTTTAGGTGGCTAGAAGTCCAATTTCAGAGCGCTGGCTGTAGGGGAAGGCTGTTTGTCTGTGTTGGCTCTGGAGGAAGGTCGTTGTCTCTTCTGAGCTTCTACTCCTGGGCCATCTTCATTTGACTTGGCATCTCTCTTCCCCTATCTCTGCTCTGCTTGTTTGTTTAATCTCTTTTATATCTCAGAAGAGATTGATTCAAGACACATCCTATACTAATTCTGTCACAAAGAGAAACCATTCCCAAATGGGATTATAACCACAGGCATAGAGTTTATGATTTACAACACATATTTTTTGGGGACATAATTCAGTCCATAACATTCCACCCTTTGGCCTCCCAAAATTCATGTCCTTGCCACATGCAAAACACATTTACCCCATCTCATCATCCCAAAGTCTTAAATCAACTCCAAGTCCAAAATCTCATCTGAAACATCTAAATCAAATACAGGTGAAATGTTAGGTATATTCTTCTTCGTCTGAGAATCTTTGAAATTTGGAATACAGATTGTCTGCTTCCAAAATACTATGGTGGAACAGGCACAAGGTATACATTTTCATTACAAATGGGAGAAATTAGAAGGAAAGAAGGGATAACGGGCACCAAGCAAGTCCAAAACCCAGAACAAACTACATTAACTTTCAAGGCTTGAAAATAATCCTCTGTTCTTTGTGACCATCTAGGCAATGGCCCTGCCCTCCAGACTCTGGGTATTGGTCATGCTGTCTGGATTCTGGGTGGAGACTCCTCAACTCTGGGTTTCAGCTCTGCCTTCCAGGCCCACTGGGACAGCAACTCTGCTCCCTTGGCTTTGGGTAGCCCTATTCTTCTAGTCCATCAGAGTGGTGACCCTACCCCCTCAGCCCTGGCAGGCCCTGTTCTTCTACCCCTTGGTCATGGAAGCCCCCCCACCAGCTTTGGGTGGGGGGGCCCTATCCACTGGCACACCTTAGTGGTAGCCCCACACTCTGGAACTGAATTGGCAAAGATTCAACTCTTTGAAACCTAAGAAACTGTGGCCCTGCTCTTTGAGATCCAGGAGACCATGGCTCTATCCTTTGAAATCAAGAAAGCCCTGTTTCCTTTGCTCTTTCCAACAGTTCTGCTTATCTCTAAGCTTCTCCAGGGACGGTCCTTTTCTTTTATTGGGGGACAACAGATGTAGCTCCTTTGTCCTGTTTCCTGCCTGTAGAATTCCAAGAGGCAGAGACAGCATTCTTTCTTTTCGTTTGTTCTCTGACCCGTTCAGTTTAAACTGATGGGTTTTCAGCTGTGGCTGTTGGTTAAATTGATCGGTCAAAGGCTGACTCTTTTTTAACAAAAGGTTGTGTAGCCACATCCTTGGTGAGCATTCTAGAACATGTATCCTTAGTTTGTACAACAGAATTTTCCAAGTCTGTAAGTTTTGTTATCATTTTGCACAGTTCATTTTTAAGTCCATATCTTTCCTTTCACATTTTAGTATAAGCAGCAAGGAGAAACCACATGTCCTCTTTAAGATCTTGCTTAGAAGGTTCCTCAGCCAGATATCCAAGTTTGTCACTTACAAGTTCTACTTTCCCCCAGATATTTGAACATAATTCAGATAAGTTCTTTGCCACTGCATAAAAAGCATCACCCCTCCTCCATTATCCAATCACATGTTCGTCATTTTCTTTTAAAGCCCTACCAGAAGCACATGTAACATCCACATTTCTAGCAACATTCTGTTGCTGGTGCCATATATATTCTCTAAGACAATAGAGAATTTCTCTATAGCTCTCCTAACTTCCTTCTGAGCCTGCCTCAGAATTGCCTTTGATGTTCATAATTCTTTGATGTCCATAGTAGGAGCCCAAGTTATGCAGTGGTTAAAGTGCTTGACTGCTAAGCAAAAGGTTGACAGTTTGAACCCATCAGCTGCTCTGCGGGAGGAAGATATGGCAGTTTGCTTCCATAAAAAGATTTACAACCCAGGAAACCCTATGGGGCAGTTCTACTTTACGCTGTAGGGTCACTATGAGTCGGAATCAACTCAACGGCAGTGGGTTTGGTTTTTTGGTTTTGGTCCATAATTCTACCAGCAGTCTCTTTAAGGCAATTTAGGCTTTAACTATTAAACACCTTAAAATTCTTACAGCCTCTACCCAAAATTGCTTCCACATTTTAGGTATCTGTTAGAGCAGTACCCCACTTTTCTGGTACCAAAGTCTGTTTAGTGCTCCTGTAACAGAAATACCACAAATGGGTGGCTTTAACAAACAGAAATTTATTTTCTCACAGTTTAGGAGGCTAGAAGTCTGAATTCAGGGTGTGGCTCGAGGGGAAGTCTTTCTCTCTGTGTCATTTCTGGAGGAAGGTCCTTATCTCTTCTGAGCTTCTGCTCCTGGGCAGTTTTCATGTGGCTTGGCATCTCTCTTCCCCCACCTCTGCTCTGCTTGCTTGTTTAATCTCACTTTTTATATCTCAAAAGAGATTGACTCAAAACAAACTCTACACTAATCCTGTCACATCAACATAACAAAGAAAACTCATTCCCAAATGGGATTATAACCACAGGCATAGAGGTTAGGATTTATAACATATTTTTAGGGGACATAATTCAATCCATAACAGACCTCATGGCAAAAGGCAGAAGCACAAGAGAGCAGACCTAACCCCACAGACACATTTCAAGCCTCTGCTTATGTCGTTACCACTAACTGATATATTATTCACACAAAATATCAGTAGGACAGAGAAGTATACCCCTCTCATGAAGGTGAGAAGGTGGGAGGGAGTGCATATTTGCTGAATAATAATCTGACAGTCTAATCATCTTCTAACTTGTTGGCTTGCCAGATAGATACCTCTGGCCAAAATAAGTGATTCAGATTGTTTGTTGCAAACACTCCTTTAGACCATTATTGTAGGGCTCCTTCAAGAAAATGCATGATCACAGAATAATAACTCTTATGTTAGTATATAGACGAAAGAAAAAAAATTGGATTTTCATTATTTAAGATGTAAGGAGTATTTTCCCCACAAAATGTCCAAGTCAGACCAGTGGGATGATAAACTGGCTAATAATAGATCAGTTGTAAGATCTGATGAAATTTCCTTCTTTTGAACCTGTTCTTGTACACTGCCTTTGTAGCTAACAGGCAATGATGTTTGTGATGGAGTTTATTAGATGGACATAAGTGTAAATGTAATCAGATGCTTGTACCTCTAGACCCGGCTTTGTAAATCTAACCAATAATCTCTCGACTCTAAAGAAGGATAATTGATATTCAGTCTGAATGCCAACCCTAGCTCTCCACTAGTACATTAGCATCACAGAGTTACGTATAAGGAGTTAGAAGGGCATTGAGTTGTCCGTGATTTTTATTCATTTCTTTAATTGTTGCCTCAAAAGGAGTAATTTTGGATAGCATAAGCATTTACCCTACCTAGAGTAATATTGCTTTCAATATACCATGTATCTCCCTTGTATATGTGTAACATAAGTCTACAAGATAGTTTTTCAAGCACATTATTATCATGTGGTAGCAGTAGTAATAGATAACAAACCAAAAATCCATTGCCATAGAGTCGATTCCAACTCATAGCCATCCTATAGGACAGAGTAGAACTGCCGCCCCATGGGGTTTCCAAGAAGAGGCTGGTGGATTCAAACTGCTGACCTTTTGGTTAGCCGCAGATCTCTTAACCACTGCACCACCAGGGCTCCAATAGGATAACAAGTAATGCACATTTATTACATGTCAGACAGTCTCATTAGCTCTTTAGATGCATTTTCTTACTGAATATTCATAGTACCTCTGTGAGGTAAACCATGTGTAAGATGGGGGGAAACTGAAGCACAGGAAGATTAAGCAATATGTCTAAGGTTATGGTTAACCTACTGTAACTCATCATAACTTAGAAGACAAGTGTTGGCATTTCCTCTGAATACAAGACAGATTTGTTCTCCCAGACTTAAAAGGACAAGGCACTCTGGCAGCAGGTGGGAAGGGAATTGAGAGTGGGAAGTGTTGAGAATATTGCATGTGGGCATGGTTTTTTTTAAATTGCTGCTTAAAAGAGCTTTAACTTGTTTATTCTGCCTCTGACTTTGTGTGTTTTGGGGGTAAAACGTAAGTCTTTCCTAACTGAGACACAGAGAGGTGTCATGGTAGAGTAGTTAAGAGCATGGTCTCCTGATCCAGACTGTCTGGGTTCAAATCCTAGCTCTGCCCCTTAGGAACTGTGAAACTTGGACAAGTTACCCAGTGTTTCTGTACCTCAATTTCCCCGTGTGTAAAATGAAGATAATCACAGCCCCTACCTGATAGTGTTGTCAGGAGTATTGAAGTGAATTCATATTTGCAAAGCACATAGGACACAGGAAGTGTTTGTGAAACAGGAAACTTGGATGTCCCAGCTCTTGGGTAGTATTCTGGGAGAAGAGTCCTGGCTCAGCCTCTGCTGCTAGGCTGCATCATGTCCTCAGGCAACTCAACCTTAGTTTACTCATTTGTAAAATGAAGTGCTTAGACTACCTGATCCCCAGCCCCTTCCTGCTTTCTTTCAGTGACTTTGCATGGGGTGGGGGTGGGGTAGGTGGGGATGCTCAGAGTGACGCACAATAACTTTCTTCTACTCTCTTTTCTGGGCATCATAAAGATTTGTTCTTAGTTGTAAATAGTACCCTTTAGACTTTAAAAATGCCTGATCACACTTCTCTAGAGAAAAATATCTATGGAAAGAGAAGTGTTCTATGACCCTGGACTTTAGACCCCTAGGATGGCTAGTACAAAGATCTCATCTGGAAATATGCACTCACAAACCCACATCAGTATGCGTGTTAGAAAAACCAAATGCCATCACAAGTGAGACTAATGAATATAGTAGAACATTTGTTTCTAGAAGTTGCTCAAAGATTACTCATTTCAAAAAGCACACCATCGGTAATTGAAGAATGATTTGCTGCAGTCAAGGCAGGTTGAGAGCTGTCATTTCTTATCTTCAGGATTGCAGGTGGCTGCTTAGCATTTCGAGGTAACTCCTTTGGGTGACAGGGACAAGGCAGTGCAATTCTGTTCAGCAGTGATATGTCATGTCAAAGCCTCTCACTGATAATACTGGGACTGTGTCAAATCTAGCTATTATATATGTTGGAGATATCAAATGTTTTAAAGCTGTGTCTTGCAGTTGTACAACGTATATACCAAAAGCAAACCAAACCCTTTGCCATCGAGTTGATTCTGACTCATCTAAAATACCCTTTACGATCGCTGTACTTCTTTGGAGTAATGATATCTAAAATTCAAAATCCCCAGATTCTGGAATAAGCCTGGCCCTCTATATTCAGGGTAAACTCTCTTCTACTGTACATGAATCCTGCTTTATTTCAGTTTCAAAGACTAAACATTATTTAAATCCAGCTTTTTATAACTTGATCAGATTATCAACTGAAATGTTTGTTGCTGGCTTGGTTATTGTGATGGTTAAAATTTTGTGTCAGCTTGGCTGGGCCATGAGTCTCAGTGGTTTGTCAGTTATGATGTAGTTTGGCAGTCATATGACGTTGTGATCACTTGCATGTTGAGATTTGATATAATGTGATCACCCCCAAAATGGGATCTGCTGTGAGTAGCCAATCAGCTGAAAGAGAGTTTCTTCGGGCATGTGGCCTGCATTGAATATAAGTGGACATTCTGGCAAGGCTCATGGGCTTTTGCTCGCTCAGGATCCTGCAGCTGGCTCCTGTTTGTCTGACCTCCGGTTCTGGGGACTTGAGCTAGCAGCTTACCTATGGTCTTGCCTGCCGATTATGGGATTTGTCGATCTTCGCAGCCTGTGAGCAACAGCCCTGCTCTCTGACCAGCCTATCTTGTGTTCGCCGGTCCCTGCAGCTACGTGGATCAGGAGACGCCTCTATCCTCATCCATGGACTTGGGATATTCCAGTCTCTACAACCTCGCGAGCCATTTCCTTGATATAAATCACTCTGTATATAGATTTATCCGCTTAACTGGTTTTGCTTCTCTAGAGAACCCAGCCTAAGACAGTTATCCTAATAAATATAAGTAAAGTTTGCACAAAAATACCTGTGAATACTTGTGAATATAGTTTCCTCTATTGAAGCCCCCTTACTATTGCTTTGCATGATTTATTGTAGGCCACTTATGACCTCATCAAGCTATGTTTGTTCACTCTTGTATCCCCAGTGCCTAGAATATTGTTGTTGTTCGATGCTGTTGAATGATTTTCTACTCATAGCGACCCCATGTAGCAGAATAAAACTGCCCCATAGGGTTTTCTTGGCTGTAATCTTTACAGAAGTAAATCACCTGGTCTTTCTTCCATGGTGCTGCTGGTTGGGTTCGAACTGCCAACCTTTCATAGACAGACAAGCGTTTAACCAGTTGCACCACCAGGGCTCCTGGTGCCTACAATTCCAAACACACATTGCTTTCAAGTCGACTCCTAACTCATAGCAACCCTACAAGACAGAGTAGAACTGCCCCATAAGGTTTCCAAGTTTGTGAATCTTTATGGAAGCAGACTGCCACATCTTTCTCCTGCAGAGCAGCTGGTGGGTTCGAACCACCGACCCTTCGGTTAGCAGCCAAGTTCTTAACCACTGCGCCATCAGGGCTCCTTTTGTACCTAGAATAGTGCTTGGCGAGTAGTAGGCTTTCAATAGATATTTGTAGAATGAATGAGAGAATGAATAAATACCTATGACTTATCAAAAAGGATTTGAGGAAATTATCTGTTAAGTAAACAAATAATTAGGATGGTGGTTTGAAATGTAACCAGAGTGATTCATGAATATATTAACTGTTCAACCTTATAAGGGACTTGAGCCTTTTTCCTCCACTGAAGGCAATCGTGAGAAAAGCATTAGGCTCAGCATCTCTGCATGGTGAAAGGTCATCCTTTAGCATGGTCCCAGCACTTCGATTAAATTTTTGATACTTTCTTGCCAACTCAGTAAGAGTAAATGCATTTGCTACAGATGCAAAATGATCTTAAAGAATTTAAATTGTGCATAGTTGGATATATGGTGTAGAGAAGTTATTTATATAGGACATCTAGCCTTTTATTGTTTTATTTTTTTGACATCTAGCCTTTTATATGTCATTTTGTACATACTCGTTTTCATATTGACTTACAAACTAATACTTATAGCTTGGTATCATTTACACTGCATGATGATATTAAATCAGTTTGTAAAAGATACACTAAAGTTTGAACCATTTTATGATCTCCTCTCCATTGCCACCTCTTCCTTGCTCCCCCCCCCCCAAAAAAAGACAGCAAAGTATTAATTTACAAATCTTAATTTAGCCTCTGCAGTCCTGGGAACATGCTTGGGGTTTTTTGTTAGTTGGTTGATTTAACTTTTTACTCATATATTCTGTTAGTGAAGTTAAGAACATAGCAGTATCTCCTACGATACGACATCAGTGAGAAGGGAGGGAGGAGGGTAAAAATTAATATTAATTGCCTGAAGTGTACAGTACATGTCTATAAGCTAATGAGTAAATTCCACTTTAGGTTTTATCTTCGTGTAGGTTATAAAGCTTTTTATAGTGCCTCAAGCCATTTCAGTTGTAGCTCTTTTAAGCAGGGACACTTTACAATATGTAGAATTGTTCTCCGGCAGATTTTCCTGTGGAATTTCAACAAATTGCAGCATATGAGCCTGGCAATTTGAGAGAAAACCTTCCCAGCCTTCTGTCCTCTGCCTCATGTCTCCCGCATAGCAAGTGCTTTCTCATCTGCAGGTTCCCGTCCCTGGTTTCCCGCTGGGCTGTGATCATCCTCTGCAGTGTCCCTGCAATAAGAGGAGAAGGTGAAAATCAGCCTGCAGGTTTAAATTAATTGCACTGCTCAGTTATGCTATGAGTTAGCCAACGCTTTCAATAATGACATGCTAAACTTCTAGTTTAACCATAATTGGAAAGAGAAAGTTGATGTTAAAGTAGTAAGTGACAGAATAAACTCAACTGAAGAAGAACAGTGTAAAACATTCATATGCAAACACTAGAATAATCTGATAAAAGTAGTTATGGGCAGTGAGGTATCTATTTTATTAAATACACCTGGTACTGATTTAGGGCATTAATTTAAACACCTTTTGTTTTCAAAAGGTCCCTGGGTGGTGCAAACGATTTGTGCTGGACTACTCACCTAAAGGTCGTCAGGTCTAAAACCACTGATTGTGGCACTGCAGAAGAAAGGCCTGGCAGTCTGCTTCCTTAAAGATTATAGCCAAGAAAACTCAATGGAGCAATTCTACTCTGTAACACATGGGGTCACATGAGTCAGAATTGACAGCAATGGGTTGTTTTTACAACTCACAAGGCTAATTATGTTGTTCTCATTCTTAGAGAAAACTACCTGTATTCATGATAGGAGTAGGTTTTCAAAAGACAATTTTTTAGTCTAATTATAAATGTAACACATACTCATTGAAAAATATGTTGGAAATGACTATTTGGAATTGTGTACTGTGGCAGTTAAGATCTAAAAGATGTTAGATACAAGAGATCAGGTTCTGTGTGTTCCAGGAGCTAGCTTCATTTGTTTATTTATTTTGAATTTTAATGTGCTTTAGGTGAAAGTTTACAGCTCAAGTTAGTTTCTCAGTCAAAAATGTATACATATATTATTTTGTGACATCCCTTGCAATCCCCACAATGTGACAGCATTCTCCCCGTTTCCACCCTGGGTTCCCTATATCAATTCATCCAGTTTTCCTGACCCTTCCTGCCTTTTTGTCTTGCCTTTGGGCAGGAGTTGCCCATTTGGTCTCATATATTTGACTGAACTAAGAAGCACATTCCTCACGTGTGCTATTATTTGTTTTATGTGCCTGTCTAATCTTTGTCTGAAAAGTAGGCTTCAGAAGTTGCTTCAGTTCCAAGTTAGCAGGGTGTCTGGGGGCCACAGTCTCGGGGGTTCCTCTAGTGTCTGTCAGACCAGTAAGTCTGGTCTTTTTTTGTGAATTTGTTCTACATTTTTCTCCCACTCTGTCTGGGACCCTCTATCGTGATCCCTGTCAGAGTGATTGGTGATGGTAGACAGACACCATCTAGTTCTCCTGGGCTCAGGCTGATGGAGGCTCTGGTTAATGTGGTCCTTTAATCTTTGGGCTAATATTTTCCTTGTGTCTTTGGTTTTCTTCATTCTACTTTGCTCTAGACAAGATGGGACTAATATATGTATCTTAGATGGCTGCTCGCAAGCTTTTAAGACTCCAGACGCTACTCAGCACAGTAGGATGTAGAACATTTTCTTTATGAACTATGTTATGCCAACTGACCTAGATGTCCCCCAAGACTATGGTCCCCAGCCCTCAGCCCCAGCAACTCGGTCCCTCAAGGTGTTTGGATGTATCTAGGAAACTTCTATCACTTTGCCTTGGTCAAGTTGTGCTGACTTCCCCTATATTGTGAGTTGTCTTTCCCTTCACCAAAGTTAACACTTGTCTACAATCTAGTTAGTGATTTCCCTTCCCCAGCCCTTCCTGCCTTCGTAACCATCAAAGAATGTGTTTTTCTGTGCGTAAACTTTTTCGAGTTTTTATAATAGTGGTCTTATACAATATTTGTCCTTTTGTGATTGACTTATTTCACTCAGCATAATGCCTCCCAGATTCATCCATGTTGTGAGATGTTTTGTGGATTCATCATTGTTCTTTATCGTTGTGTAGTATTCCAGTGTGTGTATGTACCATAATTTTTTTATCCATTCATCAGTTGTTGGGCACTTAGGTTGTTCCCAATTTTTTGTTATTGTGAATAATGCTGCAAGCATCATGAGTGTGCATATGTCTAGTCATGTGACGGCTCTTATTTCTCTAGGGCATATTCCTAGGAGTGGGATTACTGCATCGTATGGCATTTCTATTTCTAGTTTTTTAAGGAGGCGCCACATCGTTTTCCATAGTGGTTGTACCATTTTACATTCCCATCAGCAGTGAACAAGAGTTCCAGTTTCCCTGCGACCTCTCCAACGTTTATTATTTTCTGTTGGTTTGTTTGTTTTTTTTCGGTTACTGTCAGTATTGTTGGGGTGAAATAGTATCTCATTGTAGTTTTGATTTGCATTTCTCTAATGGCTAATGATTGCTAGCATTTCTTCATGTGTCTGCTAGCCACCTGAATGTCTTCTTTGGTGAAGGAGCTAGCTTTAGATGTTTGCATTTATCCAGTCTTCATTTGGAAAGGAAACAGGTACAGTTAATGGCTTTACCTCTCTGCTGTCAGGGGATTGCGTCCATATCCACAGTGTAGCACTTTTTATCTTGTATTGTAAAATACATTTCTGTGCCAATGAACTGTAACCAGGACTAGTTCATTTTTGTGTGCTCATTGTCCAGTGCAGTGCTTGGCACACAGGTAAGTGCCCACGCAGTAGTAGCTATAAGAATTAACAAGATTTTAAGTGAATAGTGATGGAAAGTAAACTTGAGAATGAGACTTCATTCTTCTTTGGTTTCTGTACTTTCATATGGCATGTTTAATTATCAATTTTGACTCTTTTATGTACAGCTAAAATTGACACATTGTATTTTTCAAAAAAATTTTTTCTACTAGTATATCCTGTCAAGCTCTAAATAAAGGCAATTCCTAAAACTAATATTTATGTGCAGTCATTAATTGCTAAGAATAATAATTTACTTGTAATTGCAAGATTGTGGATCCAAGTAAAATGAAATCCTTGACAGCTTCAGTATTTTCTCCATTTATCATGATGTTGCTTATTGGTCCAGTTTTGAAGAGTTTTGTTTTCTTTATTATGAGTTGTAATCCATACTGAAGGCTGTAGTCTTTGATCTTTATCAGTAAGTACTCTAAATCCCCTTCACTCTCTGCAGGCAAGGTTGTGTCATCTGCATATCACAGGTTGTTAATGAGTCTTCCTCCGATCCTGAAGCCATGTTATTCTTCATAATTCACCTTCTGAAATTATTTGCAAGGACAACCCTGATGCACACCTTTCCTGATTTTAAACCTCGCAGTATACCCTTGTTCTGTTCAAATGACCACTTGGTTTATGTACAAGTTCTGCATGAGCACAATTAAGTGTTCTGGAATTCCCAGCCTTCATTATGAATTACATCTCAACATAAGGAAAGCAAAAAACCTCACAACATCATGATAAATGGAGAAAATATTGAAGTTGTCTAGGATTTCATTTTACTTGGATCCACAATCAATGCCTGTGGAACCAGCAGTCAAGAAATCAAATGACGTATTGCATTGGGCAAATCTATTGCAAAAGACCTCTGTAAAGTGTTAAAAAGCAAAGATATTACCTTAAGGACTAAGGTGCACCTGACCCAAGCCATCATCTTTTCAATCGCCTCATATGCATGTGAAAGCTGGACAATGAATAAGGAAGACCAAAGAAGAATTGATGCCTTTGAATTATGATGTTGGTGAAGGATATTGAATATACCACGAACTGCCAGAAGAACAAACAAATCTGTCTTGGAAGAACTACAGCCAGAATGCTTCTAAGAAGGGGGGATGGCGAGACTTCATCTTATATACTTTGGTTATGTTATCAGGAGGAACAAGTCCCTGGAGAAGGACATTGTATTAGTTATCTAGTGTTGCTATAAAAGAAATATCACAAGTGGATTGCTTTAACAAACAGAAGTTTATTCTCTCACAGTCTACTAGGCTACAAGTCCAGATTCAGGGCACCAGCTCCAAGGGAAGGCTTTCTCTCTCTGTCGGCTCTGGAGGAAGGTCCTTGTCATAAATCTTCCCCTGTCTAGGAGCTTCTCAGCACAGGAACCCCAGGACCAAAGGATACACTCTGCTCTCAGCGCTGCTTTCTTGGTGGTATGAGGTCCCTCTGTCTCTCTGCTCACTTCTCTCTTTTATATATCAAAAGAGATTGACTCAAGTTACAACCTAATCTTGTAGATTGAGTCCTGCCTCAATAACATAGCTGCCTCTAATCCTGCCTCATTAACACCATACCTGTTGCCTGTTGCTGTCGAGTAGATTCTGACTCATAGTCACCCTGCAGGGCAGAGTAGAACTGCCCCATTGGGCTTCCAAGGAGCAGCTGGTGGATTCGAACTGCTGACCTTTTAGTTAGCAGCCAAGCTCTTATCACCACTGTACCACCAGGGCTCCATTAACACCATAGAGTAGGATTTACAACACACAGGAAAATCACATCAGATGACAAAATGGTGGACAATCACACAATACCGGGAATCATGTCCTAGCCAAAGTGACACACATTTTTGGGGGACACAATTCAATACCTGACATACATCATGCTTGGTAAAGTAGAGCGTCAGCGAAAAAGAGGAAGACCCTCAATGAGGTAGATTGACACAGTGGCTGCAAAAATGGCCTCAAACATAGCAACAATTGTGAGGATGGAGCAGGACCAGGCAGTGTTTTGTTCTGTTGTACATAGGGTCACTATGAGTCGGAACTGAGTCAGCAGCACCTAACAGCAACAACAACAAATGCCTAGATTACATTAATTTTGTTATCTGTAATGGAATCCTTGTTATTCCCCAAATCACAGCAGATTATTAAAATTGCTTTGTAAGGAGTACAAAGTTAAAGAAATCAAATTTGTTTTACAAGGACACTTGATATAATCAATTTTTAAAAATATCTTTTGCTTTTATAATGCCAGACTTTAGATAATAACAATTTTTTTAAAAACTTGTATTAAAGAGTACTATTCTTTCATTTTTTTCTGTCCTTGTCAGTTAATCCTCAAACCTAGAATATACCTTTTTATGTCCATTCTGCACCAACTGGCCGATCTATATTTTGTCATATATAATGCAGTGTAGTAGAGAATAAACTCAGAAATTAGACATTCTTTTGAGATAAATGCAACACTCTTGGTGAGTGCTTTTGTCTATAACTGCAGAACAATGGGTTTTTGTAATCTGGGCTGATCTTCAGCTATATTGCATGACAGCATAATGGCCAGCTTCTGTTCTTATAGGTCAATGCCCATGCCCTAACCAAAAACAAAAACCCACTGCCATCGAGTTGATTCCGACACATAGTGACTCAGAGTAGAACTGCCCCGTAGGGTTTCCAAGGCTGTAAATCCTTATGGAAGCAGACCCACCACATCTTTCTCCCACGGAGCAGCCAGTGAGTTCGAACCACCAACCTTTCGGTTAGCAGCTGAGTGTTTTAACCACTGCACCACCATGGCTCCCATGCTTTACAGGTTATTACGTATTTTAACATTTACCCCTGCTTGAAATGATGACTCTGAAACTCCGTGCAAACTTTAAAAACCTTCTGAATCATCACGAATGATTGACTTGTTCTCAGGCTAATATTTGAGTTGTGTATAAATTCCACATCTTTGATACCTGGGAATTGGAGATCAGTATGTACTCTTCTAGAAGCAGGGGTGGTGCAATGGTTAAGCCCTTGGCTGCTAACCAAAAGGTTGGCAGTTCATATGGACCAGCGGCTCTGAGGGAGAAAAGACCTAGCGATCTGCTCCTGTAAAGATTACAGCCTGGGAAACCCTGAGGGGCAGTTCTACCCTGTCATATAGGGCCACTATGAGTCAGAATCAGCTTGACAGCACACAATGACAAGTACTATACTAGTCACCTGTGATTCCTGTTTCTGTCACACCCTACGTCCAATGCATCAATAAATCTTATGGGCTGTAACCTTTAAATATTTTCAGATTCTCACCTCTTCTCACTGCATTTACTCTATTACCGTAGCCCAGTTCATCTTGTCTCTTTCATGGACTGTTACCATCACCTTTAATTCATCTCCCTACTTCCAGCCTTTCCTCCTTTGGTCTATGTTCCAAACAGAAGCCAGAGTCAACCTTTAAAAAAAAGGCTAGATCATATCTTAATGGCCACAAAGGCCTTCCCTGCTCTGGTCACCTGTCTCTGTCTCACCCCGCATGCTCTCCTCTGGAGCCCTGGCTGCTCCAGCCATCCTGCCTCCAGGCACACTCCCTTCCTCCTAGAATAGGAGCTCCCTGTAGACAGGCAGGTTTTTTGTTTGGTTTCCTCCTGTATCTTCAGCTCCAAGAACTATACCTGGCACACAAGAGTTTGCTCAATAAATGGTAGTTGAATAAATGAATGAATCAGGGCATAGTATTCCCAGTCATTTCCTTTGAGTAAACTCTGTCTTTAAAGATAGGAAGCTGAATCTTTTTGGGTTTTTTCTATTTGTTCTTCTTATCAAATGATAGTATTTTTTATACAAAAGCAATAAAAATCATTTTGGCACTCCCTTGTAAAAGCTTACAATTAAAAGCAGACAACATTGACAAAAGACTCTGACTAATACTTAAGTAAAATTAAGTCTATTAACTTTTAAAGTATTAAAAAGAAATAAGATAAATATGAATAAAAACATTTAATTTTACTGCATAAATGGAGAGACACACCACATTCCTGTATGCAAAAATTTTGTGTCATCCTTTTAAAATACTGGCAGTTCCTGGGTTATGAAAATCCAATTTATAGACAACTCCTACTCGCCCTTTAATATTCTGTAAATTTGCCTGCACTTTGAAATGATTGAACCAGCCCCTACTCACAACAAATTCTTCATCACAATCACCTTCACTTGCTGCATGTGCAGCTTTTAAATCATTGGAAAGGGTTTGAGCCTTTTCTTGCACTAAAGTAGGCTAAATAAGAACTGTATGCACCTGTTCCAGCTTACCTACAAATTGCACTTGATGACTTAAAGACAGAGTTAGTAATGGATCTCTTTCGTAACCTGGGGACTGCCTGTAAAGAGATATATTAACCAGATTTCTAATGGGAACTTGTTTTCTTTTAAATGGGCCTTCCCTCATCACCCAACCTAAAGTGCCCCTCTCACACTGGTCACTCCATATCAAATCTTCTTGTTTTATTTTGTTAGAGCACTTACCACTTTATAAAATTACCTTGTTCATTTTGTTGGTGGTGGTCCTGGTGGTGGTGGGGGTGGTGTTTATGTTTTTGTTGTCTGTTTCACCCACTCTGGAATATAAGCTCCATGAGGGAAGGAACTTTTTCTGTTTCTTCATATTGGTTTTCTCAGCATGAGAGCAATCCTTAGATATACAATAACTATTTGTGAAATGAATGAAGAAATGTTCAAAACTTGCCCCAATTTAAAATAAAAAGAAAGAATTATAAAAAAGTGTTTCCTAAGTAATAATAAAAGACACTGTAATTAAAATAATAAATCACTGGCATAAATAGATGAGTTAAAAAAAAAAAAGAATCCAAACTCAAGTATATTTTGGAACTTAATATAGGATAAAGGTATATCATTTCAAATTATTGGAGAAAGATGATTTATTATATAATCCTAGCATAATTATCTATCTTCCTTGAACAAAGTTAGAACTGTGTCAGATAATATTTTAAAAAAATAGTAGGAGAAAAATGTAAAAATACTGTTTGTATAACTTCAGGATCAGGCTTTTGTTTCTTTCTTTCTCTTTTCTTTTTTAAAAGCAAGACAAGGAAGCCAAAAGCCACAAAAGATAATTGATTTTGCTTAATAAAAATTTTAAATTCTGTAAGAAAAAATTCTCTATAGATAAAGGCAAAAAGACATATATGACCTGGTAGATCGTATACAAAGAGTTCCTATAAACTGATAAAGGACCCGCAACTCAATATTAAAATTGGTACCAGTTGTGAAAAGCAAAATTTGAAACGAAGAGGAGAAATACAAATGGCCAGGAAACATTATGAAAAGAAGCCAAGTAAGGCTTATCAAGGATCAGTTAGTTTGGCCAAAATTTAAAGCATTTTAAACATTGGTAACAACCAGTGTTGGAAGGCATATGGAGAAAGGGACATTCTCTTTTTATTGCTAGTGGAAAAATGGAAAGTAATTCGTTGCCATCTGTGAA
Organism: Trichechus manatus latirostris; assembly: GCF_000243295.1. NCBI lineage: Eukaryota > Metazoa > Chordata > Mammalia > Sirenia > Trichechidae > Trichechus > Trichechus manatus. Next base: position 237,536 of record NW_004444189.1, read on the forward strand.
AATGTAAATATGCATATCGTTTGCCAAACAGTCCCACGTTGGGAATCTGTCTGACACAAATAAAAGCATTAGTATAGAGAGATAAATATACAAGGATTTTTGCTGAAGGATGCTTGTATGGGAAAAGAAACTAGTACTTAAATGTGGATGAGTAGGAAAATGGTTGGTGTTTCTACTCAATGGAATGTCATACAAATATTAAAAAAATTATTACATCTATTTTCTTGATTTGAGGGATTGTTCATTATATATTATTAAATGTCTCCAAAAAAGTTTCAGAGTAATGTTTATTCTACAATTTCCATTTAAAAAATGTAGATAGTATATATGGTTATATATATGGGAGGGTGTATATTTATAAGCATGAAGACGTGGAAAGAGATGTACCAAGCCATTAATAGTTATACCATCAGGAGTGAAAAATGGGAGGCAGCAGGGGAAATTACTTATGTCTCTTTTACCTGGGCGGCGCAGTCTGTTAAGTGCTTGACGGAAAGGTTGGCGTTTCAAACCTACCCAGAGATACCTTGGAAGAAAGTCCTGACTATTTGCTTCGGAAAGGCCACAGCCTTGAAAACCCTTATCTATGGAGTGCAGTTCTACTCTGCACACATGGGTCACCATGAGTTGTAATTGACAACTAGGTCAATGGTACCTAGTTTGGTTTTGTTAAAAAAAAAAAAAGTTATTTTTTTAATTTAAAAAAATCTAATAAAGTTTGTTGAATGATAAATGTAAATATACATTATATGACATTGGTGGTTTGGTTGTGAGCATGTGTAAACACCATATAGTGTAGGAAGAGAGAACCAACGTTTTTGTATTTGATTGGAGATGTCTTTATAGAGGAAACAGCAGGCCTCACTTGGCAGATGTGTCAATATTCTTCTATAAATCAACTTAGAGTTTGGAGGTTTGGAACTTGTGTTTCTTTTCTTAACTCAGTTAAAACTTACATATTCTAAGAAATAATTACTAGATAAACAAATTATGGTATATACACACAATGGAATACTACGCAATGATAAAGAACAATGATGAAGCCACGAAACATAACACGGAGGAATCTAGAGGGCATTATGCTGAGTGAATTTAGTCAGTCACAGAAGGACAATATTGTATGAAACCACTATTATAAGCGCTCAAGAAATGGTTTAAACACAGAAGAAAACCTTTGATGGTTACGAGGGTGGGGAGGGAGGAAGAGGGAAATTCACTAACTAGACAGTAGACAGGAATTATCTTATGTGAAGGGAAGGACAACATACAATACAGGGGAAGTCAGCACAACTGGACTAAACTTAAAGCTAAGAAGTTTCCTGAACACAACCAAACACTTCGAGGGACAGAGGAGCAGGGGCGGAGGTCTGGGGACTATGGTTTCGGGGGCCATCTAGGTCAATGGGCATAACAAAGTTTATTAAGAAAGCGTTCTGCATCCCACTATGGTGAGTGGCATCTGGGGTCTTAAAAGCTTGTAGGCGGCCCTCTAAGATGCATCAGTGGGTCCCAGCCTACCTGGAGCAAAAGAGAATGAAGAACACCAAAGACACAAGGAAAATATTAACCCAAGAGATAGAAAGGACCGTATAAACCAGATGCTTCATCAGCCTGAGACCAGAAGACCTAAATGGTGCCCAGCTACCACCAGTGACCGCCCTGACAGGGAACACAACAGAGAGTCCCTGATGGAGCAGGAGAAAAGTGGGGTGCAGAACTCAAATTTTAGTAAAAAGACAAGGCTTAATTGTCTGACTGAGACTAGAGGAACCCCCAAACACATGGCCCGCAGACTGTCTGGCAACCCAGAACTAAAACCATTCCTGAAGCCAATGCTTCAAAGATTAGACTGGACTATAAAACGTAAAATAATACTTGTGAAGAGTGTGCTTCTTAGTTCAAGGAGATACACGAGACTAAATGGGCAACTCCTGTCTGGAGGCGGGAGGAGAAGGCAGACCAGGAATAGGAGCTGGTTGAATGGACACGGGAAACCCGGAGTAGAAAGGGGAAGTGTGCTGTCACACTATAGAAATGCAGCTAGGGTCACATAACAATATGTGTATAAATTTTTGTATGAGAAATTAACTTGAGCTGTAAACTTTCACCTAAAGCACAATAAATAAAAAAAAGAAAGAATTACTAGAAAACCAGATTATGAAATAAATCATCCTAGACAAAAGAAAGCAATGCTTACTTATTTAAAATATTATTTTTTTCCTGTTTTACTCTTTATAACAGCTGGTTATACAACCAATAGGTAAAGACCTTACTAGGGCTAACATAACTATGCCTTTTTAAAAGCTGAGTTTTTTTTAACATGCTTGCACTATATACTTTTGAAACAAAGATTATCATTTCTCTTTTTTATTTCAGAACGCTTTACCGTGTACAGCTCTAAAAACCTGAGACAAGCATGGAATAAGTAAGTCTTCATGTAGATTGCGCTCATGCACTTTATCTTTCCCTCTCTTTTAGCTTTTTTTTCCTCTTTTAATTTTTAAAACTGCTCTGTTAAGTTTGTCATGCGATTCATTCATTCATGCATTTAACCATTCAACGATTAGGAAACTGTTACTGCGTGCCAGACCCATGTTTAGCCTGAGCCTACACCATGTAGGCCTACACCAAAGACCATGTGAGTTTTGGGTTCCTAGAGCAATGTGGCATCATTTTAGGGTTGTACATTGTAAATTCATCATGGTGTATCTTGGTGTAACTGGATTCTGAGAAAAGTTTTAGTATCAGGAAAATGCCATTTGTTAAATGCAGTGTATTGAGTGGCTCTATAATTTAAATAATGTTGGCGACAACCTTTGAACTAGATAAAACTGATATTTCAGATTTTCTCAGTTTACCTCTCTGCCCCCCCACTCCTCCAAGCCTTATTAGGAAGCTAGGTACATGTATCACTGGAAGTATATGTCACTCCATTTATTTAATTTCTATTCTCTGATTTGAGCTTGTTGAAATTTTTTTTAGTTATTTGTTCTGAAATTTGAATACATTACTGAAGATCTGGCTTTCACAAGTTCTTCAGGGGTCTTATTGCAAGCCATTCTGTTAGTAAATCATTGAAAACTGGAAAGCAGGGTAAGTGAGTCGCCCTGGTTTAGTTGTTGGTTTTTGGTTTGACCACAATGGTAGTACAGTGGTTAAAGCGCTTAGCTGCTATCCAAAAGGTCGATGCTTCAAACCCACCAGCTGCTCCTCGGGAGAAAAACTTGACAGTCTGCTTCCATTAAGATTACAGCCTAAGAAACCATATGGGACAGCTCTTCTCTGTCCTATATGGTTGCTACAAGTTGGAATTGACTGTACGGCAACAGGCTTGGTTTTGGTTTATCACGTTTCAAGCATTATGTAGGGGTTCAGGTAACTGGAACTGCCTCAATTAAATAAGCTAAAATTCATCCTAACAAAGTTTTGGCTGTGGGGTATTTAGTGTTACAGTCTCAGTTTTTACGGTTATAAAATGTTTAACTTTAGACACCATCAGTTATAAAAATACAAAATAAAAAAAACCTTTTTATATTACAAATGTGACTGTAATCAATGCTCTTACTGGATACAATGGGTAGTTTATACTGAGGAACTCATGGAATGCAATAGATTGAATTCTGCAGTGGTTTATCTGAAGTATCCAGTAATTCATTTTGATTAAATTCTTACTTAGAATAACACACTGGTGTAATTATTTTTGTCTAACATGGTGCTTTACTTTTTTTGTTTGCTTTTGTGAACAAAGTTTTGTTTTTCTTTTTATTGTTGCAAAAATATAGATAACACGGCATTTGCCAATTCAACATTTTTGGCACGTACAGTTCAGTGATACCAATTATATATCAATCACGTTGTGCAACCATCATCAATATCCATTACAGGGCTTTAAATTTGACATTGGAAGAGTTAGTTCTTAACCTCTACAAAGTCTCGCCTGAGAGGCATGTCTTCTACTAGGCACATTATGTGTGTGCACCCCCCACTTTACCTAACCCTAGTACTGATGGATGCTCTAACAATTTTAATTAAGTGCTTTTTATACACCAGGTAATATATACAGTATAAAGTTCCCACCTTAATTAAACACTCAAACACATTCCTCTTTCATAATTGTTCAAAAGGTAGCCACTTTATAAAATAATACTTGATAAAGCAGTTGAGTCTCTAACCCTATCTTTGAAGTAAAAGGAAAATCTGGCACAAAGTAGCATTTTTGGGGTTGTTGTTGTTAGGTGCCGTCGGGTCAGTTCTGACTCACAGCAACCCTGTGTACAACAGAACGAAACACTGCCTGGTCCTGTGCCATCTTCACAGTCATTGCTATGTTTGAGCCCATTGTTGCAGCCACTGTGTCAGTCCATCTTGTTGACAGTCTTCTTTTTTGCTGACCCTTTACCAAGCATGATGTCCTTCTCCAGGGACTGGTCCCTCCTGATCACATGTCCAAAGAACACGAGACAAAGTCTCACCATCCTCGCTTCTAAGGAGCATTCTAGCTGTACTTATTCCAAGATGGATTTGTTCATTCTTTCGGCAGTCCATGGTATATTCAATATTCTTCGTCAACGCCATAATTCGAAGGCATCAATTCTTTGTCGGTCTTCCTTATTCATTGTCCAGCTTTCACATGCATATGAGGTGATTGAAAATACCATGGCTTGGGTCAGGCACATCTTAGTCCTCAAAGTGACATCTTTGCTTTTGAACACTTTAAAGAGGTCTTTTGCAGCAGATTTGCCCAATGCAGTATATGTCATTTGATTTATTGACTGCTGCTTCCCTGGGCATTGATTGTGAATCTAAGTAAAAGGAAATCAGAGTTGTATCCTTTCACCATATACATTTAATCTGTATGCTGAGCAAATAGTCTGAGAAGCTGGACTATATGAAGAAGAATGCAGCATCAGGATTGGAAGAAGACTCATTAACAGTCTGTGATATATAGATGACATAACTTTGCTTGCTGAAAGTGAACAGGACTTGAAGCACTTACTGATGAAGATCAGAGACTACAGCCTTCAGTATGGATTACACATCAACATAAAGAAAACAAAAGTCCTCACAACTGGACAAATAAGCAACATCGTGATAAACAGCATTTTTGGGGAATGGTCTCCAATTTAGATAACTGCCCATTCCCTTTTTTCAGAAACAGCTAGAATTACCTTCAGAATCACCCAGAAAGATAAATGGCAACTCTTACTCACTTAGAATAGTCTACAAAAGGGAGGTCTATAGGCAATGCTGAATAATATTCTTCTACTGTCCTTTTGTGGATATGACCCTACACCATTTACACCGAGACTACCCAGTCATTCATTTTTGCAACTTGTATTCAGTACCTGCCATTTTAGGGACTGTAGCATATATGTCCAGATGAACGGCTTTTCTTGTTCTATCACTCTGTAGTGACTATTGGGACATTGCTCAGAGAACACATTTTTACCCATTTCCATCACTGTACCCCTGGAGAAAACTAGGCTATTTCAAAAAGAAAAAGGAGGTTGAAGTATCATTCAAGTTATTCCATTGCTTTGCTTCATTTTGACCACGTAAAACCTGTGTATGTGACAACAAAGGCAGTTAATTTCATAGACAAAAATCAGGATGCGTGATCCTCTGCTATTGCTACTTTAGAGTATTTTAAAAACTATGTGCATTTTGCTTCTGTTAATCTCTAAATTTAATTTTTCCTAAAAGATGCTACCACCACCACTACTTGCCATCAAGTTGACTCCAAATCATGGTGACCCTATGTGTGTCAGAGTGGAACTGTGCTCCATAGGGTTTTCAGTGGCTGATTTTTCAGGAGTAGATCACTAGGCCTTTCTCCCAAGGCACCTAGATATCAGTAAATGAGCTTTTAACTTTTAGGGCAATAAGAATTCTCCAGAATATATATAATTTTTACAAAATAAGAACAATCTTAAAGATACTTTCCATAAACATAGCATTTATAATTTTTTTATAAAAAATAAAACCTCAAATAAGTAAAGAAGTATTATATTTTTATGCAAGGTTTTTTTAATCAGTTGGCAGAATCGTAGTTAATACTTTTTTAATCTTTACCACCCACATATGCTTTTTTTAACATTAGTAATCAATTCAAAGTCATTTAATAAACTCAGTCCCACCCTTAGATTATTTTGAAAACATTTTAAGGAAAATACTAAAGCTGAGCTTGAGGAGAGATTGTAAATGTATAAATGAGTTGTTTAGAACTAAACTATTTTTAAGTCTTATTTTTTGTTGCTTTAAGAGTTTATTTCAGAAGACACTAAGTAATAAAATCATCACTAAAAATATTATTAAAATGTTACTTTCTGGTAGTCCTGTGTTAAGTATTGAATCCTTAGAGCTACACCCACAGCCTCTAGCCAATTCGAACCCAGTGTAATTTAGAAAGAACTGAGAATTCAGAGACATTAATTATATTATTGATTCTTCCCCCAAATCGACCTGTGACCTTGAAACCATTATTGACATTTTAACATCTCGCACATTCAGGAGTGGGATCTAGGTTTGGAATGATTGCATTCAAACACTATTAAACAAGTGCTAGCTTTCTCCACTGCTGCTAGATAATTTGCCTGTCTACAGCACAATTACTGAATTGAAGCAATTGATAAGCTGTCTTGTACAATGGTAATAGGTTCATAATAAAGTGACCTAATTTACAAGAACTAATTTGATTTCAATTTAGGTGGATTAAATCTGAGTGGGATAAATAAGAAAGTAAATGGCTGTTCAAAATTAAGTAACAATGCTTTTAAAAATATGTATTAACCCAGCTATTAAAGCTAGTGGACATGTTAACTGACCTCAGAGAATAGGAATTTCTTGAGAAAGGAATCCTGAAGACTCTTCGAGTGGTTATAACAAGTGACTCAATTTATTTCGGCACCAAGTCTGCCCTAGGTAACACCCATGCAATTCCCAGCTGACTTCATTTATATAAATAACCATGGGCATGATTTCATCTTTTGAAAGATTTTTTAGTATTCTGGGGAAACAAAGCAGTGATGGGGGAGAAATATCAAAAGATCCAGCAGATATCCAAATACAAAAAGATAATATGAAGAAGGAATCTTAGTTGTAAGATTCAGAATAGTGTTATATTAATACTGTTGTCCAGAATAATATTAATTAAGAAAAGAAAGACCTTTTATTCTCTTATACTAGAAGTACATGATCCATATGTGTTCTTCCTACTTAAAGGGGGTTTTGGATAAAAAGGAGACAAACCCTAATTTTACAAAAACATGTACTGTTTTATGACTGCTTTAAAAAAATTCATTTTGTTTCATTGGAGTTATAAAGACTCTCCTTATTTTTCTTCCAAATCTCTCTATTTATAGTTGTCTGACATTGGCACGTATCCACAATGAACTAAGAATTTCAGCTACTTAAAAGATCTTTTATTATTTTGACTAGAGAAGCCGTCTTAGTATATGCTCTCCAGCAAAGTTAAGGATAAGATTCCAGGAACACATTTGCTTGTTTTGGAACTTTTTAGCAGCTAAACAATTTTGAAGGTTTGAAAGTAGCAAAAAGAGAACTGAGGATAAGCCACCAAAGTCACAGAAGACAGACCAAGAAAATACAGTGAGATCGGGGCTGGTAAAGCAAAGCATGTCCACAGAATTGACTAGGTATAGGTTAACCTTTTCCTGTCTGCTCCACCCACTTCCTCTAGTTCTGCTTATAATCCTCCTTGTTAGTTAAATACAACTGGACTTCTCCTAAGAATCTATAGGAATTAATACTTTAAAATGTGTCATAAATACAGAGACATTGTTATGAAGCTACCTTTACAGTAATGCAAAAAAATAGAGAGGAAGAAAACATTTGCCTACAGATATTCACATGTCCTAACAGAGTCACAAACCCTAATTTAGGAGGTTTAGAAATGTTTCCTAAGTTTATATTCTTGAACTTTCCTGCGAATATTTTATCTGATTCAATGTTTAACTTCTGAACATATTTTAAAGATGACTTAACTACATTTGTGACATGTGCACAAAACAATGTGTTTAAAACAATATTTATAGAAGAATAGCATAAATTTCACTCTGTATATATATGTTGAAGCTCTTGAAGTACTTAGTGATGAAGATCAAAGACTACAGCCTTCAGTATGGATTACACCTCAACATAAAGAAAACAAAAATCCTCACAACGGGACCAATAAGTAGTATCATGGTAAATGGAGAAAAGATTGAAGTTGTCAAAGATTTCATTTTACTTGGATCGACAATCAATGCCCATGGAACCAGCAGTCAAGAAATCAAATGATGTATTGCATTAGGCAAATCTGCTGCAAAAGACATCTTTAAAGTGTTAAAAAGCAAAGATGTCACTTTGAAGACTAAAGTACACCTGACCCAAGCCGTAGTGTTTTCAGTCACATCATATGCATGCAAAAGCTGGACAGTGAATAAGAAGACTGAAGAAGAATTGACGCCTTTGAATTATGGTGTTGGCAAAGAATATTGAATATACCATGGGCTGCCAGACGAACGATCAAATCTGTTTTGGAAGTGCAGCCAGAATGCTCCTTAGAAGGGAGGATGGTGAGACTTTGGACATGTTATTGGGAGGCTCCAGTCCCTGGAGGACATCATGCTTGATAAGGTAGAGGGTCAGTGAAAAAGAGGAAGACCTTCAATGAGATGGATTGACACAGTGGCTGCAACAATGGGCTCAAGCATAGCAACGATCGTGAGGATGGTGCAGGACGGGGTAGTGTTTCGTTCTGTTGTACATAGGGTTGCTTTGAATTGGAACCAACTAGACAGCAGTAACAAAAACAACATATATATATGTATATATATATGTTGATGGTTCTTACTGTATTTTTCTTGTTACCATATCTGTTGTGTTCCATTAAGATTTAAATCAGTTACTCAAGAAGATCAAAGGTCCTGTTTTCCACTCTGCCTTATTGTGCTAAGTTTATCTAAAATTTTCTAAAATAATGTTCTATCACAAAATAAGGTAGAGTTTTCACTTCTTTACCAGTTGTTTAGAAATACGAGAGGCATGTAGAACACTGTTGACACTAGGAGGTGCAGTTGAGTTGAGCCAGTTCTTTAATTGTTTTTCTCCACTTTCACCTTTTTTTCAGAGTTGATCGTTTTTGTTATAATTCTATTTACTTCAAAGTAACAGTTTTCCTTCATTTAGTGCCTGGAAATTTTTTCTCACAATATTTTCAAAGAATATTTTTTTTTTACATTACCAATTCATTTTTTTTTTTTAGTTGTACTTTAGGTGAAGTTTTACAGAGCACACTAGCTTCTCATTAAACCATTAGTACACATATTGTTGTATGACATTGGGTAACAACCCCACAACATGTCAACACTCTTCCTTCTTGACCTTGGGTTCCCTATTATCAACTGTCTTGTCCCCTCCTGCCTTCTAGTCCTTGCCCCTGGGCTGGTGTTCCCCTTTAGATTTGTTTTTTGGGCCTGTCTAATCTTTGGCTGAAGGGTAAACCTCAGGAGTGACTTCATCACTGAGCTAAAAGGGTTTCTGGGGGCCATACTCTCAGGGTTTCTCCAGTTGATGTCAGGTCAGTAAGTCTGGTCTTTTTTTGTGATTTAGAATTTTGTTCTACATTTTTCTCCAGCTCTGTCCAGGACCCTCTGTTGTGATCCCTGTCAGAGCAGTCAGTGGTGATAGTCCGGCACCATCTAGTTGTACTGGAGTCAGTATGATGGAGGCCATGGTAGTTGTGGCCCATTAGTCCTTTGGACTAATCTTTCCCTTGTATCTTTAGTTTTCTTCATTCTCCCTTGCTCCCGAA
>NW_004444189.1:247847-255242 GCF_000243295.1 Trichechus manatus latirostris
ATTTCTCTAGGATATATTCCTAGGAGTGGGATTGCTGGATCATATGGTATTTCTATTTCTAGCTTTCTAAGGAAGCGCCATATCATTTTCCAAAACGGTTGTATCATTTTGCATTCCCACCAGCAGTGCGTAAGAGTTCCAATCTCCCCACAGCAGCCTCTCCAACGTTTATTATTTTCTGTTTTTTATTTGTGCCAATAATGGTGAAGTGAGAACGATTCACTTTTTTAGAGATGGGTTTCGGAAGTGGGGGCTGACAGACTCACACTAAAGAGGACATTTTGGAGTCCCAGCCCCCGAATCCAAAGGGTGAGCCACAGTTGTTGACTGCTAGCTCTGCGAATGTGAGTCCAACATTAGAGGCTCCCTGGCATGTAGTTCCTCACCACATTCTGCATCCTTGAGCTTGTAGTTTTCAACACATGAGCATCAGATTCAAGCAAGTCTCTTGTCCTGACCTTGAACACCCACACGAGGTATTGTTTGGAGACCCTAGAAGCTTACCTGTCTGCTTGACAGTTGTAGGTTCAGAGTAATTTCTGGGGACATTTGTTTTAATAAAAATGCATCTTAGTTCAGTTACTGAAAGCAGTATGTTGATGTGATGTTTACCAGACCCACTAAATCCCCTTGCCATCTAACAGAACAGTTGTAGGAAATCATAGGTTGGATTCTTGAAAGGAAAAAGAGGACCTAAAATAGGAGATACTTTCCAAGCCCTGGTGGGAGTTCTAGTGTTCCTCAAAGAAGACAGAATAAAGGTCGGTCCAAACACCATTGTGGCAGCTGCCAGGAGGACGAAGAGAAAGCTATCCAAGAGGAAGCTGGCATATTTGCAAGGGCCCAACCCTGATTACTAATAGCAGCAGCATCAATGTGATAACATGAAATGTGCCTAGTCAAAGGCCTGACATACACTCAGTGCTCTATAAATGATCACCAGTGGTTGTGATGAGCATAGCAGTGGTAATTAATATGTGAACAGGAATACAGAATATGCTTTCATATATATTATCACATCTTCACATCCTTAACAGCAATCTTTTGAGATAGTCGGGGCAGATATTATTATCTCTATTTTATAGATTTAAATTAAAAAATAATTCTGAGTTCAAATGATCAATGCTATTGAAAATTCCAAGTCAGAATGTATGCCCCACAGTGAGTCTTATGAAAAAAGTGCTATTAATTGGTTGCTGTTTTTGATTGCTGCCATCGAGTCGGCCCCTGACTCATGGCAACCCCACACCCAACAGAACGAAGTACTGCCTGGTCCTGCCCTAACCCCATAATCAGTTGTGGATTGGACCATTGTGATCCATAAAGTTTTCATTGGCTGATTTTTGGAAGTAGATGGTCAGCATTCCTTCCTAGACCATCTTAGTCTGGACTCTCCCCTAAAACCTGTTTAGCATCATAGCAATATTCAAGCCTCTACTGACAGACGAGTGGTAGCTACACCTGAGGTACACTGACCAGAAATTGAACCCATGTCTCCCGCATGGAAGATGAGAATTCTACCACTGAACCACCAGTGCCTCATACTATTAATTTAAAATCCATTGTATTCAAGTGGGTTTATCAATATATGATTTTATTCTGTTCCCACTAAGCACTGTGAGGGTGTTACTGTATGGATGGCACAGGACTGAGCAAAGTTTCATTCTGTTATACATAGGGTCACTATGAGTCCGATCCCACTGGACGGCACCTAACAACAACAGCAACAGCACTGGGTAAGGAGATCTCTTCTGGAAACTGAGGTCATTTCCGGCCCAGGATTTAGGTAGCAGCAGTGCTGAGACAGAGTAGAAATGTGACTTCCTCTCCCGTGACGAAAGTAGTGTTTGTGGCAGACCAACCACCCACATCACGGACTCGGCCGCTTCTGCACCACTGCTGTGTAATAATGCACCATTAGGCTACAGGCTGGGTTTGTGACTATCTAAGTGCAGAGGTGATAGGCCTGCTGGCCACTCAGGCTCTGCTGGTGAGACTCGTCACCTTTCCCACCATTCCTGCTGCCCCAGGAGGTGGTCCTCTGTCACTGGGTGTCATTGCCAGATTTCATGTCCACATCTTTCCTTTTGTAGCAAAGAATTCACTGTCATTAGTAATCCCTTGCGATGGCTGAGGGCAGGCCCCATGCCGTTTGTTATCTGTTGGGCACAAGTTTTTTGTTCCTCTTCTGATAGACAGAAAATGTCTGTCTTCTCTCTTACTAATTGGCAGTACGTGCCAGCTTTGGGAGTTGGCAACAGCCATTATTTTTCATCCTTTCAGATTATGTATTGGACTCCTCATCCAGGAGGACACGCTTGTGGGGCAGCTAATACCTTCCTTCTGCCATTCCACTCATTAAGGAATAAAACCCAACCATGCTTCTGAAGCAGCTCAGAGCTTCTAGAACATCTGGGCTGCTTGTTTCCCTGCAAGGAGGACAATAGAATTAGGCTTTCTTGAACTCTTCCTCAAAACAGATTCTGGAAGGATGAACTGAGGCTCTTCTGCTTCTCCTAAATGTAAAGTGGTGTGTTTGTTTTCTGTTGCTGTTGTAACAAATCACCACAGACTTAGCCGCTTAAAGTAACACGAATTTATTATCTCACGGTTCTGTAGGTCAGAAGACTGGATGGGCTCAGCTGATTTCTCTGCTCTGGGCAGCTGGGCTCTTATCCGGAGGCTTTGGGGAAAGTTTGCTGTCAGGCTCATTCAGGTTGTTGACAGAATCCAGTTCCTTGTGGTTGTAAGACTGAGTCCCGTTTCCTTTCCGATGTCCACCAGGAGGCTCCCTCAGCTACTTAAGGCTGCCTGCATTCCTCGTCATGCTGCCCCCTCCCTCCAAATGAGCAACAGCAGTAGAGGTGTCCTTGTGCTCCAGATCTCTCTGACTTGCTCTTCTGCCGCATCTCTTCTGCCTCCACCTTGAGAAAGTTCTTTTCTTTTAAAGGCTCATGCAGTTAGTTTGGGCACAGTGGATAATCCAGGTTCATCTCCCTTTTTTAAGGTTGTAAGCTTCATTACATCTGTGAAATTCCTTTTGCCATGGACAGTAACATATTCACATGTTTCAGGAATTATGATGTGGATATCTTTGTGGGCCATTCTGCCTACCATATGTGGGTGATGAGTCGTGGCATGAGGCAGAGCAGAGGGGGCAAACCCAGCTCTAATCAGGCCAGACACAACATGTTTTGCTTCAACTCTGGCCCATCAGGTAACAGCCATAGGCCTCATACTCTGTTGGGTCCACACTGCATGGTTCACAATAGGTATATTAAATATAAAGAAGAAATCATTTTCCATCCTAGGATAGAGAAAAAGAGATTGTGTTCAAGAAGGCTAGTGGTCTGTAAGATAACTGAAAGTTTGGCCTGGCATTTCTGTGCACCCTAGATTAGTGCTGTACAACAGAACTTTCTGTGTTGATGCAAATGTTCTGTATCTACACTGTCCCATACAGTAGCCATTAGCCCCATGTAGCTATAGAGCACTTGAAATGTTTGACTTAGGAACTGAATTATAAATTTTATTTAATTCTAATTAGCTTAAATTTAAATAGCCACGTGTGGTTAATGACTAGTATATTGAGCAGCACAGCTGTTAGATCAACATATGGAACATACTTTTTTTTTTTTAAGTGTTTGCCTGTATAATACAAGTGTGGGTGTCTGGGGCTTTGCAAACACTAAGCTAAAGGGCCCTTGCATTTTGCACTCAAATGTCCAGAGATCTTCTTTTTATTTTTCCTTCTCACCCCTATTTTTTTGTGTGTGTGTGGTGAAATATATAACAAAAAGTTTGCCATTTCAACCACTTTTATGTGTACAATTCAGTGACATTATTTACATTTGCCATGTTGTGCTACCATTACCGCTATTCACCCCCATCTTTTATTTGTAAATACTCTGAGAAGATAATGGATCTGGAGTCCCCAGTAAGTGTAATAAATCTTCAGGGGGAATAGTGGAAGTATCAAAGAACATCAAGTAGGCATTCCCTCCTCACCGCCTCCCCTCCAGAAGCCACGCTGTTCCCTCCTGAGGGGCACTGCCTGTTGCAGGTGTCTCTATTCCTTTCTCCCTCTTGTGTTCTCTCTCTCTCTCTTCTGTTGGGAACTGTTAGGGGTTAGACACACAGCTCTCTATCCGTTTTGAACTCCCTTAAGAATTCACCTCTCTGCTGTTGTTCCCGATCCCCTTGATCTCCCCTAACTCTACTCAGAAAATACCGTAAAGACTCAATTTCTCTTCACCACCTAGATGCTACTGACAGGGACTCCTTTTTCTAAATAAGCCTCCCAGATGGAGAGCCAGGTCTTCATCACTGGGCCCCTGTGGATACATATATTAATTCTCAGGCGTCAGAACATTGAAAATTGCCACATTTTAGACAGTGAAGTATAAAAAAAATTCAGAAGATTTTACTGCATTTTTCATTGAGAAGAAACACTAGATATGTGATCCCTTTCCTCAATATTTGTATCATTTTTGTTTGATTAATAAAAATTTATGAATTTCGTGAGTTATCTGCCTCAAAATTGGGATGAATGTAAGAAGCCACTGGAGAAAGTGATGATTTTAATAACATTACCATCCTCAGTATTCACTGCCACCCACTTCACCCTGTACCTTGGTTGATTGTCATGAAAATTAGGAGTGGACAAGGGCTGTAGTGGGGTAAGAGCAGAGCATCTCCCCTCATCATTTGGAGAATCTTTTCTAGAACTGGGGTTCAGCTTACACCCATTGTGAGGATACAGTAAATAGACTATTTTTGTTGACACACACATCTGACATCTGCTGTGTACCTGGCAGTGCTACTGACCTGAGAATACACAGTCACTAAATATTGTTGAGGAGGAGCCCTGGTAGTGCAGTGATTAAGCACTCAGCTGCTGACTGAAAGGTTGGTGGTTTCAAACCCACCAGTCACTCTGTGGGGGAAAGATGTGGTAGTCTGCTTCCATAAAGATTACAGCCTTGGAAACCCTATGGGGCAATTCTGCTCTGTCCTATAGGGTCACTATAGTCAGAATCGATTTGACAGCAATGGGTGAAATATTGTTGATACGCACCAAGAAAGAATAGAAAATATGGAGGGAGGCTGCAGAAGCTACTAATTAATGGCACAAATGGCAAGAAAATGCCTGAAACCAGCATGATCTTCACTGTCAGAGGGGTCAAGCTCCAATCCCAGATCCACTACTGAACTGTATAATGTGCAGGAAGCTCACTAACCTCTCTGAGCCTCAGTTTTTCAGTCTTTAAAGCAGGAATATTAATAACTCCTTGGCAGACTTATTGTGAGGATTAAATAAGGTATGGGTATAAATTACTTGTCACCTTATCAAGTACATTCCTTTGGCAAATGTTAGTTCACCTTCTGTTTTTCAGCACCTCTTGCCCTTCCTTGCCAGCCAGAGCTTTTCACTTAGTTCCAAAAAAGTAGTTGTCCTTGAACACAAATACCACTCCTGTACAGAGTCCCCAGACATCTTCTGGCATATTCCTTCTAGCTTTCTAGGTGTGTATTCTAAAATACGTGGTCACCAAATCATTTTTTTTTTTTTTTAATATGTCTTGGGTAGAAACAAGATTCCCTGTTCCCCAACAGTTTCTTCCTAAGAGTGATATAACACATAGGATTGTACATAATTAATGTAAAACTGTGATTTATCCTAAGTTGAAGCACATCTATTAGACAGTTTTCCTAACTGGATTGAAAGAAACCTATAGACAAATCACCAAGTTCAAAGACTTGTTAAATCTCTTCCTCAGATACTATCTGTACATGGACTAATTGTTAAACCTAAACCAGGTGTATAGGGTCTGGTGTCCATTTGAGCAGGTGGTTTTAATGGTTAGACTAAAAGAAACTATTCTTGCTCTTCACGGTATTTAAATGGGAGGGGTAGATGGTTTGTCTCTAGACACACGAAGAGGGAAGGTGAGCGCGTGGCCTTGGTGCACCAGTCTCCACTAGGTGGGGAGGGGAGGAGAATGGGCGGGGAATCCCAAAGATGGCTGGCCTTTTCTGTCATACACGGAACCAGATCATACCCTAAGGCAAAAATCCCATATTAGATGGTTATATACATCATGGTATGACTTTCACGATAGATTTTCATTATGTCTTTAATGAGAAGAAATGTACAAAAATGCCTTAAACACACACATCCACAGTCCCCAAGTCAAGTATTTTCTGTCTTATTTGAAAGCACATTTTCAGGTCATTTTGACATTTTGGAGATATCAAGAAAATCTAGGAGAAGTTTACAATGGAAGTTTCATAGTGTACATATATATGGATGGGTGTTATTGCTCAGACTACAAATGAGATACAAATGAATAGAAATGTTAACACAAATGGATCAATGTTCTGGTCCTAGTTGCATTTTTATATGGCATATCTTTGTGTATCCACATGTGAATTCTCTGCTAGTCCTCAGCTGAGTTTAATCCCTCAGGACTTGATATACAAACAATTTCAAATACAGAACTTCCCTTAAATTATTCAAATCCCCCAATAAGCAATTTCCTACTCTTCCTGCAATGGAAAACATTTGATCATAAATTCAATTAAATCAGCCATCATCTTTGTGATGTTTGTCCCGCTAAATCCTTTAGTGACTAAACCAATAAACATACCAGCTGTGTGTGTGCGCACGTGTGTGTATGAGAGAGAGAGAGTGTGTGTGTGTGTTTATGGCATGACTATTGTGGAAGAATTGATTTGAAGTAAAGATGAAGGACAGTTCTCATTTCTTAGGCCAGATTTTTGACCACCTCACTGCTGGCAAACTTTAAAAGATTAAAGTCTTAGCAGAGGCAAAATCATGTATATTTTTTAAATGCTTTGGCTTTTATTTCTCAACTCAGAACTGAGTTTAAATATATTGAGTTTTAAATCAAAGCTGATATACTCTGGAGATGTTAGTAAAAGCCGTCAAACTACATCAGCCATTCTTCCTCCTCTTTCTTTAAAACCCTCTCCTCCCTGGTTAAAACAAAGGGAAAATGATTGTTGGCATACTTGTAAGTTTCTTGGGGAAAATGCAATGATAGGACTATAGCATTATTTATGATTTCTCATATGTATGTCTGCTGAAGAGGTAAGTAAGATTTAGTAGAGGCTTATAAATGTTGATTGTTTCTCATCTTGATCCTGAAGCCGTTCAGACCCACAGATATAACCAACCACCTCCCTTCTTGTTCACCAGACCTTCAAAAATGATCCAATTAATTTAGGTATGACCGAACTCTTATTTATGCATATCTTTACATATGTGTGTGTCTGTATGGCCTGCAGAGGGCAGCATGTTCTGGAAAAAAGGTTAGAGGACAGCTACTTATCTCCAGAAAATATGCAAGATAAGCAGCTGACCAACCCCCC